>NC_132910.1:13672441-13974564 GCF_047675955.1 Chlorocebus sabaeus
AAAGGAATACTTCTAAATGTTTTTGTTGTTGTTGTTGTTGTTGTTGTCTTTTTTTGTGACAGTGTCTCACTTTGTCTCCCAGGCTAGAGTGCAATGGTGCGATCTCGGCTCACTGCAACCTTCTCCTCCTGGGTTCAAGTGATTCTCTTGCCTCAGTCTCTCGAGTAGCTGGGATTACAGGTGCCTGCCACTGTGCCCAGCTAATTTTTGTATTTTTAGTAGAGACAGGGTTTCACCATGTTGACCAGGCTGGTCTCGAACTCCTGACTTCAGGTGATCTGCCCACCTCAGCCTCCTAAGGTGCTGGGATTACAGGCATGAGCCACTGCACCCGGCCCTAAATCTTTTTAATGAGATCAACATTACTTTGACATCAAAGCCAGACCTGGACATTACAAGAAAAGAAAATTACAAGCCATTATCTCTGAAGAACACAGATGTAAAAATCCCCAACAAAATACTAGCAAACTGAAGTCAACAGCACATTAAAAGAATAGTGTACCACAATTAAGTGGAATTTATCCTGTCGATGCAAGGATGTTTCAGCATATGCAAATCTACATATGTGACACACCACATTAAAAGAATTATGGACAAAAATCATATGATAATCTTGTTAGATGCAGAAAAAGCATTCAACCAAATTTAATATCCTTTCATGATAAAAACTTGCAGCAAATTAGGTGTAGAAGGAATATACCTCAACACAATAAAGGCATATATCACAAGCCTACCGATGATATTATATTCAATGGTAAGGTTGAAAGCTTTATTTCTTAGACAAGGATGCCCATTCTCACTACTTCTATTCAATATAGTACCAGAGGTCTTTGCCAGAGCAATTAAGCAAGAGAAATAAATAAAAGGCATCCAAACAGGAAAGGAAATAGTGAAATTGTTGCTGTTTGCTTATGATGTAATCTTGTATATATAAAACCCTAAAGTCCCCACCAAAAAACTGTTAGGACTAATAAATGGATACAGTAAAGTTGCAAGATACCAAATCAATATAAAAACTAGTAGCATTTCTGGCCAGGCATGGTGGCTTATACCTATAATCCCTGCACTTTGGGAGGCTGAGGTGGGTGACTCACTCAAAGCCAGGAGTTTGAGACCAGCCTGGCCGACATGGTGAAACCTCATCTCTACTAAAAATACAAAATTAGCCGGGCAAGGTGGTAGGCACCTGTAGTTCCAGCTACTCGGGAGGCTGAGACAGGAGAATTGCTTGAACCCAGGAGGCAGAGGTTGCAGTGAGCTGAGTTTGCACCACTCCACTCCAGCCTGGGCGATAGAGCGAGACTCCATCTCAAAAAACAAAACACAAAACGAAACAAAACAAAAACAACAAAAAACTAGTAGCATTTCTGTATACTAACAATGAACTATCAGAGAAATAAATCGAGGAAATAATCCCATTTATAATATTTACAAAAAAATAAATACTTAGGATTTAAATACTCCTTAAAGAAGGATGTGAAAAATCTGTAGACTGAAAATGATAAAATATTGATGAAAGAGATTGAAGAAGACTCAAATAAATAGGAAGATATTCCATGTTCATGGATTGGAAAAATTATTGTTAAAGTGTTCATAATACCCAAAGCAATCTGCAGATTCCATATAATCCTTATCAAGATTCCAATTTGCCCTTTTATACAGAAGTAGAAAAAGCAGTTCTAAAATCCATATGGCACTACAAGAAACTCTGAATAGCTAAGACAATCTTGAGCATAAAGAAGAAAACTAGAGGCATCACATTACCTGACTTCAAACTATATTGCAAAGCCATTGTAATCAAAACAGCATGGTACTGGCATAAAATAGACATTGACCAATGGAGAACTCAAAAATGAACTCATACATTTACAGTCAATTGATTTTTGGCAAAGGGGACAAGAACACACAATGGGGGAAGGGACAGTCTCTTCAATAATTGGTTTTGGGAAACAGGATATTCACATACAGAAGAATGAAATTGGACCCTTATCCCACTCCGTCTATAAAAATCAACTAAAAATTGATTAAAGACCTAAATATAAGACCTGAAATTGTGAAAATATTATACAAGAAGAAAACACGGGAAAAACTACACACTACTGGTCTAAGCAGTGAATTTTTGGATTTAATCCCCCAAGCTCAGACAACAAAGCAAAAATAGACAAGATTACATCAAACTAAAAAACTTCTGCACAGCAAAGGAAACAGCAAAGTGAAGAGACAATCTATATATTGGGAAAAAATATTTGCAAGCAATACACTTGACATGGCATTACTACTTAAAATATATATGGAACTCAAATAACAGTAGTAAGAAAACAACCCAATTTTAAAATTAGCAAAGATAATCCCAGCAGTTTGGAAGACTGAGGAGGGAGGATCACTTGAGGCCAGGAGTTCAAGACCAGTTGAAGCAACATAGGGAAACCCTGTAAAAATACAAAAATTAGCTAGGCTTGGTGGAGCAAGCCTGTAGTCTCAGCTATTCAGGAGGCTGAGGCATGAGAATTACTTGAACCCAGGAGGTGGAGGTTGCAAGTGAGCCAAGATCATGCCACTGCATTCCAGCTTGGGTGACAGAGCAAGACTCTGTCTCAAAAAAAAAAAAAAAAAAAGGAAGTTCATCTGATGGTCTCGAATGCTTACGTAGAAAAGGAAACCAAACTGTATTTGTGTATGATGTGAATTGGTTTTGCCCAATGCAGTCTTCAGCAAATTTTCCATGACTTAGGAGATACTTCCTTAATATTCTATATATGTATTCTAAATTGATACTTTATTAAAGTTTTCAATGGAGCACATAATCCCATTAGTGCTGGAAAGTAGGAGAAAGTAGGTCACTTTGCTTTATTCTTCAAAACCAATTAACTGTAGAGCTCATGAACAATTGAACACTTGAAGTGCTACATGTCAATGAATTTTCCAAATACATATTAAAGTGTACAACCATGTTAATTTTCTTTTCTTTCCTTTTTGTGTAGGATCCCAATGAAGATACAGAATGGAATGACATTTTAAGAGATTTTGGCATTCTTCCTCCTAAAGAAGAGTCAAAAGATGAAATTGAAGAAATGGTTTTATGTTTACAGAAAGAAGCAATGGGTATGGTTGTAGATTTGGTGGGCTGGATGATGGGAATAATACAGTTAAGTTAGTAGTAAGGTACTTCATGAACATAGTGGGAGAGAGGACATTAGAAATCATTTAATATAGGCTGGGTGCGGTGGCTGACGCCTGTAATCCCAGCACTTTGGGAGGCGGAGGCGGGCGGATCATGAGGTCAGGAGATCGAGACCATCCTGGCTAACACGGTGAAACCCTGTCCCTACTAAAAATACAAAAACAAAATTAGCCGGGTATGGTGGTGAGCACCTGTAGTCCTAGCTACTCGGGAGGCTGAGGCAGGAGAATGGCATGAACCCAGGAGCCAGAGCTTGCAATGAGCCAAGATTGTGCCACTGCACTCCAGCCTGGGTGACAGAGCAAGACTCTGTCTCAAAAAAACAAAACAAAAAAAACATTTAATATAAACCCCAACTACTTTCAGTATTTGTATTCTTTCAGTATTTGTATACACCTAAAATGACTAATTTCACATTTTGAAAATCGCATACTAGTTAATAACAGAGCTGAAATAGCCTGTTGCATAAACTAGGGAGCTTTCTTCTCCCACCCTGTCCCTCTACCTTATTACTATCTATTTTTATCATTCTTTATAGTATGTATAGTATGTCTTCTTTATCAAGATTTCCAGGTACTTGAGGGAAATCTGAATTTATGAAATCTAATTGATTTTCATACCTAGTTTTTTTTTGTTTTTTTGAGGGGCGGGAACGGAGTCTCACTCTGTCGCCCAGGCTGGATGGAGTGCAGTGGCCGGATCTCGGCTCACTGCAAGCTCCGCCTCCCGGGTTTATGCCATTTTCCTGCCTCAACCTCCCGAGTAGCTGGGACTACAGGCGCCCGCCACCTTGCCTGGCTAGTTTTTTTGTATTTTTTAGTAGAGACGGGGTTTCATCGTGTTAGCCAGGATGGTCTCGATCTCCTGACCTCGTGATCCGCCCACCTCGACCTACCAAAGTGCTGGGATTCCATCACACCCGGCTGTTTAAAGATACTGTTGATATCCTTTGTCTAAGACAGTTTTTTTCTAGACATTGATTGTATAGTAAAAAAAATTTTAAACAATTTGATAATCTATAATTTATGTTGTTTTAGTGAAACCATTTGAAAAGATGACTCTTGCACAGCTGAAGGAAGCTGAAGATGAATTTGATGAAGAAGATATGCAAGCTATTGAAACATACAGGTACAGTAATTCGTTTGGGTTAATTATAAATTTTTGAATGAAGTATTATAAGAATAAAACTAAAAAGATTTGTCTTGTCAGATAGGTTTTACAAAGAACAAAACTAATTTTTAAGTAACATTTTTTAACTCCCTTTATGTAAGGTGGAATTTTATTACATCATTACTTTATTTTTTCCTAATATTTTGCCTTTGATTGAATAGAAAATTATCCAATAATGTACAATATAACTTCATCAAGCTACGTATGATTAAAGTGGAATATAGCAATAAGAGGCCAATAAAAAGATGGCCATGATTTTCCTTCTAGCATGATGTCTGTCAAAGGCAACTATCATTTCGTGAGTAATTAATTACTACTCTTAAACAAATTATTTTAGAAATTAGAACAGGGTCATACATTTCCCAACTTACTTCACAACTAAAATAAGCTGGGAAATGTATGAACCTGTTCTAATTTCTAAAATAATTTTTACAAGACCAGTATTATCCTGATACTAAAACCAGAGAAAGATATCACTAAGAGTACTACAAATATCCCTCATGACTGTAAACACAAAATCTTTAAGGAAATATTAGCAAATTAAGTCCAGCAATTTAAGGAAATAATAAATGTTGATCAAATGGTATTGGTTGCAGGAATGCAAGGTCATTTTAACAATAAAAAAAAAAAAAACAGTGAATTGGGACTGGACCCAGTGGCTCATGCCTGTAATCTCTGACTTTGGGAGGCTATGGTGGGAGGATTGCTTGAGACTAAGAGTTACAGACCAGCCTGGGCAACATAGTAAGACCCTGTCTCTACAAAACAAAAATAAAAACCAAAACCCACCAGTGAATGGAGTTAGAACAGCAATACTCCGGGAGCAATGAGCAGATATAGCAATCAGATCTTTCTCAGGCAGGGTGCAGTGGCTCACGCCTGTAATTCAGGCACTTTGGGAGGCCGAGGTGGGTGGATCACCTGAGGTCAGGAGTTTCAAACCAGTCTGGCCAACATGATGAAACCTGTGTCTACTAAAAATACAGAATTAGCCAGGCATTGTGACACATGCCTGTAGTCCCAGCTACTTGAGAAGCTGAGGCAGGAGAATCACTTGAACCTGGGAGGTGGAGGTAGCAGTGAGCCGAGATCGTGCCATTGCACTCCATCCAGCCTGGGCAACAAGAGCGAAACTCCATCTCAAACAAACAAACAAACAAAAACAAATAAGTACTCTTCTCTAATAACAGGAATCAGTGCTCCTTAGTGAACTGCTTGATCCTTCGGTGTGTGTTAGGAAAGTATAATATGAATATGAAGCATCTTATGTTGCCAGTAGGTAAGAAAGTACTTTAAAAAAAAAAAAAAAGTCCCAGGAGTCAAATGGAAAGATCTTCCAAGGGCCAAAGTTAGAATAACTTGAACAACAAAATCAATAATTATATGATTGGATTATAAAGCAAATAATGAAATGAATATATAAAAATTCATAGTGATATAAGTAACTTAATATATGAACAAATTTGGAAGAAGTAATCTCTCTCCCTTAACGAAGAATTTTAATTAATAAATGTAAATGAAATGAGAGAAATAGAAAAATCACCATCAGAACAGTGGTAATTTCCTATGGGTAAGATCCAGTGGTGGATGCTAAAACGATTGGTTGAAAGTTTAAACACAAACAGGATATTGCATAATTTAAAAGAATTCTTCCCCAAATATTTAGTAATTATAAAGGAGGAAATACTAAGTTTATAGGCAGATACTGTCTTAGGCAAATGATCAAGTCTAACATCATCACCAGTAAAATATGCTGGGAGGTGATCAAGTAATCCCTGGTATGTTGTACTGAGAAGGACATATCACCTCTGTGGTATCCTTCTCAGTAATGCATAACTTTAATTATAAGAAAACTTCAAATAAACCCTAATTGAAGAACTCTTTAAAAATAAACAAAACCCACTAATGAGACATCAGTGAAAATAGCAGAATAGGAAGCTCCAAAAATCCATGTCTCTACCTAATTGAAGATTGTACTAGCAGGAACTGCCTGAAGTGACTGTTTTAGTACTCTGGAGAATGTTGAATGCTTGTAGTTTCCAAGTGAAAACTTGACTGGTAAATGGCAGTATCAGTTGATTTCAGCCCTCAGTTCAGTAGTAGTTGTTCATACTCAATCCCTAGCTCCATGATAGGCAGCTGACAACCTATATTTCTGACACAGCTTGCTGGAGCCAAGGTGGACAATAGGATCTTTTCCTCCAAATATTGGGGTTCTGTGTTCTTATTACAGATTGCTGCTTCTGAACATGGATGTACAGGGACAGAGACTGGCTGCTATTGTGTGAACTCCCACTGGCTCAGGCAGCTATCAGAGGATTTAAAAGAGCTATAACCTTTTTTAAAGATTCAAAACCAACTGTACTTTTGGGAAAATACAGAAAGCCAGTGCATTTACTCTGGGGAAGATGCAGGCTCAGAAAATACGTGAGAAGACCTTAAAGCTTATACCTCAGAATGATTCCCAGTACAAAGACAGCCTACAACAATTAAAACAAAACCCTGGCAAAGGAGGAGAACTTATTTCCAAAGTTACCACATTATAGGATTCAAATGTCACACTTTATAGGATTCACATTATAGGATGTGTTCACATTATAGGATTCACTATAGGATGTGTTCACATTATGGGAAATGTTCACATTATAGGATTCAAATGTCTAGTTTTCAACAAAAATCACAAGGCGTACAAAGAAAGTATGGTCCATTCAAAGGAACAAAATATACTGATAGAAAATGCACTTGAGGAAGCCCAGAAGTCAGACTTACTAGACAAAGATTTTAAGACAACTATCTTACAGATGCTTAAGGAGCTAAAAAGATATGAATGTATGATCAAAAAGAGAATAGCAATAAAGAAATAGAAGTTTTAAACAGGAATAAAAGATATTCTGGAACTGTGATAATAAGAAATATATATTTGATCTTCATCCCCAGTTCCTGACACAGACATACTTGGAATTTGCTGGGTGATAAAAGTACCTTTGGTATGCTCATGAGATGATTCTTGGGGGAGGGGATCCTAGTAGCTTTAGGATGAGGGCTGGTTGTCAGAGGAACTAACCATGTGATAAGAAGGTTAGAACTTTTAATACTATTCCCTGCTCTCTGGTGAGGGGAGAGGGGCTAGAGATTGAGTTAATCACCAGTGGCCAATGATTTATTCAATCATGCCTGTCTAATGAAACCTCCCTAAAAACCACTAAATGATGGTGCTGTGGTCTGAATGTTTGTGTCCTCCCTCCCCCAAAATTCATATGTTGAAACCTAATCCCCCCCAAGGTGATGGCATTAAGAGGTGGAGCCTTAGGGAGGTAATTAGGTCATGAGGGCTCTCCCTTCATGAATGGCATTAGTGCTCTTATAAAAGAAGCCTGAGAAGGCCAGGCACAGTGGCCCATGCCTGTAATCCCAGCCCTTTGGGAGGCCAAGGCAGGCAGATCACCTGAGTCAGGAGTTCAAGACCAGCCTGGCCAACATGGTGAAACTCTGTCTCTACTAAAATACAAAAATTAACTGGGTGTAGTGTCCTGCACTTGTAATCCCACCTATTCAGAAGGCTGAGGCAGGAGAATTGCTTGAATCTGGGAGGCGGAGGTTGCAGTGAGCCAAGATTGTGCCACTGCACTCCAGCCTGGGTGACAGAACAAGACTCTGTCTCAAAAAAAAGGACTGAGAAATCTGGAACATGCTTTTCTAAAGATTCATTTTGCCAATCTTTGCCTTTAGTTGGAGATTAATCACATTAATTTAAAATTCACATACATTTAAAGTAAGTACTGTTAAGAAAGGAGTTGCTTTTGCTACTTAGGTGTTTTCTGTATTTCTTATATAATTTTTGTTTTTTAAGTCTTCCATTACTGCTTTCTTTTCACAGTTAGCTGATTTTTGTAGTGTACGATTTTTATTTCCTTCTTCTTTCATTTTCTGTATATCTTTTAGTTTTTTCATAGTGATTATCCTAAGGATAAAAATTAACATCTTACAATGGCCTACTTTAAATAATACCAACTTCACTTCAATAGCATGTAAACACATCTCCATCCTTTTCCTTATTTGTTAGTGTCACAGACTACATTGTTATATATTGTGCATCCATTAACATAGATTTATTATTATTGCTTTATGTATTTGCCTCTTATATCATGCAGGAGAAAAAGAGAAGTTAGAAACCAACTGTAGGCCAGGCATGATGGCTCATGCCTGTAATCCCAGTGCTTTGGGAGGCTGAGGTGGGCAGATCACCTGAGGTCAAGAGTTCGAGACCAGCCTGGCCAACATGGTGAAACCCCATGTCTAATACAAATACAAAAAATTAGCCAGGCATGGTGGCACACGCCTGTAATCCCAGCTACTCAGGACACTAGGTGTGAGAATTGCTTGAACTTGGGAGGCAGAGGTTGCAGTGAGCCGAGATTGCGCCACGGCCCTCCGGCCTGGGCAACAAAAAGGGAAAAAAAAGAAACCAACTCCTGTCTCAAAAAGAAAAAAAAAAAACCAACTCCAATAATGGCTTTTACATTTTCTTATGTAAAAGCCAAGTGGTAATACTGGCTATTGTATTTCCCTATGTAGTTAACTTTACCATGTTCCTCGTTTCTTCATGTGGCTTTGGATACTATCTGGTGCCCTTTCATTTCAGCCCGAAGGACTCCTTTCACATATATTTTAGGCAGGTCTAGGTCCCTTGATGTCTTTTTATTTTTATTTTTTAAAATCTAGGAATGCATTAATTTACCCTCATTCTTAAAGCATAGTTTTGCCAAATATCAAATTCTTCCTTGACAGTTGTTTTCTCTCAGCATTTAAAAAATACCAACTCATTGCCTTTTTGGCTTCCAAAATTTGTACTGAGAAACTGGCTGATAGTCTTATTGAGGATCCCTTGTATGTGATGACTTGCTTCTCTCTGCTTTCAAGATTCTCATTGTCTCTTCTTGCCTTTCAGTAGTTGATGAGGTATCCCCATGTGGGTGTCTTTGAGCTTATCATACTGTTATCATACTTGCAGTTTGTTGAACATCTTGGATTTACAGATTCCTGTATTTCATCAAATTTGGGAAGTTTTCAGCCATTATTTCTTAGAATATGCTTTATGCTTTTTCTCTCTCTCTTTTCTGTTGAGATTCACACAACATGTGTGTTGGTCTGCTTGATAACCATAGACCCTTTAGGCCCTGTTTATTTTTTTTCATTCTTTTTTTTCTGTTCCTCAGATTTGATCATTGCAGTTGTCCTATTTTCAAGGTTGCTGATTCTTCTGCTTCTTCAAATCTGCTTTTGGAACTCTCCAATGTATTTTTTTTATTTTAGTTACTGTACTTTTTAGTTCCTCTGGTGTGTTTTACTCATACCTCTTCTGACATGAAATGTTGGGGCAGGGTCCCCCACAACCAAAATCTCCAACTTCCTGGACACCAACTGGGTGTTCTACAATTCATTTCAATTCTGACACTAACTATTGGAGTTAGGGAAGACCCCACATTGGGAGACTACTTCAAACACTAAGGTGATTATAATAAATAAGTTGGTAGGGATTGGAACCCTGTGAATTGCCATTGGGAATGTAAATGGTACAACCACTTTGAAAAACAGTCTGGTGGATCCTCAAAAGGTTAAATGTAAAGTGAGCATATGATCCAGCAATTCCACTTCTAAGTATATACCCAAGAAAATTCAAAACATGTATAGGAATGGCCATAGCAACATGATTCACAATAATGCCAAAATGGAAACAATCTAAATGTCATCAGTTGATGAAAAGATAACCAAAAGTGATATATCTATACAGTGGAATACTATTCAGCCATACTTGAAATGAAGTACCAATATGTTCTACAACACGGATGAAAACATGCTAGGGGAAAGAACCAGTACAAAAAGTCATAGAGACAGAATGCAATTATTGTTTACCAGGGCCTGAGATGGAGGATAGGGAGTAACTACAAATAGATATGGGTTTATTGTGGAGTGATGAAAATGTTTTTGAATTAGGTAGTGGTGATGGTTGCACCAACTCTTTGATGCTTGTCCTATCGTTCTCCTGAGCAGCTCTCCTCCAGGTGATGACTATGAACCTGGGCTGTTTCATTAGGGGCTACATAATCTCAGAAACCTTTATTTGCAGAAAATGTGAAAGGTCACATGGAACATTTTAGGGGTGAGTCATCAAAATTTATATATCACTTTCACTCATGTGCCATGGGCTGTAATCTAGTCTCATGATGTGCAAGGCAAGCTGGCAAATGTAGTCTTCCAGGTAAATGTAGCTTCCCCAGAAGAGAAAGCTATAATGATGATCACCCTACCTGACTCTACCAGAGACTGAAGAGTGATACTATAAATAGAAATTCTTTTATTTGTATATTCCACATCAAAATCACAAATTTAGTTGCCACCAAATTATGACATTATTTTCATTTCTGTACCTGAACCAGTAATGTTTAAAAATATTACTTGTTCTTAAGAAATTCTGTACTTGTTAGTGCTTATTTAAAGCAAATTTCTCATTTAAAGTAAAAACAAAACAGCAAGAAAATATTTTTTAAAAACTAGTGATAAATGGGAGGCTGGGGCAGGAGAATTCCTTGAACGCAGTGAGAGGTGACAATGTGCTAGCAGCCCTCGCTCTCAGCGCCTCCTCGGCCTCTGCGTCCACTCTGGCTGCGCTTGAGGAGTCCTTCAGCCCGCCACTGCACTGTGGGAGCGCCTCTCTGGGCTGGCCGAAGCCGGAGCCGGCTCCCTCTGCTTGCAGGGAGGTGTGGAGGGAGAGGTGGGGGCAGGAACCGGGGCTGCAGTGGGGTGCTCACAGGCCAGGGCGAGTTCCAGCCGGTGCGGGCTCGGGGCCCGCACTGGGAGCGGCCGGCAGTGAGGGGCTTAGCATGCGGGCCAGCAGCTGCTGAGGTTGCGCAGGGTACCCCAGCACTGCAGGCGCTGCACTCGATTCTCGCTGGGCCTCAGCCACCTCCCCATGGGGCAGGGCTCAGGACCTGCAGCCTGCCATGTCCCAGCCCCCTCTCTGCGGTGGGCTCCGCAGGGCAGAAGCCTCCCCGATTGGCGCCACCCCCTGCTCCATGCCACCTGGTCCCATCCGCAGTCCAAGGGCTGAGGAGTGCAGGCCCGGCTGGAGACTGGTGGGCAGCTCTGCCTGCAGCCCCCATATGGGATCCACTGGATGAAGCCTGCTGGCCTCCTGAGTCTAGTGGGGACTTGGAGAACTTTTATGTCTAGCTAAGGGATTGTAAATACACCAATCAGCACCCTGTGTCTATCTCAAGGTCTGTAAATACACCAATCAGTACTCTGTATCTAGCTAACCTAGTAGGGACTTGGAGAACTTTTCTGTCTAATACTCTGTGTCCAACTAAAGGATTGTAAATGCGCCAATCAGCACTCTGTCAAAACAGACCAATCAGCTCTCTGTAAAATGGGCCAATTAGCTCTCTGTGAAATGGACCAATCAGCAGGATGTGGGTGGGGCCAGATAAGGGAATAGAAGCTGGCTGCCAGAAGCAACCAGTGGCCACTCACTCTGCTCTCTTCCAAAGGTGGGAAGATTTATTCTTTTGTTGTTTACAGTGAATCTTGTTGCTGGTTGCTGTTTGGGTCCACGCTGCCTTTAAGAGCTGTAATACCTTGAAGCTCTGCAGCTTCAGTCATGAACCACTCACCATGAAGGTCTGCAGCTTCACTTCGAAAGTCAAGGAGACCACGAACCCACCAGGAAGAATGAACAACTCCAAATGCACCCCCTGTAAGAGCTGTAACACTCACCGCAAAGGTCTGCAGCTTCTCTTCTGAAGGCAGCGAGACCAGGAACCCACCAGAAGGAAGAAACTGCGGCCATACCCGAAAATCAGAAGGAACAAACGCTGGACACATTTTAAGAACTGTAACACCCACCGCGAGGGTCTGCGGCTACATTCTTGAAGTCAGCCAGACTAAGAACCCACCAATTCCAGACACACCGGGAGGCAGAGTTTGCAATGAGCCGAGATCATGCCACTGCACTCCAGCCTGGTGACAGAGCGAGACTGTCTCAAAAGCAAACAAACAGAACTATGAACTAAAGTAACAACTTTTTTTTACTTGATAAAAATTTTAACAACTTGTATGAGGAAAAACCGAATTATTCCTTTTTTTTTTTTTTTTTTTTTTTGTCGGTAGGCAAAGGACAGAGTCTTGCTCTGTTGCGCCAGCTGCAGTGCAGTGGCCCAATCTCAGCTAACTGCAGCCTATGTCTCCTGGGCTCAAGTGATTATCCTACTTCAGCCTCTGGAGTAGCTGGGACTACAGGCACATCTACCACGCCCAACTAATTTTTGTATTTTTTTGGTAGAGACAGTGTTTAACCACGTTGGCCAGGCTGGTCTCGAACTCCTGACCTCAAGTGATGTGCCCGCCTTGGCCTCCCAAAGTGCTGGAATTACAAGCTTGAACCACCACACGCCACCTCGTCTGTTATTAAACATCATACTATAGGTCCTAGCCAGTAGCTTAGGACAAGATTTCTTTTTAAAAAAAGATGTAATATTTTGACAAGAAGAGACAAATGTTATTGTGTAGATAATTAATTATAAAATAACAAGGGAGTCAGTTCAGAAGCTCTTCTAGCTAAAAGGATGAAAAAAATTTATGCATAGCAATAAACAAGTATATTGTTGGTGTCATATAATACTGAATTGGCCTTTTAGACATGTTCCCCTTTCTGTTGGTGTATTCCAGTACCATGGAAGCTAAAACCCTAACATGATATTTCTCAGACTTTGTTGCAGTAAAGGGTAAAGGATGTGATTTAGATATTTCACCGGGGATGTGACTTCAGAACTAAATTAACTGGGGAAAGAAGTAGAAACACACGGCCGGGCGCGGTGGCTCACGCCTATAATCCCAGCACTTTGAGAGTCCCAGGTGGGTGGATCACGAAGTCAGGAGATCGAGACCATCCTGGCTAACACGGTGAAACCCCGTCTCTAAAAAATTAGCTGGGCGTGGTGGCGGGCGCCTGTAGTCCCAGCTATTTGGGCGCTGAGGCGGGAGAATGGCATGAATCCGGGAGGCGGAGCTTGCAGTGAGCTGAGATGCGCCACTGCACTCCCGTCTGGGGGACAGAGCGGAGACTCTGTCTCAATAGTAATAATAATAATAATAATTAAAAACAAAGCATGCATTTAGGTGGTACTGATGTAGAATTTGCATCATGGTTTTGGAGCCATTATTCTTTTTTTTATTTTATAATTTCAACTTTTACTGTAAATTCAGGGAATGCACATGCAGGCTTGTTATACTGGTACATTGCATGATACTGAGGTTTGGGATATGATTGAACCCATCGTCCAGGTATGGAGCATAGTATCCAATGCAGCCATTATTTTGGCAACAATTTCTCGTCCTTAGATTATTACTGAGAAGATAGGGTTCTAGAGACAAAAGTTGTTACACTGGCTTTCTGATTCTCAGAATAGTCTGATAGTAAAACCAACAATGGAGTGGTAGTTCCAGATTCCCTAGTGTCCGGATTGTGGTAGAGAAAGCCTTGGCCGACCAGTTTTGCATGTTATTCTGGGAGTCATGCCTGGTATCCCAGCCTAGAGCCTGCTGCTCCTTTTTATTGGGTTGATAAAGCATTTAATTCCCCATATTAAGCTCCTTTCTGCTTAAAATAGCTAGTGGGCCTTCTGTTTATGCAACTGAATCCCAAATGATAGGATTGTTAGGTGAAAAATGCACTCCATTGAACACTGTGTGAACTCTTAATGGCAAAAGCAGCCCGTGTATTTACCGTTCTGCCCTGCCCAATTCAGTTGAAATAACAGAAAAATGAGAAGGAGGAAGAAGTGGAAGAGGGGAGGAGGAAGAGAAGTTATTGATAGTTGCACCATTAATTAGAGCATGGTGTCATCATTGGAATAAGAATATTTTGAAATTTCTGAAAGATGTTAAGCCAGTAAGATCAAATTGAGGGAAGTTAGATACTTGGTACAAACAAAGTAGGGCTCCCAGAAGAACAGTGGAGTAACTCTAGGTTCCAAATATCTGGGCCAGTGGAGGAAAAATTGAAGGACTTCAATTTGAAAACTATGAGAGGTCCCCAGCCTTGGGTTACTATCCTTGGCATTTTCTTCTAGGTTTGATTTTGCTTGGATTACTGGTTATGTAAAGTAAGAGGTTTTACTTGAAATGTTTCTAGCATGTGAAATAAGGTCAGAATGTTTTAAAATATACCCAGGGTTTTGTTTTTATTCAAGTATGGCAGGAGATGGTTGCTATTGAAAAGATAGTTGGTTACTCACAGTTTCCAAGAGGAGGGGTGCATGCCACATCATGCCACACTGGGGCCATGCAGTGAAGCACCTGAATTGATCAGAAGTCAGAAGGAGCAAGGGGAAAAGCATGGGCATAAGGCTTTTATTGTGGTTTCTATGGGAAAAGCAAGGCAAGGCAGGGTAAGTAGAGTTAGGATTGGCTAGGTTCAATAATTTTGGGGGGCTCTGGGCTGTAGAGGCTATCTCTAGTTATTTGGTACCTGGCCCTGGGATGATTAGGGCAGGGGATTGTGGCTCAATCTGATAAATGAAGTGATTGAGGGTATGGGCCCTAGATTGATTGGTTTGCGTTTGAAGAGTGTTTGCTATTTCGTGGAGTTCACTAGCCCTGGGAGGGGCAGACTCTACAGAGTCAGCAATGTGCCAGATGCCAGAGCATCAAGAATACATAAAATGGGAAAATATGGTTAGTATACAGAGAAAGAAAGGGAGTAAATATTCCCAGCAAACTTAGAGGTATAGAATCATTAAATGTTAATAAACTTGCAGGCATGTCAGAAACCATTTAGATTTGCTTCATGAATCCAGGCATTCAACAGCGAAACTGTCAAATTGTAGATGTTGAGAAAGTTGGGTTTTTTAAACAGTTGCAAGGTTCTCTATGGATAGATAAATAGGTAGCAATGTTTATTGAATGCTCACAGTGTGTCAGGCACCCTGCTAAGAAATTTACATGTATTATTTCATTTTTTTCCCAATAATCCCTTGTGAGTAGTTATTAGTATTATTCCCATGTACAGTTAGGGAAACTGAAGTGTAGAGAGATTAAATAACTGCCCAACTTTATGCTATTAACAAGTACTGGAACTGGCATTTAAACCCAGTTTAGTCTGACCTTGGAATCCAAGCTCATAATCACTCTTCTCTACTACCTCTCTATAATAAATCTATGTTTATAAGTAATTGCAAAGATCCACAAAAGCTTCAAAGTGAAGATCATCTTAGCATGATAGTTACTAACATTTACATGGGGATAATAATAGTACTGGCTTTGTAACATTTTTACAAGGATTAAGTTCATTAATGTTATGTATTTAAAATAGTGCCTGGCAACATAGCAAGCACTTGGTAAATGTTGGATATCATTATTCTCCTTAATGAAGTATTCAACTTGTACATGAGAATTTGTTGGCACAACATCCAGATAAACTCTCTATAGCAGGGAACAACTCCCCTGCACCCCTGCACCCCCCCATTCCTCCAAGACAGTTAATGATTTAAACCTAGTCTTAAATACAAACAAATTTAAAAGTCAATAGCAAACTTCTTATACTTTCCAATATCCATGATAACAGAAATTTGCATGTAAAAAGAGAAATTGGCTTTATAAGATCATTCATTAATATCCCATCATTTAAAGTGTTTGATATGTATAGACATTATATTCATTGCCCTAAATTGTTATTACATATGAGAATGACCTTAAGAATATGACAGTATTCTTATGTAATTTAATTTCATGTTTTAATTAGAGAGAAGCGGTTACAGGAATGGAAATCTCTTAAGAAAAAACAAAAATTTGGAGAATTAAGAGAAATTTCTGGAAATCAGTATGTGAATGAAGTCACAAATGCAGAAAAAGATGTGTGGGTTATAATTCATCTATACAGATCAAGGTAAGATCATAGTATTTCAAAATGTTAATACACTACTATTTTAAAAGGCATATTTTTGGTTTTAAGGTTTTACAAAGCATATGACAGTACTCAAGAAAAAGCAACTATATATTACACACATATACATCCATAGAGTTTTTGATAGTCATTGGCTTCAGGGAATAAATTAGGTATTTTAGATCCTTTCATTTCTAATTTCAGGAACTTGTCACACTTTTTAGAAAAATAAGCACTCTTTGGTAGTTTTGTTAAAAATTTTTTATTCTAGAAAATCTCAAAAATACAGAGAAGTAGAAAGAATGAGAAAATGAACACTCTAAATATCGACCATATAGATTCAACAAGTAACCTTTTGCCATATTTATATAATTGTATCTGTGTGTGTGTATATTTGCATTTGTAGAAAGTAAAC
Source organism: Chlorocebus sabaeus (assembly GCF_047675955.1). NCBI lineage: Eukaryota > Metazoa > Chordata > Mammalia > Primates > Cercopithecidae > Chlorocebus > Chlorocebus sabaeus. Next base: position 13,689,146 of record NC_132910.1, read on the forward strand.
TGAAAGTAAACTGACCATAGCATGATGCTTTATTCCTGTGTACTTCAGCATGCATCTTCAAAATATAAAGGTGTTGGAAAGAAAAAAAAGTTCTATTTCCTCTACCCATTTTAGGTTTATTGGCTGGGATCCTACAAATTGGACTGACAAAAGACAGGTTAACAAGAGAAAAACAAACAGAAGCCTATTAACAAGTGCATTACACATACACAGAGGAGAGCTCAGTGATAAGTAACTCAAAGTGGTGGTTAGAGCTTGGACTTATATAGCATCTTAACAGAAGAACAGCAAATTTATAGAGATGTGATAAGACAACAAAAAGGGTCTTTGAGCTTCTGGGAATAACAAACTGTGGGATGGTAAATACATGGGTGAAACTATGTATTCAACTTGTTGAATCTATATGGTCAATATTTAGAGTGTTTGATTTAATGGAAATTAAAGGTTGTTTTAGCAAGGTTTGTTATATAGATTCCTCTGGTGCCTCACTGGGATGATAAGAATCTAGAGCTTTATCCAGTGATTAAGAGTGTCCTCCCCTTCCTGGTAGAGACAAGAGTGAGGATGTTACTGGGTGGAGAATATTTTTCTTGTGTTTGTTTCTTTTCAGTTGTCTTTAGCTCAAAATAATCCTTATGCCAGAGTGGCTTATTTTGGTGTGGCATATTATGAATCCCTGCAAGAGCATTCTTCTACATAACCACAATACCATTTTTTCACTTAACAAAATTAACAGTAATTCCTCATACCATTTAATACCTCGTCTTTACTCAGATTTTCCCAAGTGACTTAAAAATGTCTTTTATAAATACGTATGTTTTGGACAAGGAGTCAATCAAGAATTATGCAGCACATTTAGATATATCAGCTCTCTTAAGTCTCTTCTAGTAGAACAATTCCCCTGCACCCCTATACTCCCCCATTCCTCCAAGACAGTTAATTTAAAAATATACCTGGTGGTACTAGGTATAACCCACTGTTGCTAGGCCTCACCAGCCTTGCCTAGTAAATAGGGAAAGTAGACTTTTCCCTAACTGTTTCTCTCATTCAAACAGTCCTTCTAGCTTTAGGTCCCTACCCCTCTGCCTCAGAGCTATAAACCATTCTAGGAACAGAGGCCATGACAGCAACCTTCACTGTCCTTATTTCAATCTCTGAATAATAATTTTTTTTCTCTTTAGGTCCTTGGGGAAATTATGTACAGAGCAATTTATGCAAATTATAGCCCTGTATATAACCCTGTATAGCCTGTATGGGGCTATACTTTGCAGTTCCTGAGTTGAACTTTGACAGGACAACATGCACCATAAAAGAAAATGCCCCATAAAAGTTATTTTATTATAACTAAAACTCTTGGTAGATTAATTTTTAGGTAGCTTTAAAGTTTTTAAAAGAATGTGTTGACTTAAAAGGAAGAGGCTGAGGCACAAAATATAATTTAAAGAGTTTACTTGAGCCAAAGTGAGGATACCTACCCAGAAGACTAAACCCAAGTAACCTTGGATACGATCTCCCTTTAGCCTTTGTTATGAGCAGGTTTGTGAAGACATAAAAGGAGGACAGGGAGTGGACTAATACAAAGCTGTTTGTCAGGAATTCTCTTTGGCTTAAGGAAATGACATTGATTAGTGATTGGCTATACATTGTTAAGCTATGAAAATTACAGTGTCTGATGTATTATTGGGTTGATTTATAGCTACTTGCAAGCAATAGCAAGCAGTTTCAAGAGAGGAATGGATAGGTGAAGGAGGGAGTAGGTTGTAATTCTCTCTTTTTATTTTTGATACAGGGTCTCACTGTGTTTCCCAGGCTGGAGTGCAGTGACGATCGTAGCTCAATGCAGCCTTTAATGCTTGGGCTCAAGCAATGATCCTCCTGCCTCAGTCCTCCAAGTAGCTTGGACTACAGGTCTGCACTACCACATCTGGCTAATTTTTAAAATTTTTTCATCGAAATGGGGTCTTGCTATGTTGCCCAGACTGGTCTCAAACTCCTGGCCTCAAGTGATCCTCCTGCCTCAGCCTCCCAAAGTATTGAGATTACAGGCGTGAACCACTGTGCCTGGCTTGCTGTCTCATTTTAATGACTCTGTGGGTGTAAACGTTTAAAAGGACTTGCATTCTTCAGAGAAAAGTTATTTCCTGAAATCATACTTCCACATTACCTATACTATTTATTTGGTTAGCCAGTTTGTAAATGCTGCTTGTAGGTCTCACAGATAAGGATGAGAAACACTGACATTTATAAAACAGGGATCTGTTTGTGGTAAATATTATATACTGAAGTGGTTTACTGAATGTTTTTTCTGACCCTGTGTGGTTAGCAGAGTAGATATTGCTTCTAAGTAAAATTATCTAGTTTAATGGTTATTTCCATATAAATTACTAGTTTTTAGAAATAATTTTTAAAAATTCATAAAGAGGTTGCATGTGTTTTAGTCTGCTTCAAATTGTCATATGCTTTGATAGACTCAAAAAGAAGGATGTGGTTTCATAATATTTTAAGTATTTGTGACCACCTCAGAAGGTTTTTCTGGGCCACTCTAAAGTAGTTACATATTAGTTTTCTGGACATTAAGAAAATACATTCCTGGGGCTGGGTGCCGTGGCTCACACCTGTAATCCCAGCACTTTGGGAGGCCGAGGCAGGCAGATCACTTGAGGTCAGGAGTCGAAGACCAGCCTGGCCAGCATGGTGAAACCCCATTTCTACTAAAAATACAAAAAAAAAAAAAAAAAAAAAAAATTTAGCCGGGCTTGGTGGCGCATGTCTGTAGTCCCAGCAATGTGGGAGACTGAGGCAGGAGAATGGCTTGAACCCAGGAGGCAGAGGTTGCAGTGAGCTGAGATTGCGCCATTGCACTCCAGCCTGGGTGACAGAGCAAGACTCTGAATCAAAAAAAAAAAAAACAGAAAATACGTTCCTGTGTTGGTATAAAACATATATTTTGAAAATTAATCTGTAATAATCCAAATTTATAAAATATAACAGAAAATAATTGTGTTATAAATATTCCTTAGAAAACTTTAGTTTTTAACAATGGAATTACTGGCCAGGCTTGGGGCTCATGCCTGTAATCCCAGCACTTTGGGAGGCTGAGGTGGGCAGATCACCTGAGGTCAGGAGTTTGAAACCAGCCTGGCCAACATGGCAAAACGCTGTCTTTACTAAAGTACAAAATATTAGCCGGGCATGGTGGTGTGTCCCTATAATCCCAGTTACTTGGGAGGCTGAGGCAGGAGAATCGCTTGAACCTGGGAAGCAGAGGTTGCAGTGAGCTGAGATCACATCATTGCACTCCAGCCTGGGCAACAGAGCGGGACTCCATCTCAGAAAAAAAGGATTTATGTACAGCTTTTTAATATTATAAAGTTGAAGGACAGCTGTTAATTTATGTTTTTGTAACCACCCAATGGGGTTCATTTTGCCTGCTGCCCACATAGAGCCAATTTATCAAGACAGGGGAATTGCAATAAAGAGTTTAATTCATGCAGAGCCAGTTGAACAGGAAACCAGAGTTTTTTTATTACTCAAATCAGCCTCCCCCAAAATTTGGAGGCTGGGGTTTTTCAAGGATAGTTTGCCAGACCACAGAATGGGTACTGCTGATTGGTTGGGAATGCAATCATAGGGATGTAGAAAATGATCCTTGATATGGTTTGGCTGTGTCCTCACTAAATCTCATCTTGAACTGAATTTCCCATAATCCCCATTTGTCGAGGGAGGGACCTGGTGGAGGTAATTTAATCATGGGGGCAGTTACCCTCATGCTGTTCTTGTGATAATGAGTGAGTTCTCTTGAGATCTGATGGCTTTATAAGGGGCTTTTCCCCTTTTGCTCAGCACTTCTCATTGCTGCCACATGTGAAGAAGAATGTGTTTGCTTCCCCTTCTGCCATGATTGTAAGTTTCCTGTGAGTCAGTTAAACCTCTTTCCTTTATAATTACCCAGCCTTAGGTATGTCTTTATTAGCAGCATGAGAACGGACTAATACAGTCCTCATGCGGGCTAAGTCTGCTTCTGTATGGGGCCACAGGACCGCTTGGTGGGTCCAGGTAGAGGCATCAGTCATCAGAAATGCAAAAACCTTAAAAGATGTATCAGAGAGACCAATCTTAGGTTCTACAATAGGGTTGTTGTCTGCAGGAGTAATTGAGGAAGTTGCAAATCTTGTGACTTCCAGAATAATGGCTGGTAATTGTTTAAGTGTGTATCTTAGCAGAATTCAGGCTCCTCTCATCCTCCTAACCTAGTCTTCGCTTAGCTTTTACAAAGGTGGTTTAGTTTTGGGGAAAAGCTATTATCATTTAAACTATGAACTGAATTTCTCCCAAAGTTAGCTTGGCCCAAGTCCAGGAATGATTCTGGGCAGTTTGGAGGTTAAAGAGAAGATGGGGGTTGGTTAGATCACATCTCTTTCACTGTCATAATTCTCTCACTGTTAAAGTTTTTGCAAAGGTGGTTTTATTTTTAGCTACTTTCTTTCAATTTTATAAAAAGGTGGTGTGTGTTTGTTGATTAGACTCCTAAATTCTATAATTTCAATGCCTCCTTGCCATTAAATTGATAGGATTAGACCCACTTTTTATCCAAATGAAGGCTTAGCCTCCTTAAGGTGCTTTAGAGGGATCTAACTCAACCTGGGCCAGTAAGCCTAATGATTTAGCTTTAAGTCAGTCTTGTTTCCGGTTTTATTTAATCTTATGCCTGTACCCCAATTCTAATTTGGGGCTTTTATATTATTCTTATACCGAAGTGCATATTTTGAAGCTTGAATATCATAAATAGGCTCTTAACTTGCTTTGTGATGTTACTGGTCTGCCTCATATTTTACAGCTCTTCTGGGGTTAAAATTCTGGCCCTCAACCCCAACACCAAATTTGTTCACCTACTGCTTGCTGTCAGAACTTTCTTCGGGTAACCCCTTCTCCCTGCATCACAGTCTGTTATGCAATATTCTCTTAAATCTATACTTTTCACTGCCACCACCAATACCTACCTGCCTTTTGCCATTCACACTACTGATCCATCCCACAAATATCTGTTGTACTACTGACTGAGCTTTCATTCTGATAAAATTTCTAATGAAAATTATAAAATTTCTCTGAATTAGATATTAGTGGACTCATTTCACCTTGAAGAAAATCAAAACATTTTACTCTAAGATATACTTTCTTGACATATTTTGAGGTGGGTGTTCAGAGAGCCAACAAAACTGAAGTAACCCCGTAAAGCTGTCTTTTGTGGAGATTTTGCAACTGTAGAGAAAATCTGCATTCATGCAGTCAGGCCTTCTCTGAGGGCCTTCCCTTGTCTGATCTGGGACCAAGTTAACTGAGAATCTGATGCCTTTAAAGGGCTAAAAGAAACATTTACCATCTATTCTCTTTGAGGGCTGCTACCTGTAAGGTTTCATCTACATAACAAGACCACTTTTGCTAGCCAGGCCTCCTCTGCCCCCCATAGCCTGTCTTGTCACTGTAACCTGATTTACCCCAATAACACGTTTTTGGTCATGCCAGAGCCTCCATTCTTTCTGTAGCCTCAAGATGGCATATAAGCTTCTGTACCTCATTGGAGGGTTTGGGTAATCACTTTGTGTTTCCTCTCTCATGTGCATGTTAATAAACATGTGTGCCTTTTCTCCAATTAATCTGCCTTTTGTTAGTTGATCTTTCAGTGAACCTTCCTTCGGAGGACAAAGAAATTTTCCCTTGGCCCCTAAAACCTTTCATTTTTTAGTAGAGACGGGGTTTCACCATGTTGGCCAGACTGGTTTTGAACTCCTGACGTCAAAGGATCTGTCTACATTGGCCTCCCAAAGTGCCGGGATTATAGGCTTGAGCCACTGCACCCAGCCCCAATTGAATATGTTTATGTAAAGTGGAGAAAGAGTCTTTGGAGAAGGAAAGATGAGAAAACAGGTAAAGAGGGAAGCAGAATAACCAACAAAGGTCCCAAGGGAGATGGAAGGAATGTGGAATAAAGTAGAGGTGAAGGGATTCACTTGAAAGTTTGATAAAATGGGAGAAAAGGAACTAATTGATCAATGAGTGTGATGAGAATTAAGTGATAAAGCAGGAAGAACTGAGGTTGTGGTCACACTTCCAATCAATATTAAATTTCTGGTAAGGAATAGTTCTGGATGATGGGGCCACCAGAATGTGACATGGAGTGGGATTCCAAAGACTGTGGGAGAAGTTTGTTGGAGTCAGGAAACACAGTTCTGGATATGGTAAACTCATTACATGGAAAGAAGCTGGTGATGGCAACAAGAGTTGGGATCCTTTTGTTTCAACTCAGAACTGCAAAGGATTTCCTAGAAGTGTCCTGTTTCTGTTTTTGTTTTTGTTTTTTTTACAAACTGGGAACCTGCTTGAACCAAACTGATGCTCAGTTGGATGTAGTTTCCTTAAGTTAAGCATCCGCTTGCCTGGTAGCTAGCTTCATTCCCAGGCTATAATGGTGCTTGCAATAAAAACCAGAGGACTCTACATACAGTTCATCATTGCTAAAGGTAACAATAGAGGATGATAATAACATGTTTTTATATTAATCTAAGATTTATTTTTGCCATGGTGATATTTTACTTATTTCATTAGACTGAGATGAGTAGTCTGTTTATTAAAGATTGTGTGTACTGTTTCTCTTTTTAGCATCCCAATGTGTTTGTTGGTTAACCAGCATCTTAGTCTTCTAGCAAGAAAGTTTCCAGAAACTAAATTTGTTAAAGCCATCGTGAATAGCTGTATTCAACACTACCGTGACAATTGTTTACCAACAATTTTTGTTTATAAAAATGGTCAGATAGAAGCCAAATTCATTGGAATTTTAGAATGTGGAGGGATAAATCTCAAGCTGGAAGGTAATGTTACAAATTTTGTTTATAAAAATGATAGGTGAAAACATCCAGAAACTAACAAGTATCCTGAAAGTTTTCTTCCTTTGTACCAAGGTTTTTTCCTTGCTTTTAGTCTCTTTTTGTATTCCTCCAGATTAATTTTCCTATAGTAATACTCTAATAACAGCCCCTTGCTTAAAATCCTTAATAGTTCTCTGTCTCAAGTAAGTTAAAAATTTAGAATCTTCTCCTTTAGAATGTCCACCCACCTCTCCAACTATATTGCTCAGTGCTTTCTAGTTTCTGTTCTTGTTAGGCTGGTCTTCAGCCACTACTAGGCTGGTCTTCAGCTACTACTAAATATACGTTAACTCATTTGTGCCATCACACTTTTTTACACATTCTCTGCTTGTACCTAACGTATTCTACCTTTCTCTGTTCTCCATATCCAACCTTTATTCCTACATGAGTCTGCTCTATTTTTATTTACTGCATTATGTAATATTGAACCAATTCATAATCTTTTTCTTCTCTACTGAATTTCTATAGTGTATATTCAATGCATCTCACTTTTCACTTATTAGCATGATATCTAATTTTGTTGATGAATCAATCCGCTTTGAATTTTATCTTCCTAAAAATTGCAGGGACCATGCCTCCTATTACTTTATTTTTCTTAGCACACAGCACAAGACTTTCTATTTTTATCTTCTTTAATTGTTTTTACTTCCTAAGGTCATTTCTTTGATACATTCATTTTTTGGCAGTGCTTTAACTCTATTTTACAAAACTAAAAATCATTTTCTCTCACCACTGTGTTAAAGCCATCATGAATGGCTGTTTTCAGTTTTTGTTCGTTTTGTTTGTTTGTTTGTTTGTTTTTGAGACAGAGCCTTGCTCTGTCACTCAGGCTAGTGTGCAGTGGCATGATCTCGGCTCACTGCAACCTTTGCTTCCTGGGTTCAAGCAGTTCTGCCTGCCTCAGCCTCCTGAGTAGCTGGGATTACAGGTGCCCACCACCATACCCGGCTAATTTTCATAATTTTTAGTGGAGATAGGGTTTCGCCATGTTGGCCAGGCTGATCTTGAACTCCTGACCTCGGGAGATCTGCCCTCCTCAGTCTCCCAAAGTGATGGGATTACGGATGTAAGCCACTGTGCCTGGCCGGTTGGTTTCAATAGGTATTCTTTCACTCTGTCAGTCCCCCAAACTTGTTTTTGGCCTTACCGAGACCTCTGACACTTTAATTTTTCCAGAAGTTTCCCATTTTTCTTTTAGTCTTCTAAGGCCTTTCCTTGTTTTACCACTTGTTTTTGTAGCTTGGATCTTTTCTTTTTAATTAAAAAAATTAACGACATAAGAGTACATAAAAGAATACATAGAATAATCATATAGTAAGCATTCATGAAATCATTATTGTCTTCTCCGTTTGGGATGCTATAATAAAAATACTATAAACTGGGTGGCTTATAAACAAGAAACTTTATATTAATATCTCACAGTTCTGGAGGCTGGGAAGTCCCAGATCAAGGCGCCAACAGATTTGGTGTTTTATGAGGACCTGTTCTTCATAGATGGTGACCTCTTCATTGACCTCACGTGGTGGAAGGGGCAAACAAGCTCCTTTTGGCCTCTCTGTTCACTCATTTCATTGAAGAGTGCTCTGCCCTCATGGTCTAATCACTCCCAAAGTCCCCACCTCTTAATACCATCACCTTGGGGATTAGGATTTCAACATATGAATTTTGGGTGGACACAAACATTCAGGACCATAGTAATTACCAAAAGTAACAAATGTGAACATTTGTTTATGCTTGCTTCAGCTGTTTATTTGAGATAGCATCTCACTCTGTCACCCAGGCTGGAGTGCAGTGGCACAATTATGGCTCACTTGCAGCCTTGACTTCTCAGGCTCAAGTAATCCTCCCACTTTAGCCTCCTGAGTAGCTGGGACTACAGGTGCCGGCCACCACACCTAACTATTTTTTTAACAAAATTTTGTAGTAGAGATGGGGTCTCACGATATTGCCCAGGCTGGTCTCAAACTCCTAGGCTCAAGTAATCCTCCCACATTTGACTCCCAAAGTGCTGGGATTACAAGCATGAGCCACCATGCCTGGCCTGTTTGCTTATCTTTTAAAAACACATTACAGATAAAGTTGAAATTACCTGTATTTCATACTTAGTCCTGTTCCCCTCCCTGCTTCCTTAGGGGCAAAAACTATCAAGAATGTAGAGTGTATCTCGTCCCTTTATTTATTTAATTTTTTTTTTGAGAGGGAGATATCAATGAAATTTATTGGTGTATTTTAAACATTGTAGTAGAATATGTGTAATATAACATTTACCATCAACTATTTTTAAGCATACAGTTCAGTGGCATTAAGCACATTCACATTCCATCACCATCATCTCCAGAAGTTTTTTTTGTCTTACATAACAAACTCTGTACTCATTAAACAAAAACTCCTTGGTCTCCAGTTGCTTCAGCCCGGGCAATCACCTTTTTAAGATTCTGTCTCTATGAATTTGACAGCACTAGATACCTCATATAAATGGAATCATATAGTATTTGTCCTTTGTGATTGACTTATTTCACCTAGCATAATGTCCTCAAGTTTCGTCCATGTGGTAGCATGTTATCAGAATTTTTTTCCTTTTTAAGTATATCTTGAGTATCCCTTCATCTGTTGATGGATACTTAGGTTGTCTTCACCTTTTGGCTATTGTGAATAATGCTGTTATGAACATCTGTGTACAAATAATATGCTTATCTCCATTTTTAATTATTCTGGGAATATACACAGAAATGGAATTGCTAGATATGATAATTCTATTTTTAATTTTAAAAGAAACTATCTGGTCTATATTGTTATGCTTTAACTTAAGTATATCTATAGAAATAGAAGGAATAATTAATTGCAAAATCGAAAGTACTTAATAAAGGGCATTATATTGTAATATCATTCTGCAACTTGCTTTTTTAAAAATCTCAATCATAGTATTCAGAATCTCGTTTATTTCATATATGTCTGATTCAATAACTTTATCTCCTGTCTAGCATTCTATAATCAGCTATTCCTCAATTTATCATTCCCCTATTGTGAGAAATGTGAGTTGTTTCCAATTTTCCCATTATGAACAATTCTGCTGTGACAATTGTTGTGTCCACCTGTAAAAATTTCTCAAGGATATATGGAGAATTGTGGGAATATAGGGTATACACATTTTCAACTTCACTTGATAGTTGATAGATTGCTCTATAAATGGAAGTATCAATTTATCCTTCCATCTGTGTTTAAAGATATACCTACATCTTCACCACTTCTTGTTAATTTTAGACTGTTGGTTTTTTGGTCAATCTGATGGATATGAAATGGTATCATTTCATTGTTTAAATTTGGATTTCCCTCATTACAAGTGAGGTTATGGATTTTTTCATATGCATTGCTCATTCTGATTTCCTCTCCTGTTTATATACTTTGTCCATTTTGTCATTTGTGTTTTTTTCATTGATTTATAAGAGTGTGTATGTGTGCATATGTTGTTTCATTGACTTGTAAGAGTGGGTATGTGTGCATGAGTGTGTGTGTAAAGTTCTGGATACTATTTTTATAGTATTACTAATATATTCTCACCAGTTATGGCTTATCATTTCATTTTGATTGTCAGATAAAAGTTATGATTTGGCATAGTGAAAATTACTAATCTTTTTCTTTATTTTACACTTTTTGTGCTTTCTTTTCAAAACGCTTCTGTATTCCCAAGGTGAAAAATATATTCTTCTATACTTTCTTCTAAGAGTTTTAAATTTTTATTTTTGAGCTTAGATCTTGAATAATATTGGGCTTTTCTTTTGTGTATGATTTGATGTAAGGAATTGTATTAGTCTATTTTCACGCTGCTAATAAAGACATACTTGAGACTGGGTTATTTATAAAGGAAAGAGGTTTAATTGGCTCACAGTTCAGCTGGCTGGGGAGGCTTCAGGAAACTTACAATCATGACAGAATGGGAAGCAAGCATGTTCTTTTTCACATGGCAGCAGGAAAGAGAAGAATGAGAGCCAAGTGAAGTGGGGAAAAAGCCCCTTATAAAACCCATCAGATCTGGTGAGAACTCACTCAGTATCAAGAGAACAGCATGGAGATAACAACCCCCATGATTCAATTACCTCCCACCCACAATACGTGGTGATTATGAGAACTACAGTTCAAGATGAGGTTAGGGTGGGGACATAGCCAAACCATATCAGGAATGTATCTACTTTTTTTCTGTAAGAAAATGCAACTGTTTCAACACCATTTATTAAAATTTCACTTCACTCTTTTTCTTTTTTTTTTTTTTTTTGAGATGGAGTCTTGCACTGTTGCCCTGACTGGAGTGCAATGGCACGATCTCGATCTTGGCTCACTACAACCTCTGCCTCCAGGGTTCAAGCGATTCTTCTGCCTCAGCCTCCTGAATAGCTGGGATTACATGTGCCTGCCACCATGCGCGGCTAATGTTTTCTTTTCTTTTTTTTTTTTAGTATTTTTAGTAGGGATGGCGTTTCACCATGTTGGCCAGGCTGATCTCAAACTCCTTACCTCAGGTGAGGATCAGCCTTTCAAAGTGCTGGGATTACAGGTGTGAGCCACTACACCTGGCCAGCTTGTTTAATTTTATAGGCTCACAGCTGGAGGGGAATGTACCTCAGTATGAATTGTGTCTTGAGTCTTTCCTGTATCTGATTTAGATGAGACTGTGGACTTTTGAGTTGATGTTGGAACAAGTTGAGACTTTGGGGGCTACTGGGATAGAATGAATGTATTTTGCATGTAAGAGGACATGAATTTTGGGGGCTGGGGTGGAATGGTATGATTTGAATGTGTCCCCCAAAATTAGTAATCCCCAATGTAGCAGTGTTGAGAAGTGGTGATTAGGTGATTAGGTCATTAAGAGGTGATTAGGTCATGAGGTCTCTGCCCTCATGAATGGATTAATGTCATTATTGCAGAGTGGGGTTGTTGTCATGAGGATGGGTTTGTTTTAGAAGTGAGTTCAGCCCTCTCTTGTTGTCTCTCATTCACCTTCTCTAACTCACTTGAATTCTGCCATGGGATAACCTCAGCAAGAAGACCCTCACCTGATGTAGGCCCCTCAACCTTATACTTCCCAGTCTCCAGATGTATAAGAAATAAATCTCTGTTCTCTATAAATTACTCAAGTCTCAGGTATTCTTTTATCACAAAACAGACTTGGAACCAGTTTAACCATAATTTCTCCCTTTAAGTATAACTTTGCTATATCCAATGTGTATTTTGATATTGTAGCACTTTTACTGTCAACCAGTTCTAAAGATACCAGGCTGGGTGTGGTGACTTAACACCTGTAATCCCAGCACTTTGGGAGGCTGAGGTAGGGGGATCACTTGAGGTCAGGAGTTCGAGACCAGCTTGGCCAACATGTTGAAACCCTGACTCTACTTAAAAAATATAAAACTTAGCTGGGTGTGGTGGCTTGCACCTGTAATTGCAGCTACTCAGGAAGCTGTGGCATGAGAATCGCTTGAACCTGGGAGGCAGAGGTTGCAGTGAGCCAAGATGCACTCTAGCCTGGGTGACAGAGTGAGACTCTGTCTGAAAAAAGAAAGAAAAACTATAAATAAATATATCATCATTTCCATGATAATATTACTAAGAGTCAACTCCTATTTCATATAGATGAAAAATTATTCATTTTTTCAAGATTTTTAACTGACTTAATGATGGGTTATTTATTACAGAACTTGAATGGAAGCTAGCAGAAGTTGGAGCAATACAGACTGATTTGGAAGAAAACCCGCAAAAAGACATTGTAGATATGATGGTATCTTCAATTAGAAACACTTCTATTCATGATGAGAGTGATAGCTCCGACAGTGATAATGATACCAAATAGAGAGAAATATTCAGTAAATGGCTTTTAGTATATGTGTACTGAATGTTTTACTTATGACTGCTTTTATAATTAGGGATCAGAAAATTCATGAACAGATTTATTTTATTTTCATTTTTATATTAGAATTATGGCATATATGTCATTTAAAAAATTTTCAGGCATTTCAGAATATTCATTGCCTCTGAGAAAAATAGAATTTGGCAGCCAGGCATGGTGGCTCACGCCTGTAATCCCAGCACTTTGGGAGGCCAAAGTGGGCAGATCACCTGAGGTCGGGAGTTCGAGACCAGTCTGACCAACATGGAGAAACCCCGTCTCTACTAAAAATACAAAAATTAGCTGGGCATCGTGGCACATGCCTGTAATCTCAGCTACTCCGGAGACTGAGGCAGAGGAATCGCTTGAACCCAGGAGGCAGAGGTTGCGATGAGCCAAGATCGCGCCATTGCACTCTATGTTGGGCAACAAGAGTGAAACTCCATCTCAAACAAAACAAAAAACAAAACAAAACAGAATTTGTATTAAGCCCTTAGTATTTTTCTGTGGTTTATCCTTTTTCTAACTAACTCATGTTGGACAAAAACACAAATATTACAAGACCTTTCTTGCTTACTCACTTCCAAAGAGAACTACGAATGAAAGCAATGAAAGAAAACCATGAAATTGTATTTAAGTCAACACATTATAAAATCTAGAGACTTAAGTAAAAAGTTTTAAATTTATGACCATAAAGCTTTTTCTTAGAAATCTCTTACCTATTAAAACATTAACCACTTAATAGCATAATGCAATTAATAGATTTTGAAAAGCAAACTATCACAAGAACAGAAAACCAAACACCGCATGTTCTCACTCATAGGCGGGAACTGAACAATGAGATCACTTGGACTAGGGAAGGGGAACATCACACACTGGGGCCTATCATGGGGAGGGGAGCGGGGGAGGGATTGCATTGGGAGTTATACCTGAGGTAAATGACGAGTTGATGGGTGCAGCACACCAACATGGCACAAGTATACATATGTAACAAACCTGCACGTTATGCACATGTACCCTAGAACTTAAAGTATAATAATAATAAATAAATAAATAAATAAAAATATTTATAATTATTGCTTTCTCCTCAAGTTTATCTCATTAATTAATAAATAGTCCAACCAGCTGGTAATTTAGTAAGCTTTTACATTATTTAATAATCCATTTGCCATGCAAATATTAATAATATTTGCTTGCATATATATATATATGCATGCAAATTTACTCATGACTGTTAAATTTTTGTTCTAGGACTTCCCTAGAGAGGTTATACACATACATCCATCCTAAAATGTAACATCTGCTATGTAAAACTCATGTTTTTCTTCACCAGTGAGGAATTTTAAACTGTTAACGTCTTCAAAAGATATCTCTTTTGAAGATATGGTGTTTGATGGCATATGCACATAAACAGTTTTTCAATTCTTTTAGAGATATGAATTCCTAATAAAGAACATAACAATTAAAAAAATCTGTATTCATTGTTATTGTTCTGAGTAGTTACTATCAAGTTAGAAAATTACTGAGTATTCTCATTAATAGTTAAACTATAGAATCATTAGAACACTACACCATGTAAGTTTCTAAATCCTGAGCAGAGGTGAGAAAAATATATTGTAGGATGACCTATGTTTTAACAGTAATCACAGAAGAATTCATCATGAGAAAATATACATACATTAGTACACTGCAGAAGGCCTATAGGATGTTTCATCTTGGCATAATAATGAACATCACTTTTAGAGGAAAGGTTGGTAAATCCAGCATATAATAGTTCAGTAACAGATTTTTTTCTACTTTGTTTGTATTTGTGATCCATAATTCTCATTATGGATGTTCACTGATATTTGTGAGAGAATCTAGACTAGGCTTAAATGCCTAGATCACAAAAATAAATTGGTGAGAACTGAGGCAGTTGAAGATTGAGTCAAGAAAAGGCTCTTGCTATTTAGGGATCTTAGAGGCTACAGAGAACCATGAAGTGGAAGGAAAGTTAAATACACATTTGGGTAAGGTAATAAGAATTTATTTCACCAGGTAAAAATCAATTGATCTAATTCTGGGAAGGATTAGGAAAATTCTTCTGAGATAGTAAATATACATCTTGAGACTAGATGGAGGAAAGTTCAGAGAGGTCACACACAGTGGTCTTTATTATAGCATTACATACACATGTCAGAGAGGTAATTACCTAGTTTTATTTGTCCAATTCCTGAACCTTCCAGAAATGAATGGGTAAGTTAGTATTCAGGATAAAAACAGCTGTGGAAATGAAAGGAAGAGCCATCTTCTACAGTTACAATGTAACTCTAATGCCATCTAATGCATATAACCATATTTATCAAAATAACTTTCAGATACATTATTTTCCCCTCCAATTGAAACCAAATGCAGAAAGTCCCCTAAATGAAGTCTTTTAAAAAGTAAATACATATTTATCTGTTTTCTTTTTAAAGTTAAAATAACGAAATAATAATAGTATTTAGGAAAGGTTAAAAAAATATCTATTTCCCTTTGTCTTAACTCAGATCCACCAGGTGGCAGTAAGTTTTTACCCACAAACAGTTCTGAAGACTAACATTTGTAAAAATAATAAAAGTATATCATGTTAGAACTGGCTGCCTGTGATTCCGGCCCCGCTCTTTAGCAAAGTGCACGCACACATTCTTTTAGCAAGGACTGATTGATGCCTACCAACACAGGTCACTACTACTTCCATACACTGCTTCATGTATACATTCTCATTTGACTAGGGTAAAAATATTTGTCAGGATATGCAGAAATTATTTAATATGTAATATTGTTCCCCATTTTACTGAATGAATATTCAATGGGGTACAAAGTTTTTTTAATTGCCAATATTCAGTCATTTTTTGATCTATAAAAATTGATATTTTATCCTAATATTTTTGTCTATTCTTGCCAACTGTGCTCTATTGAATCTCCCTTCTCTATAGTGCCCTTTTTGTCAAAATGTGGTAAATGTGGTCCTAGAATCAGCAGGATTCCTAAGGAGCCTGTTAGAAATGCATAATCTCTGGCCCCATCGCAGACTAACTGAATCATAATTTTCATTTTAACGAGATCTCCAGGTGATATGCACATTAAAATTCAAGAAGCACTAGGCAACAAATCCTTTAAAGGCAACCTGAGCATCTTCTTTTACCCATTCCACAGTGTGGGTTATTAAGTCTGTCTAGTTGAACACTCCAGTGTCAGTTCCAAGCAAACATTCTCTGGCTGAACTTGTGACTTAAGGAACTCTGAAGATGAAAGGTGGGGTTTTTAACCAGTTTTTCTCTCTCCTTTTGAGGCAGGAGAATAAGGTCTAGAGGCAGGGAACCTAAGGCTCACGCCAACTTCCTAGAGCTAGATTGAAAGGAAAACTTTCCATGCCTAAGTAACAAAAGGACCAGAGGCTACTTTGCAAACCCCCACCTTTTGTGCCTGGCAGATGGGAAATTGGCTGTCCGCAATCAATCAGACTGATTGCCTGCTGAGGGTTCTTTTGCAACTTTGTAACTTCACCTCAGCCTCTGATTGGTGCAAGCCACCACTTCATAAAATGAAGTGGCCAATAGGAAGCCTCTAGTGGGTATTTGGCCCGGAGAAGATTCTGAGCCACTGCTTATGCCTGCTCCCACACTGTGAAGTGTACTTTCATTTTCAATAAATCCCTGCTTTCGTTCTTTAGTTGCTTTATTCTGTCTTTACTTTGCTGGGCGTTTTGTCCAATTCTTTGTTCAAAACACCAAGAACTTGGACACCTTGCAGTCAAGACCCTCTACCAGTAACACTTTCAGGCCCTATCCCTCTTCTGTTGGGGACTGGGAGAGAGAACAGGGATGAAAGGGATAAATTTCCCTTAACTGTACAATGAATACTGCATCCAAATTGTTCACTCTTTAATGGGGCACATTGAGTTCTCCTAGAAACTCTGAAACAGCTTCCCAACTGCACAGTCCCTTGATTGACATGAGAGATGGACCAGTCTTAGCTCTATCTCTGCTAACTCTCTTAGTTTCCTCTCCTAGAAGTAAATCCAGCCTCTTGCTACTAGAATTTCCTTCCCCCTTGGGTGTCAAGATGGTTCAAATCTGAACAGCATTTTCCACACAGCATCAATTGACACATGAGAAACTTACACATCCATGGTATCCTTGCTACACCACATGGTAGATGTTGTAGATTGCTTTATTTCAGCCTACTCCCTGGCCAGCTATTTCTCCAACTATTTTCCTGTTTCATGTAGGTACAAGGCAATATCAGCAAGTTTGATAGTGAATCAGATGCCACTCTCCCTCCCTCACAGTCACCTGATTCTGCTGGAGTCTTGTTCACTTGGGGTAGGGTAAGGCATAAAAAGGAAAGGAAAAACCACAGTACACACCAATAACCTGGCTTCAGTGATTCTCTCAGGTGTTTTTCCCTCTTGCCAAGTGTTGGGCTTATATGGTCTGAGAGTAGAGAGTTGGAGGTTTTGGCTATGGTAGATCCCTTTTTGTCCAACTTTTATCCTTGGGTGAAGGAGTGGGTATCTGACCCCAAATGTCGGCAGCTCTTTAGAAGGTGAGGTACTTCATGCACTTGTTCCTTATTTTAGATTTCAGTCAGCATCTTCTTATACAGGTATTAGCTGCACTTATTAGTGTTACATATTCTTGTTGGTTCTCAAGTATTCAATCACTAGAATAGTATTAGTCACATCATATTTCACCGACTGATTTTAGTTTGTTTCTCCTTTGTACTGTTGAGAGGTGAAGCCAGCTGGGCTTCTGGGTTGGGTGGGGACTTGGAGAACTCTTGTGTCTAGCTAAAGGATTGTAAATGCACCAATCAGCGCTCTGTGTCTAGCTAAAGGATTGTAAACGCACCAGTCAGCACTCTGTAAAAATGCACCAATCAGCACTCTGTGTCAAGTTAAAGGATTGTAAATGCACCAATCAGTACTCTGTAAAATAGACCAATCAGTGTTCTGTAAAATGGACCAATCAGCAGGATGTGGGCAGGGCCAAACAAGGGAATAAAAGCTGGTCACCTAAGCCAGCAGCAGCAACCCGCTTGGGCCCCCTTCCACACTGTGGAAGCTTTGTTCTTTCACTCTTAACAATAAATCTTGGTGCTGCTCACTCTTTGGGTCCGCATTACCTTTATGAGCTGTAACACTCACTGCGAGGGTCTGCAGCTTCATTCCTGAAGTCAGCAAGACCACAAACCCACCAGGAGAAACAAACAACTCCGGACGCGCCACCTTTAAGAGCTGTAACACTCACTGGGAACGTCTGTGGCTTCACTCCTGAAGTCAGTGAGACCACAAACCCACCGGAAGGAAGAAACTCCGGACACATCTGAACATCGGAAAGAACAAACTCCAGACACACCATCTTTAAGAGCTATAACACTCACCACGAGGGTCCGCGGCTTCATTCTGGAAGTCAGTGAGACCAAGAACCCACCAGAAGGAATAAATTCCGGACACACTTTCATGCACATTACTAAGGCTACCCCTTGACAATAATCTGCCTACAGTCATAATTTAGGATAAAGATAATCCTAAAAATCTTCTTTCTGGCATTTCATTCACTCATTAAATCATTTATTCACCTCAGGCCTTGGTGGTTTTGTTTTGTTTGTTTGAGACTGACTTGCTCTGTCACCCAGGCTGGAGTGCAGCAGCACGAATTGGGCTCATTGCAGACTCTGCCTCCCAGGTTCAAGTGATTTTCCTGCCACAGTCTCCCAGGTGGCTAGGACTACAGACATGCACCACCACATCCGGCTAATTATTTTGTATTTTTAGTAGAGACAGGGCTTCACCATGTTGGCCAGGCTGGTATCAAACTCCTGACCTCAAGTGATCTGCCTTCCTTGGCCTCCCAAAGTCCTGGGATTACAGGCGTCAGCCACCACACCCAACCTGGTTTTTATTTTTAAATTTTAATTAATTTATTTTAGTGATGGGGTCTTGCTATGTTGCCTTAACTCCTGAGCTCGAGCAATCCTCGAGCTTTCAATACCTGAGGTGAGCTGTACCCAGCTCACCTCAGGTGTTGAAATGGATGCTACACATACAGTGAGTGGCAAAGAAAATACATGGTTCTTGCTCTTCTGGAGTTTACCTTGTGGTGGTAGGGAAAATAGTTAATAAGAAAACAAATATCATATATACATATAACTAATATATACATAATTTAAACTTATAAGTATTATGGGGGAAACTGGACACAATAGAAGAGAATAACTTTGCATATTATTGGTGGTGGGAGGGCAGGTGGGATGTTGGCAGGAGACCTCCTTAAATAGGGTAGTTAGATCTTTGAGATGTGATGATTGAGAAGGAGCCAGCCATGAGAAAAGGTAGGAGGGGTCCAGTCAAGGGCACAGCATGCCTGAAAGCCTGAGAGCAGAGAGAAATTAGCAAGGAAATGAAAGGCAGTTTCTCAGTTGGAGAGTTACAGGAAAAGGAAAAAAATGGTAAGACATGAGGTTGGAGAGGTTGGAGGGGCCAAATCAAACAGGTTATTGTGACCATAATTAGGAATTTGTATGTAATGGGAAATGATAAAAGGGGTTTTAGAAGAAAATAACGTGACTTCATTTATATTTTCAAAATAATTTGGCTGCTCTGTGGAGAATAGATTGAAGGGAGCATCCAAGATATTTGTGATACAGAAGAAAAGACATCAGGTAGATAACTGGACAGTGTGTATAGAGCCCAGGGGAGAACTAAAGGCTGGAATTAAAAAATCTGTGAGTCATTTCAACTATTCCTAGGGTTCCAACAAGAAATTGTAAAGATTTACAACCTTTAAAGATCACCACCTAACCTTTATGTAGCAGTTTATCTTTGATCATCACAGTTCTCTGAAATGCCTATTCTTGTAACTTTACAGATAAGTACCTGAAGCTCAGAGGAATTACTTGATTTGCTCACTATCTCTCAGCATTAGTCAGAATTTAAGCCAAGAGTTTTGACCACAAAGTCTATAATACTACCTCAAGTATGAGGCAGGATTTTGTAGTTCTATTTTAAAGGGATTAGAAAGAATATGAGTAACTGAATAAACTATGCAAGCTTTAAAAAAATACTTAACCTTATATTCCGTATTAAGCATATCTTAAAGCTTCCTGCTCTCCAATTCACCTTAAAGCATGGTAGTAAAACTAGGAATGTCAATGAATGGATGAGTTACTATGAAAGAACAGATATGACTTTGTGACTGACAGAGTGACATAGGAGTTAGGGCAAGAATTAGAGCAAAAGAGATATGCAAATTACCCAAAAAGGAACATCATTGACAAGAATAGCCAACATTTCTATGGGATTTCTTATGTACCAGATAAAAGTACACACACACAGACACACACACACACAGTCTCAGTTATGTTATGAGATAGGATTGTAATTATCCCATTTTACAGATGAGGAAATTAAAGAACAGAGAAATAACTTGCTTAAAGTCATGCAGATATTAGTTGTGAAGCTATGATTTAAATGCAGGCAGTTTAGATCCTGATTCTGTACTCTTAACCACTATGATACATTGCCTACCAACTGGGGGAAATCAGTTGACAGAGGAGTTGAGAAAATAATCAGTTTAAATGATAGCAAGGTTCACAAGAAGGAGTGAACAGAGTATCTGAAATTATGTTTAAGGTTATGGAATATAAATTTAGGATCTATGAAACTATGAGGCAGGATTTTTGTTTTATGAAAATGTGGGATCTGGAAGTTGGAAAAGCTATTGGAAATATCCAATATAGGCTCGGTACACTGGCTTGCACCTGTAATCCCACCACTTTTGGTGGCTGAGGCGGGTGGATCACTTGAGGCCAGGAGTTCAAGACCAGCCTGGCCAACATGGTGGCACCCCATCTCTACTAAAAATACAAAAATTAGCTGGGCGTGGTGGTGGGAGTCTGTAATCACAGCTACTTGGAAGGCTGAGGCAGAAGAATTCCTTGAACCTGGGAGGCAGAGGTTGCAGTGAGCTGAGATCATGCCACTGTACTCCAGATGGGCAACATAGCAAGACTCTGTCTCAAAACAAACAAAAAACACATCTAGTACATTTTTTCTTTTCTTGGAGAGAATCTGGGAGAAAGGAGAAGCTGTAAACTGAACCATGGGAAATGTTCAGGCAGTGAGAGAGGACTGAGCAGAAAAACGGGGGATTATCAACAGGTCTTGGTAAATAATTAAATACAATGAGAGAGAGAGGAGTCAAAGATGGACATGGTTTGATCTTGGTGACTGAGAGGACAATGAAATCAGTAAAAAGGGCAAAGGTATTTTTGAAGATAATACGTTCTAGATGACGGGGACTATAAGGAGGGATCAGTGTCTCTAGAATAAAATTCGGTGAAACCCCGTCTCTACTAAAAAATACAAAAATCTAGCCGGGCGAGGTGGCGGGCGCCTGTAGTCCCAGCTACTCGGGAGGCTGAGGCAGGAGAATGGCGTGAACCCGGGAGGCGGAGCTTGCAGTGAGCTGAGATCCGGCCACTGCACTCCAGCCTGGGCGACAGAGCGAAACTCCGCCTCAAAAAAAAAAAAAAAAAAAAAAAAAAAAAAATTCAAAAATCCATCCTAGGGAAAGCATTCAAACCCTCTCTTATCTGGCTGCAACCTAACTTATCAGTATTATTAACTTTGCCTCCTGTCTTCCTACCTACCTCTTGTCAGTCAGGACTCTTGATTGCATGTAAAAGAAAACCTCTCATTGGTTTAAGCAATAAAACAGATGCAAGAATTTACTGACTGGTTTAATGAAATTTCCAGAGGAATCTAGTCGACATTTGTTTCAGGGCCTCAAACGTGTGTTTAGGCCAAACCTCTGTCTTCAAATCTATTTTCCACGTTGCTTTCTTTCTCAGAATTCACGTGTGGAAAGACGGCTCCAGGTTTCCATTCTCCCAGATTTAAACCCACTGGTAAAGAGGTAAAACCTTTCTTAGGAACTGTAGTTTGCAACAGAGGATTAAACTCAAATATGCTTTCCCCGTGTGTCCTGCTCAGACCATGTGGACTGAGAGTGGATAAATGATAGTTCTTCAAAGGAAATTATCAGAATAGGGAATGAATGCTGAACAGGCAAAAATGTCGACCAAAATATCTTCTGTTATATGATGGGGTCAATTAACAAATCATGTTTTCCCACTCCTGAAAGAAAAATCCTTAGGTGAAGGATCAAGTATCTGAATAAGTGCTTCAGTTTGATGTTCTTTTGCCCCGAGCATACAGCAAGAACTGAAAATGTTTACTGAGGTGAATGTTACTTTAAAGGGAGGATTTTATAGCCAAAAAAGTAAAGTGTATTTTTTGAAACAAGAAGATGGCTTTTTATTTCAAATCCAAATGATATTCATTAAAACATAGGAATTACTGGGAATTAAGATTGTAAAGATCTCTTCTCCAATAGAAGCACTGAAAAGTGCTTTCCCCTGTGGACCAAGAGTGCCTTAAAGCATCAAGGGAAGTCATTTCCCGAAGATACGTAGTAGTCACACGTTGTTGCAACGAGGAAATCCATGCAAATTAGGGCCCTGGTTTATTTCTGATGCTTCATTCCCCATCTTCCATCATACTGTCACTTGGTTTTTGTAAAAGGCAGGGGGAAAATCTCCAAATGAGCAAATAAATCCCGACGTCCTTTCGCTTCCCTCCTCCGGCCGAGGGCGCATGCCTTGTCTCCCCAAACCCACCCACCAATAAGAAGCAACCCAAGCCTCGCTCCTCCAGATGGGAGAGGATGTCACTGGCGGTCCAGGCGCCTCTTCAACTCTTCACTCCCAGCACCAGGAGAGGAAACGCGAGTAATGCCACTGGGGGAAAAAGTCTCCTGCCAACACCCGAAAAATCTAACCTGGCGTCTGCAGTGTTTTGCTTTGGAAGGGAGAGCGGGTTCCCTTTCTGGCCTCCGGATCCCTCATCCGGCAGGAAGCTCTTCCTCCTCCTCCTCGCCCCCGGCACACGGGGGGAAAGCCAAAGATCCTCCAGGACCTAAGGCTAGCGCTCCGCTGGCCGGCCGCGCCCTCCACCCGACCAGGCCCCGCCTCCCCGGCTTTCTAGTAACCGGCGCCCTTCCCGGCCCGGGCAGGGAACTGGGCGCCTGCAGAGCCAGGTTTCGGCCCAAGGGAGCGGGAGTCTTTTCGGGCGTCCGGGATCCCTGGCGCGGCTCCGTGCTGCCTAACCGGGCAAGTCGCATGCGCACCGAGCCGCGCCGGGAAAAGGGAGAGTGAGGGGAGGGGCGAGCGCAGAGCCTCCGCCGGCCGTCGGAGCCCGCGGGGTAGCTGACGACGCATGCGCCGGGAGGGGGCGCAATCACTGACTCGGCTTGCGGCTGCCGTTTTAAAAAAGGAAACCCCGGAGAGCGAGAGCGCGAAGGAAATCTGGCCGCCGCCGTGAGCGCTCCCGGTGAGTGGCGCCCGCCCGGTGGGCCCAGGGCCTGCCGTCCACCGGTTGGCTTCCTCGGCGGCGCATGCGCGCTCCCGGTCGGTGGAGGAAGGGAAGGGAAGGGAGGGGGAGGAGGAGCTGGCCACAGTAGCGGCGAATTTTTGGGGGGGTGGGTGGGGGGCGCCACTCACAGCCCCAGGTGCTGCTGGAGGTGGGAGCCGCGGCGCCTCCTGGACACGGGCAGAGCAGTGGTTCCAAGCCACCGCAGCGGGAGACCTGGGTGGGGGAGGGAAGAAGCCGGAGCCGCCGCAAGCCACACGGTGAGGGCGCGGGGAGGGGGAGGGAGCGGGGGGCGGCGTGTGTGGGGCCGGGGGGCGGCGGCCAAGGGTGGGGAAGGCGGGAGCTGAAGCCCAAGTTTGGCGTCTTGTTCTAGTGTGTCTTTTCCCTGGACTTGGGGCGGAGGCCCGCCCTGCCTGAGAGGCCCTCTGGGGCAGCTGGGGTTACCTGCGGGGCAGGGGCGGGAGTGGGGTGCACAGCGGGGCCGGGTGGCTTGAGGGCGCCCGGAGCTGCTGCTGATTCCAGCAACTGGGAGGCGGGGAAAGCCGGGGACTGGGTGCCGAGAGCGCTTTCGCTGGGGACCCGCTAGGCCTTGTGACCCACTTTATTCCTGTCACCACTCGGGCACGTTTGGAGCAGCGCCCAATGGGGCGCCGGGGCGGCCAGCTCCTCCGGGGAACCCCCGCCCTCCCGGCGCCCGGCCCGCGTGCCGCGGTCCGCAGTCCGAGCGGCCGCCGTTGCCGCCCGCGGGCTGGTTCCGTAAGTGGTCGTGGTTCCGGGGTTCCGTCCCTGGGCAGCGCGCGGCTCTTAGTGTCTGACTCTGGCGACCGCGCGCGGGTTCGAGGGTTGGCGGCGAGGCGCTCGGTTTCTCTTCTTTCCTCCACCCGCGCTTCCCGTTCCCGGTCACCCTCGCTGGCGTTTGTAGATTGCTTTTCGCCAGTGAAGCCGGGTTTTCTGGAGTTGGCTCTGGCCCTTGGAGTGTAATTTCCTACACGCAGCGCCGCAGAGTTTATATTCTTTGAAAGTGTTTGTTGCTTTGTAGAAGTCCTCTTGTTGACGGTAGGTGAGCCTAATTCTGCAAGATAAAAGCCTCAGTCTCTGACCTGAGAGATGAAAGATCAAATCGGGTTGTGGTTTCCTGCTATTAGAATGCCATGCTATTAGACTTTAAGGCTTTCTAGTCTTCTTTAAAAAATAAAAAAAAAAAAAAAAAATTGCAGTGGAAGATAAAGCACAAGAAGTAAAGAAACTTTTACAGTCGTTGTTGATTTGACTATAACACTGAACCCCTCAAATGAAAGGTAATTTTACTTTGAAGATTGCATTCTGATTTGTAGCTTTAAGCGATTAGAGGAGAAAATTGTGCAATATTCCTCTCTACCTGTTTGAAAATAAACATTCTTAAAAGGATGTAGTTTAGATAATGAGTTGCTTTCTCTGAAACGTATCCCTTGGGGACATCGCAAATCTGGTTGGTTTTCAAATCTTGGGAGAAGGAAATTAATTCCGGTGTTAAGTAGTTGGCTGAACAGAATGTCTTAAAAGGTTAGCCTGTAGCATTAGGAGAAATACCTAATGTAAATGATGAGATAATGGGTGCAGCACACCGACATGGCACATGTATACATATGTAACAAACCTGCAGGTTGTGCATATGTACCCTAGAACTTAAAGTGTAATAATAATAAAAAGAAGTAAAAAAAAGGTTAGCCTGGAGAAAGCAGACTGAAAATGTTCTAAAGCTAGGCATAATCAGTTATGAAAAAAGAATAAGGGAGCTTTCTGCGTACTAACAGGGAAAGATCACAAAAATTTGTTATGAAGTGAAAAAAGCAAGGTCTAAGTAGTATATTGTGAATAGCGTGTTATGTCTTAAGGGCGAGGTATAATAATACAAATTTATGTTTGGTCTTTATATAAAGAAATTCTGGGAGGATTTAGAAAACTAGTAGTAATAGAGGAGGGTGAGAAATAGTGTCTGAGGGAATGGTGGGAAATGAGATGTATTATGTGTATGTCTTCATGTTTTCAAATTTTTGTGTATATTGTGGACTCATAAACTGGGTTAAACAAAAATCCTCCTCTCCCAAATAATTTATGTGATTTTTGTTGCCTAATTTATGGTGATTTGAGTCATTTTCAATATGATTGCTTTTAATATTTTTTAGGAAAATCAACTAAAAAGAAAGTTTGGGATACATTTTATGACTATTTACACTTTATTTTTTAAGATTGCAGAGGTCACAGGCATTTATCTTTTAAAGATGTTTAGTTATATTTTGCCTTGCTAAAATGTATAATGACTGTTTACATTTGGCATTATGGCTAGATTATGCTGCTTTCAGAGTGTAGTTTGTGTTTCCCCCTCCTCTTTTTTTCAGGAGTCATAAGTGGATAAAATTTTACTTAATCCCAAAGTTTCATGACAAACAATTGTGAGGAGTATGTGAACATTCCCTTAAAGTGCTAGTAAACTTGATTGTCCAGGTTGGTTTGCTTTTCAGATTCGGAAACTTTTCTTTCTTTTGAGGAAATCAAACATGAACCCTGGTGAAATGTAAATTGGGGTGTGTGTGTGTGTGTGTGTGTCTGGTTGTTTCTCATGAAAAAAGAGACAGTGTACCAAATGAACATTTTTTTAGGACTGTGAATTGTTGCAAACCTTTTTAATGAGGTTAAGACTGCACAGGCAGCTGTTAGATGGACCCTCAAACTCCCCCTGGTGACTAACATTGTGTAATCAAAGTAGTGAATAGTGAGTAATGGGTTACAGTTGCTGTGAGCATTTTTGTAATATTACCAGTATTCCTTTTTATTTTGTAGGATAGGATACTTGTATTATTTCTGTTTGATATGTAGGTTTTTCTGATTGACTTCTGCAAAGTGGCACTTATTTTTCTTTTTTTTCTTTTTTTTGATACAGAGTCTCACTCTGTCACTAGGCCGGAGTGCAGTAGCGCAATCTCAGCTCACTGCAACCTCCGCTTCCTGGGTTGAAGTGATTTTCCTGCCTCAGCCTCCTGAATAGCCGGGACTCTTATTTTTAACATTACAGAAGTAAATTGACACTCATAAAAAGTTAAAACAATGGTGTATATATAATAAGTGACAACCCCTTTACATCCACTTCTAGCTCACATTCCTCCCCAGAGGAATCTGCGGAGCCCAGCTACTCATACCTTGACTGAAGGGTGTCACTGTTAGCACCACTGTATGATCTTCTAGATATTTTTCTGTGCATTAGCAAATATGTCCTTTTCAGTCTCGAAAACAGAATCGTTTTGAATGATCATCTGCTTTGTCATTTTGCCTCTAGTATGGGCTCTGTTATTACCTGCAGGACAGGGACATGACTTGGAGCCTGTGAGAAAGCTTAACATGTGATATAGACTGTAGGTCATACTCATTTTTTCACTAGTGAGGGGCCAGTTGTTATGGAGGCATTTGCAGAGTTTGCAGGGAGGTCATACTGATGTAAATTTTATCTGGTATAGATTGAATTTACTGTAAACTTTGAGAGGCTGAGGTGGGAGAATGGCTTGAGCCCAGGAATTCAGGACCAGCCTGGACAACATAGTGAGACCTCTTTGCTACAACATGTTTTTTAAAAAAATAGCCAGATGGGGTGGTGCGCACCGTAATTCCAGCTAATTGGGAGGCTGAGGTGGGAGGATTACTTGAACCCAGAAGTTCTAAAAGAGCAGCCTGGGTGACAGAGTTGACACCCTTTTTTTAAACAAAACAAAACCCAAGAAGTACTTGGATTACATGAATTTTATAGGACTCTTCAGAATCCAAGTTTTAGGGTTTTCTTTGGCTTTTGACTTGAGCAATAGCGTATGGGTTAAACTTTGATTTGTTTTTCCTTCTGTACTTGCTTGCAGACTCCTACGAAAGCCTCCTAGATTACACCAGCCTCTTGAGCTTCTCTGAAGTAAACCTAAGCAGACTCTCCTTAGCTAAGGGACACTGTTACTGACTTGGATAAAATTTAGCTTTTGAAGGGAAAAGGAGAGAAGAGGCTCTTTGGTCTGGCTTTTGCTTAACTGACAGCAAACAACTAATATGCACTACTCTCTCCTCCATCCATCCCTCTGGTTCTCTAATAGTTCCAGAGGGTTGTTTGTTTTAAACCAGGTTACAAAGAATTACCAAACCTTAATTCTTTTTAGCTGATAGAGTTTGCAAAAAGTTCAGAGTATTGATAAAGACTGTTTACTATGGGAGATACCTAGAAAGATGCAGTATAATTGACCCTGCCTTCGGTGGAATCTAGTATGGTTAAAACAGCATAGACTATTATTATTATTATTATTATTATTATTATTAGAGACAGAGTCTTGCTCTGTCACCCAGGCTGGAGTGCAGTGGCATGATCTCAGCTCACTGCAGCCTCCGCCTCCTGGGTTCAAGCGATTCTCCTGCTTCAGCCTCCCGAGAGTAGCTGGGATTACAGGTGCCTGCTTCCACACCCAGCTAATGTTTGTATTTTTAGTAGACACGATGTTTCTCCGTGTTGGCCAGGCTGGTCTTGACCTGCTGACCTCAGGTGATCCGCCCACCTCGGCCTCCCAAAGTGCTGGGATTATAGGGGTGAGCCACCATGCCCAGCTGAAAAGCATAGACATTATAACACAAGGTAGAAAGTGACAAATTTTAAAAGAAAATTACACACAAGATTTGTAAGGGTGAGCCTATTTCTGGCTGTTTTTTTGTTTGTTTTTGTTTTTGGTGGGCACGGGGTTTTGAGGGAGAATATGTATCTCAACCTTTTAATTAGTTGAGAAAGGAAACTTAGCTCAGATCTTAGCTCTTGATAATGTAAGGAGTTGTTACATTCTTTTAGCAGGTATCTGTGAGACAGAGCTATTTCAATAGTTTTTTTTTTAAAGCTTTCCCACTGGAAAGAACCCTTTGATGTTTTATTTAATAATTATAATACAGCCTCTTTAATCACTTCAAGATTGCTAGAAAAATTTGGAAATTAAATCCTATCAGTTAACTGTTGTCTACCACCAAATATGTCAGCCAGTGTTAATATTAAAAGAAAATTGTTCCCTCTTATCTCAGTCTTGAAGCATGTATTTTATGTCACCTCTTCCCCACATTTTTACTTCTAGTGCTGTGTCAAAATATTTATTTGCTGTGACTATTTTAATAAAACAACACTGTGGGGGAAAAGTCAAAGTTCCACACTGTAGCTAAACCTTTTGATGTTTATCTGTTTCCTTATAGTTTTTTATAGATGCATAAGGTAAAATATTTTTTAAGTTCTTTGTAGGCGTTACACCAATGGCTGTTGCATTTTCTCCTTTTTTGAATCAAAAATTCTAGATGGAGTTGTATGAATTATTTATAGAACACTCACGTGTCAGCAATATAATTATTACTAATTGACTATAATTACATAATGGCATTTATATTTACAGGTTGCTTTACAACCATTTGTTAACAGCCCTATTAGGTGTAACTTAAATAGGTGGATAAAGAGATTCCTGTTTTTTTCCATTTTTTTGATTATGCAGATGTTAAATTATTTAAATTTATTTTCATAGCCTCAACTCTGAGTTATTACTTTAGTTGGATATTTCAGAGATATAATTCTGCTAATTTTAAGTCTTAGAAGTCTACAGAAAGAAATCACTTGTGAAAAATGAAATTTTGTGAATTACTTTGTGTTTTAAAGTATGCTGTTTCAGATATAATTTGCTTTTCATTTTACAGAAACATTCATTTTTTACATTAATAATGACGGATATTAATTTTCTTTTTCAAAGGGTTCATATTCAGGTAGTTAACATTTTTAATTCTCATCCCAAATAGTGGAAAATGAGATGTGAGGGCTATCTGGCTGTGACATGTTACCTCATTGATCCCCAGGGCTGATTGAGCTCATCTGGCTGACTCGGCAGGCATCCCCTTCCTCCCTCACTGCTCCATGTGTGTCCCTCCTGAAGCTGCATGCTTGGGCGAAGAGGATGACCATCCCTAATAGAGGAGGACTGGTCTTGGGTCAAGGGTGTATGAGTAGCTGCGCTTCCCTGCTAGAACCTTCGAACAAGCTCTCAAGGTCCAAATAGTGGAAAATGAAAGTACAGGTTGATTCATGTTGGCAGGTTTTGGTATTTAAAAAAAGGTAAAAAGCACAAATGGGGGATATACCAATAAAGGTTAGACCATATCCCTAGCTAAGAACTTATCATTTGTGTTAAAATATAGTTTAATATAAAAAGTTGCCTTTTTCCCTTCCCCCTCCCCTTGCCTCCCCTCCCTTCCCCCCTCCCCCTCCCCTCCTCCCCTCTCCTCCCCTCCCCTCTCTTCCCCTCTCCTCCCTTCCCATCCTTTCCCCTGCCTTCCTTTCCCCTCCCTTCCCCTCCCCTCCTGTCTTTCCCCCAGTTGTAAAAATAGCACATCCCTAATGTAGAAAACTTGGGAAACACTAAGAAAGCATAGATTACATTTTAGACTGGGCGCGGTGGCTCATGCCTGTAATCCCAACACTTTGGGAGGCCGAGGTGGGTGGATCACTTGACGTCAGGAGCTCGAGACCAGCCTGGCCAACATGGTGAAACCCCATCTCTACTAAAAATACAAAAATTAGCTGGACATGGTGGTAAGTGCCTGTAATCCCAGCTACTTGGGAGGCTAAGACAGGAGAATTACGTGAACCCAGGAGGGAGAGGTTGCAGTGAGCAGAGATCACGCCATTGCACTCCAGCCTGTGCAACATATCAAGACTCAGTCTCAAAAAAAAAAAAAAAAAAAAAAAATTAAAACAGTATCATTGGCGAGCCTACCACCAAGAGTGCTGTTGTTAATCTTCTTGATTATCTGTCTGCTTCCCGCATTTTGTTTAGCCATTACATAAGTATATGTATACTTATATGATGTTACGGGTTCATAATGTAGTCCACTGTAGTGCAAGCTGTTAACAGTGAATCAACATATTTTCACGTCAGTATTTTTCTGCTATGTGATTATTTTTAGTAGGTATGTAACGTTCTCATCTCTGTAATACTTATCAATCTTCTGTTGGACATTGAAGTTGTTTTCAATTTTTAGAGTAATAATACTGTCATTTGCCTATATTATGCATTTTGATACTGGCCGGCACCTACTATCAGTGATTTTTTTCTATTTTTGTTTCTCTGAAAATATCTCAATTTCACCTGTTTTTTTTTTTTTTTTTTTTTGAGACAAGGTCTCATTCTGTCACCCAGGCTGGAGTGTGGTGGTAATAACATGGCTCAATGTAGCCTCAAGCTTTTGGGCTCAGGCAATCCTTCCACCTCAGCCTCCTCAGTAGCTGGAACCACAGGCGCATGCCACCATGCCCAGCTAATTTTTAAATTTTTTGAAGGGACAGGGTCTTGTCATGTTGCCCAGTCTGTTCTTGAACTCCTGGGCTTAAGAGATCCTCCCACCTTGGCCTCCCAAAGTGCTGGGGTTATAGGTGTGAGCCACCATGCATGGCAGTTTCACCTTTTTTGAAGTGTTTTGTTTTGTTTTGTTTTGTTTTTTTGATACAGTCTCGTTCTGTTGCCTAGGCTGGAGTGCAGCGGCTGATCTAAGCTCACTGCAGCTTCTGCCTCCTGGGTTCAAATGATTCTCATGCCACAGCCTCTTGAGTAGCTGGGATTATAGGTGTGTGCTACCTTGCCCAGCTAAATTTTTTTGTATTTTTAGTAGAGATAGGATTTCGCCATGTTGGCCACGCAGGTCTCTAAACTCATGGCCTCAAGTGATCTGCCCACCTTGGCCTCCCAAAGTGCTAAGATTACAGGTATGAGTCACTGTGGCTGGCCTGAAGTGTGTTTTCATTGGCTATAAAGTTCTAAGTTGGTAGTTATTTTCTTTCAACACATTCAAGAATGTTTGGTTGCTTTCTGTCTTCATTTCTTTTTGTTAAAGTCAGCTACCAGTCTTATTGAAGGCAGTGTATTAGCTATATTCTTGCTGAGGATAATGTGTCTTTTATTTTTCTTTGGCTACTTTTAAGACTGTCTTACTTTTAAAGCACTTCGACTATGATGTGTTCAGATGTGGTTTTCTTTGTCGCTTTATGTTTATAGAGTTTTTTGAACCTGTAGCTGGATGTCTTTTAGTTTTGGAAAGTTCTGTTATCACCTTTTCATATATTCTGCCCCTTTTTTTCTTTTTAGATCCTAATTACACATATATTAAAGGTAATTATCATGTTCCACATGTTGAATTTTTTTTTTTTTCTCTGTTTGGATATTTTCTATTGACCTGCCTTCCAGTATGCCAAAACTATCTTCTCTTTTTGGCAAAACTAATCTTTTGTATTCTTAATTTTATATTGTGGTTTTGAGTTCTAGAGTATTCCTTTGATCTTATTTTATAGACTTGTAATAGACTCTAGTTCTCTTGAACATACTAATTATAGTTATTTAAATGCTTGTCTTTTCCAATATCGGCATCATCTATTGGTCTGTTTATCTTGTTTGTTTTTCTGTTGGTTATTGGTCATATGGTTGTATTGTTCTGTCTCTTCACATGCCTGGTAAGTTTTCCAAGGAACTTATCCATTTTATTTAACTTGTTGCATTTATTGGCAAAAAGTTGCTTATAATACTCTATTATTGTTCTTTTACTATCTGTAGAAAGTGTAATGAGTCTAATATCTGTATAACCTGTAGAGATTTAGTATCATTCCCAATACTAGTCATTTGTGTGTGCTCCCCTTTTCCCTGATTAGTCTGGCTAGAAGTTTACTAATTTTATTGAGGTTCTTGAAAAGTTAACTTTTAGTTTGACTGCCTGTAGTTTTCTTATTTCTGCCCTGGTCTTTATTTCCTTTCCTCAGCTTATTTTGGGTTTGATTTGTTTTCTTTTTCTAGTTTCTTAAGATAGAAGCTGAGGTCATTGATTTGTGACCTTTTTTCTTTTCTAATGTAAGCATGCTATAAACTTCCCTTTAATTGTTTATAATTTATTTATTTGTTTTTTGAGACAAGATCTCACTACTGCTCAGGCAGTGCAGTGGCATAATCATGGCTCATTGCAGCCTTGACCACTCGGGCTCAAGTGATCCTCCCATTTCAGCCTCCTGACTAGCTGGGACTGCAGGCGTGTGCCACCATGCCTGGCTAATTTTTTATTTTTATTTTATTTTTTTTGAGACTGGGTCTCACTCTGTTGCCCAGGCTTGAGTGCAGTGGCACAGTCATGGCTCACCACAGCGTTGACCTCTCGGGCTCAAGAGATCCTCCCACCACAGTCTCCTAAGTGCTGGGACTACAGGCGTGTGCCACCATGCCTGGCTAATTTTTGTATTTTTTGTAGAGAGAGGGTTTCACCATGTTGCCCAGACTGGTCTTGAACTCCTGAGGTCAGGCAATCAGACAATGCCTTAGCCTCCCAAAGTGCTGGGATTACAGGGGTAAGCCACCATACCTGGCCACAGTTTATTAAAATTTTTTCTGAAGACAAAGATGTCACTGTGTTGCCCATGTTGGTCTTGATCTCCTGAGTTTAAACAGTCCTCTTTCCTTGGCCTCCTGGAGTGCTGTGATGTGAGCCACCACTCCTGGCCGTTTCCAGTTTTTGATATATTATGTTTCCATTTTCATTCCATTCAGAATACTTTATAATTTCTTTTCTGATGTCTTATTGGGTCTATAGTTTATTTATAAGTGTGTTATATATTTTTCAGATATTCGAGGATTTTCCTGAGATCATTGTTATTTTTAATTTAATTCCATTGTGATAAGATAAATTGAAATTTATTTGGATTTATTTCATGGCCTAGAGTATATTCTGTCATGGTAAGGGTTCTTCATGTGCAGTTGAAAAGAATGTGTGTTTTGTTGTTAGGTGGAGTGTTTTACAAAAGTCAATTAGGTTAAGTCTGTTGATTGTTTTGTTTATGTCTCATAATTTTTGATTGAATGCCAGGCATTGTGTAGTAAAAAAATTAAGCAAGCATTACCAGGTAATGGTACATTTTGCCGGGTTGGGAGAGGGATGGGGGAAGGGGAAGTTCCATGCAGATAGGCTAGGGAGCTATATTAATCTGTTTGCATTACTATAAAAGAATACCTGAGACTGGGTAATCTATAAAGAAAATAAGTTTAATTGGCTTATGGTTCTCCAAGGTATATAGGAAGCATGGTGCTGGCATCTGCTTATAGTGAGGCTTAGTAAGCTTCTAGTCATGGCTGAAAGTGAAGGGAGAGCAGGTACATCACATGGCAAGAGTGGGAGCAAGAGAGCAAGGTGGGGCAGGTCCCAGACTTTTCAACAACCAGATCTTGTGTGAACTCAGTTATTACCGAGGAGATGGTACTAAGCCATTCTTGAGAGATTTGCCCCCATGATCTGGTTGCCTCCTACTAGGCCCCTCTTCCAACATTGGGAATTACATTTACATTTCATCATGAAGTTTTGAGGGGACAAACATCCAACCCATATCAAGAGCCCATCATCTTAAATTATGTGGAGGCTGGGTTGCTATTTTAATAGTTTGTTATCCTTATTTTTCCTTATTTTTTCAGGTGTTGTCTTCTAAGGCTTTCATTTCAAAGCCTGTTGGTCTTGTCCCTTTAGCAATGCCAAAGGTGGGAAATTTCACTTTGCTTTTTAAAGTTTTTTAGTTAACTTTGTAGCCTTTTACCCTGCACGGTTTTAAAATTCAGCAAATATGCTGAGGGGAGATACCACCCTTAAGCTTGAGGTCCTTGCATGAAACTTTTTATGAGAATTAGCCTCCTAGTTTTGTTATTTCCGCCCTGTGTGAACACCGAAAACTGTCCTGGCTTCT
The DNA here is from genome assembly GCF_047675955.1 of Chlorocebus sabaeus. Lineage (NCBI taxonomy): Eukaryota > Metazoa > Chordata > Mammalia > Primates > Cercopithecidae > Chlorocebus > Chlorocebus sabaeus. The sequence goes on from NC_132910.1 coordinate 13,723,183, forward strand.
GTGTTCCTCAGCAACAATATTTTACACAGGTCGGGCCTCAATTTTCAGCCTCTAGCCCAAGCAATAATTAGGAAATACTCCCAGGGAAAAGACAGATGCTGGTCATCTAAATACCCTTAAAATATTCTCCCCATCTCTGAGCTGGAGGTTGCAGTGAGCCAAGATCACACCACTGCACTCCAGCCTGGGTGACAGAGCAAGACTCCATCTCAAAAACAAAAAAAAGGTTCTCCTCATCACTATAATTTTAGACCTTCTTCTTTCCCATGCTTCCACAACTCTTCACTACCTTTAAAAATATGATTTTTATAATTTATTTAGCTTTTTAAGTTGTTCTTAGCAAGAATATTGGCCTGCTTCAAACTAGTTCGTTTTACCTAAGTGCAGACAGTTTCCTATTATTATTATTGTCATTTATTTTTGCAGAGATAGGATCTGACTTTGTTGCCCAGGCTGGTCTTGAACTCCTGGCTAAAGTGATCCTCCTGCTTTGACCTTCCAAAGTACTAGGATTACAGGCATGAGCCACTTTACCTGGCCCCTATTGTTTTTTAAAGGTGTGCAGAATACTCAATCTTTATGAGCTGTTTTATGTAGTGTTCTTTAGGTATTTTGTTGTTGGGTTTCAGTTTTTGATGTAGTATGTTTTTTAAAATTGATTTGTATTGGAGTGTAATGTATATATGTTAAAATCTGCTCAATTTAAGTATGCAGATTGAGTTTTGACAAACCTAAACATTCTTGTAACCACCACAATCAAGAAGCAAAAAAAAAAATTTTTTATACTGATACGGGGTCTTGCTGTATTGACCAGGTTGGAGTGTAGTGGCAATATAGCGAGGCCTTTGGCTCTCCAAAAAAATAGAAAAAGAATAGCTAGACGTGGTGGCATGCGCTTGTGATCCCAGCTACCCAGGAGCTGAGATGGGAGGATTGCTTGAGCCCAGGAGGTTGAGGCTGCTGTGAGCCATTGACTGCTGCTGGACTCCAGCCTGGATGATAGAGCAAGACTGTCTCAAAAAAAAAAAAAAAGAAAAAAATTGTCACTTTATACAGAAAAGGCTGCTGAGATTTTGTTTAGGGTTGTATTTACTCTATAGATTAATTTAAAGAAAATTGATAGCAACATTGAGTCCTTTGATCCTTGAACACAATATACCTCTCCATTCATTTAGGCCTTTCATTTTTCTCAGTAGTGCTTTGGAGTCTTTTAGTATACCTTTAATTGTGGTCTTTATCTTGTTCATTCAGCAGCTATATATTGAGCATCTCCTCAGTGCCAGGTACTGTTCTGTTTGCTGGGGAACAAAGTCCTGCCTTCAGGGAGCTTATGTTCTAACTGAGGAAACCAGATGAGAAACTAGTGAGTTAAATATGTGCTAGATGGATATTTGTACTGTGGAGAAAACCAAATCAAGGCGTCAGGATTAGAGTCTATTAGCATGTAAGGATAGAATGGATATTTTAGTTTTGGCTGCTATAATAAAAATACCCAGGAGTATTAGATACTGCAGTTCGGCAGCACATAGACTGTGTGCTGTTGAATTTGGTTTGTGAGTATTTTTTTTTTTAAGAGTAAAAAAATCAGTATTCATTAAGTTTATTGCTGTAGCTTTCTTTTTTTGTGATATCTTTGGTTTTGATATCAGGGCAATTCTGGCCTTTTAGAATGAGTTTGGAAATGTTCTCTCGCATATAGTTCTTTGGAAGAGTTTGAGGATTGGCTTGGTGATAGTTGAGAGTAGAATAAGCACTCGTTTCAAGTTTCGTATTGTTTCATTGATACTCCACTTGACTTGCTGCATATTACAACTGTAATTATTAATTATTTCTGTGCTGGTAATCGTAAGGTAGTACAACCTAGATTAAATGGCAAACAAATGTACAAAGCATTTTATTACTTACTGGGTTCTTTATAAATATTTTAAGACACACGCAAAAAGGAAAACATTGAGAGTTTACTGAAAAGCAAAAGTTTTGTAATGAGTCTTGAATTTAGTAAACAAGTATCCACTCTCCTACATCTTAAACAAACACTTTGGTTTTGTTTTATTTTTTTAAGATGGAGTCTTGCTCTGTTGCCCAGGCTGGAGTGTAGTGGTGTGATTTGGGATTACTGCAACTTCTGCCTCTCAGGTTGAAGCTGTTCTCCTGCCTCAGCCTCCCGAGTAGCTGTGATTACAGGCGTGTGCCACAATGCCTGGCTAATTTTTGTGTTGTTAGTAGAGACGGGGTTTCACCATGTTGGCCAAGCTGGCCTCAAACTCTTGACATCAGGTGATCCACCTGCCTTGGCCTCCCAAAGTGCTGGGATTACAGGCATGAGCCACCATGCATGGCCTAAACAAGCACTTTTTAATGGATTTATGAACAATCACAAAAATCTTTAGTCAGTGAAATGATTTAAATTACTTTCTAGGCAGAAAAATATTCTAATATGTATCAAATACTTAATTAAAAAGTGTTGGAAAAAATATTTGGAGATCAAAACTTTTAGGTCATCATAAAAAAATCAACATCACATTTTGGCTTCTCACATTTTGGAGAGGTATATTGTGTTCATTCTTTGGCATGCGGATATTCAGTTTTGCCAACACTGTTTGTTGTAGAGACTGTTTTTTTCTCCATTGGGTAGTCTTGGCACCCTTGTCGCAAGTCATTTGGTGGTATGTGCAAGGGTATATTTCTATTCTGTTCCATTGGTCTGTAGCTCTGTCTTTATGTCAGTACCACACTGTCTTGATTACTGTTGCTTTGTAGTGTGTTTTGAAATAAGAAAGTATGAAGCCTCCAAATTTTTGGTTGTTTTTCAAGATTGGTTTGACTACTTGGGGGTCCCTTGAGATTCTGTGTGAATTTTATGATGGTTTTGTTTCTGTTTCTGCAAAAAAAGTGTCGTTGGGAATTTGACAGGGATTACATTGAATCTTTAGATTGCTTTAGGTAGTATGGACATTTTAACAGTAATGTTTAATTACTGTTAAAATGCGGAATGTTTTTCCATTTATTTGTATTCTTTCTGTGATTTCTTTTAGCAACGTTTTGTAGTTTTCAGAGTACAAGTCTTTTATCTCCTTGGTTAAGTTTATTCCTGAGTATTTTATCCACTCTACCCTCCCCCCCACCCCCCCACCCCCACCAACCCCTTTTCTTTCTTTAAAGAGATAAGGTCTCTGTCACCTAGGCTGGAGTGCAGTGGCACAATCATGGCTCACTGTGACCTTGAACTCCTGGGCTCAAATGATCCTCCTGCCTCAGCCTCCCAAGTAACTGGGACTAAAAGTATATGCTTCCACACTTGCCTAATTTTTTGATTTTTTTTTTTATAGACATAAGGTCTCAAATTCCTGGCTTCAAGCAGTCCTCCCACCTTGGCCTCCCAAAGTGCTAGGATTACAGGTTTGAGCCACCATGCTTGGCCTTTCCTCTTTTGATACTATAGTAAATTGGGATTTTTTTTTTCAAAATTTTCGTTTCCAGTTGATCGTTTTTAGTGTATAGAAACACAACTGATTTTTGTGTATTGATTTTGGATCCTGAAACTTTGCTGAAATCATGTATTAGTGCTAACAGTTTTTTTGTGGATTCTTCTTTAGGGCTTTCTATATATAAATCATGTCATCTGTATACAGAAGTAATTTCCTTTCTTATTTGAGTGCCTGTTATTTATTCTTCTTGCCTAATTGCTCTATCTAGGACTTCTGGTACTGTGTTAAATAGAAGTGATGAGAGTGGGCATTCTTGACTTGCTCCTAATCCTAGAAGAAGTGATCAGTCTTTTACTATTGAATAGGATGTTAGCTGTGGGGTATTCATGTGTGGTGTTTATTTTGTTGAGGTAGTTTCCTTCTATTCTTCATTTATTGAATTTTTTTTATCATGAAATGGTGTTCAATCTTGTCAAATGCTTTGGTTCATCAATTGGAATCACGTGGTTTTTGTGCTTCATTCTATTAATGTGGTATATTACCCTAATTGATTTTTGTGTGTTGAACCATCCTTGAATTTCTGGTATAAATCCTACTTGGTCATGGTATATAATCCTTTTAATGTGCTGTTGAATTTGGTTTAAGATTTAAAAAATCAGTATTCATTATGGTTATTACTGTGGTTTTCTTTTCTTGTGGTGTCTTTGTCTGGTTTTGGTATCAGGGTAATGGTGGCCTTTTAGAATGAGTTTGGAAATGTTCCCTCCTGTTTTAGTTCTTTGGAAGAGTTTGAGGAGGATTGGGTTAATTCCTTTCTTTTTTTCTTTTTTCTTTTCTTTTCTTTTCTCTTTTCTTTTTTTTTTTTTTTTTTTTTTTTTTTTGAGACGAAGTCTTGCTCTGTCACCAGGCGGAATGCAGTGGCGTGATCTCGACTCACTACAGTCTCTACCTCCTGGGTTCAAGCGATTCTCCTGCCTCAGCTTCCTGAGTAGCTGGGACTACAGGCGCGCACCACCATGCCCAGCTAATTGTAGTTTTAGTAGAGATGGGGTTTCGCCATGTTGGCCAGGGTGATCTGGACTTCTTAACCTCGTGATCTACCCTTCTCAGCCTCCCAAAGTGCTAGGATTACAGATGTGAGCCACCACACCCGGCCTGGTTAATTCTTTTAAATGATTGGTAGGATTCTCCAGTAGAGCCTCTTAGGCTATTGTTGTTGTTGAGATCTGCTTTTATTTCTTGATTTACTAACTTCAAATTATATCTATTGACTCATTACTAAGAAAGATGAGGATTAACTCACACTTTACTTAATTATTGTGCTAGGGTGATTTTTCTTTTCTGTGGTCTAAAGTCATAATGCTAATGGAACTCAAGAAATAAAATATTTACTTATTTCTTCTTGTACTTCATCAGTTTTTCAAAATCATGCCACTAGATTGCCTTGTATCTAGATGACTTTTTGTTCATCTTTTCCTCCCACAGTTTGTAACTGTCTTTTTTTCTTGATAAAGAAATATATACCTTTATCATATTCTCAGATATTTTTCCTGCTTGGATCATAACATCTGTTAACTGTTAGGTGGAATCCCTTTTCCTGGAGATATCACTCTTAGAGCCCTCATACTTCCTTTTTCAGTCTTGACAGGTTGTAAGCTGCTGTATATATGTCATTCTGAGATATTCCATGACTGCATTTCTGGTTAGATTTACTGTTTTAGATGCTACATCTTTCTCTTTTATGGCATTCTTCCTTTTTTAGCTGGAATGTATTTACTTTTTTGTGTGTGTGTGTGATGGAGTCTTACTCTTTTTCCCAGGCGGGAGTGCAGGGGTACAATCTTGGCTCACTGCAGCCTCTACCTCCTGGGTTCAGCCGGTTCTTCTGCTTCAACCTCCCCAGTAGCTGGGATTACTGGCGTTTGCCACCATGTCTTGCTAATTTTTGTACTTTTAATAGAGACAGGGTTTCACCATGTTGGCCAGGTTGATCTTAAACGCCTGACCTCAAGTGATCCACCCTCCTCGGCCTCCTAAAGTGCTGGGATTATAGGCATGAGCCACCACATCCTGCTTTGAATGTATTTTAAATTAACTTCAGTATACAGAGTACTTACAATGTAATACTGTGAATTCTTGCATATCTGAAAATAGCTTTGGCCTGGGTCATAATTGCTTGATAGTTTGGCTGGGTGTAGAAATTTACTTTCAAATTAATTTTCTCTTACAACTTAGAGGTTTTTAGTCTATTCTGTTGAGCATCAAGATGGTAAGATGTCTGATGCTACTCCGTCTTGCTACTTTCTAAATGATCCTTTCCCTCACTCGCAAAGACAAGCTTTAGTATCTTTGTCCTTTGTAGTTGTGGAATTTTATAATTATGTGTTTAGATATGAATTGTTTTTGTCATTCTTTGCTAGACTCAGTAGGTCCTTTCAGTTGAAATGCAAGTATCTCCCTTCAGTTATGGAAAATGTTCTTTTACTATTTCCTTGGTAATATTTCTTAGTCTACTAAGGTGGGAGGATTGCTTGAAGCTAGGAGTTTGAGACTAGCCTAGGCAACATAATGAGACCCCATCTCTACAAGAAAATTAAAATATGAGTTGAGCATGGTCATGCATGTCTGTAGTCCTAGCTACTTGGGAGGCTGAGACTGGAAGATCACTTGAGCTCAGGAGTTCGAGGCTGCAGTGAGCTATGATTGTGCCACTGCACTCCTGCCTGGGCAAGAAAGTAAGACTGTCTCTCTTAAAAGCTAAAAAAATAGATAATATCTTTATCTTGGTCTTTTTCTAGCTGTTGTTTCTTCTTGTATGTCTAGGGATCCTTATTGTTAATTCATGGTTCTTGCTAAAGGACTGTCTTGATTATATTAGGTGCTGCTGTTGGTTTCCTGTATTGTAGTGGTGGACTTGTTTTCTAATTGCCATCTTGGAATGAGAAGACTGTTTGGCAACTCTTTGTACATAGTTGGAGCATCTCTTGTTTCCTGGCAAGTTAGGTTTAGGGCAGAAGATCAGGGAACGTGTTTTTAGGCGTAGGAGCTTTCCAACTGCCGTATAGAAATGGACTCTACAGATACAAATATTCACACCAGAAGACCTAGTTTCTTTTTTTTTTTTTTTGTTTGAGACGGAGTCGTCGCTCTGTCGCCCAGGCTGGAGTGCTGTGGCCGGATCTCAGCTCACTGCAAGCTCCACCTCCCGGGTTTACAACATTCTCCTGCCTCAGTCTCCCGAGTAGCTGGGACTACAGACGCCCGCCACCTCGCCCGGCTAGTTTTTTGTATTTTTTAGTAGAGACGGGTTTCACCGTGTTAGCCAGGATGGTCTCGATCTCCTGACCTCGTGATCTGCCCGTCTCGGCCTCCCAAAGTGCTGGGATTACAGGCTTGAGCCACCGCGCCTGGCCTGACCTAGTTTCTTTCTGTTCGGTTTGTTAACTGTCTTTAGAAAAAAAAAGAGTATTTCACCTTTTGTACCTACAGGTAACACTGGCCCTTGCTTAGTCATTGAGAGGGTAGGGAGAAAGAACAGGTGAAACTTTCTCTTGTTTTCAGCCTCTTTACCTACTAACACTGAGCCTAGAATCTCTGAAAGATTGACTTCGACCTCCACTGTAGTCCTTTCATGTGTAGATTTTGGGCTGTGCTTCACTTAGTTCTGTTTAAACTTCACACACTTGGATCTCCTTTCTGTTCTCCAGAAATCAATTGTAAACACTTTCTCTCTGTTCTTTTCATTGTCTTACAGATTTATTCTTTTTTGTTTGTTTTTATGTGCTCATCTGCACAGACTTTCTGCATGGCAGGGGCGGCAAACATGAGTGTTTATCATCATCATCGTCATCATCATCTCATTCACTCCCCAAGTTTCTTTAAAATAAGGCAGTCGGGGGCGGGGGTGAAAGAAATAGTCATTTCACCCCTAAATACTTCAATATGTTTAATTAATTAATTAATTATTTTTTTGAAATGGAGTTTTGCTCTTGTTTCCCAGGCTGGAGTGCAGTGGCATGATCTCGGCTCACTGCAGCCTCTGTCTCCTGGGTTCAAGTGATTCTCCTGCAAGTAGCTGGGATTACAGGTATGCACCATGAGACCTGCTAATTTTGTATTTTTATTAGAGACAGGATTTCACTGTTGGTCAGGCTGGTCTCAAACTCCTGACCTTAGGTGATCCACCCACCTCGCCTGCCATAGTGCTGGGATTACAGGTGTGAGCCACCACACCCAGCTGATATTTTCTTTCATAATCTCAGTATCATTATCACACCTAACAAAATTAATACTTCCTTAATATCATAAAACACCTAGTTCATATTCAGATTTTTTCAAAAATGCCTTTTTGTTGCTTTATTTGAAACAAATAAATATTTAAATCAGGTATATACCTGCCAGTTATTTTTTTTAGTCTTTTAAAAATTCTATTTTCTCTTTTTCAGTCATGCCTATATAATGATCGAATCTTTTTTTAAAAAAGATATTATTTGGGAGAGGAATGACATCAGTTTGTAGATCACCTTTGATAGAAAATGTTTGGGCAAGCTATGTGTTGTATAGTTTTGTTCTCTCTAATATCCTAAGAAAGTAAAACCTGCCCCAAACATGCTTTTGTTTTTACAGGATGTTTTAAACATATACAACAGCATATAGAATAGTAAAATGAACTCCTATGTACCCATCACTTACTTTTAGTGATTTATTTACTCAACACCTCTCGTTTCATCTATACCTTAATCCCTTACCCTCTTCTAATATTATTTTCAAGTGTATTCCACATATTATTTATCTGTTAATATTTTAAAGTATATTTCTAAAAATGATTACCACAGTAAAGACTCCCAAGTCTTTTTACCCTCCATGTTGAAGGAACTGGGTCTATTTTCCTTTATAATGTTTCACGTTCTGCGTTTTCTTATTCCTTTTGCTGTCATTTTACTTATTACTTTTTTTTTTTTTTTGATACAGAGTCTCGCTCTGTCGCCCAGGTTGGAGTGCAGTGGCACCGTCTTGGCTCACTGCAAGGTCTGCTTCCCAAGTTCATGCCATTCTCCTGCCTCAATATCCCAAGTAGCTGGGACTATAGGCACCTACCACCTTGCCTGGCTAATTTTTCGTATTTTTAGTAGAGACGGGGTTCCACCGTGTTAGCCAGGATGATCTCGATCTCCTGACCTCATGATCCGCCCACCTCCCGGCCTCCCAAAGTGCTGGGATTACGGGCGTGAGCCACCGCTCCCAGCCTAGAACTTTTTTTTTTCCGTATTGTCAACACTGCACCTCTTCCCCAGACCTGGGGGCAGACACAGTGGTGTGATTTGGAGGATGAGAAACTGTCTTAATTTACTGTTTTAAGATTTCTTTGCCTTCTTGAATGTGACATTACTACTGTTGAGAATGTATGATCTAAAGGTTCATAAATTCTAGTTAGACTCTTAACAAGAATATTCTGTAAGTAGTACTGTTACTACATACTACATCATGATATGTGGTTGTCCCAGTGTTAGAGATGTTAAGATTGATCAGTGAATTCAGTTGGTGACAATATGATCCATTGTGAAATTCACCATTACTTTTTCACCTAATGGTTTTTAGGGTTGATGATTTTTGCCTATGTACGTAATCTCTTTTGTTCTTAGTTGAAATTTTTCTTTAAAGGAGTAGCTCTCAGTACTTTGGTCCCTTTGCCTACCTTGAAATACAGTTTGACAGGACAGGCAAGGAAAATGCTTTGTTAATTTCCTATTATAGATTGAATATCTCTTATCTGAAATGCTTGGGATTAGAAGCGTTTCAGACTTCATATTTTTTTCCGATTGTGGAATATTTGTAGTATACTTTTCAGTTGAGTATCCCGAAAATCTGAAATCTGAAATACTGCTTTGAGTGTCATGTCATTGCTCAAAAAGGTTCATATTTTGTAGCATTTCTGATCCTCGATTTTTGTATTAGGCATACTCAACCTATACTTAAATATTTTCTTATTAACCCTTGGCATACCATCAGTACACACTGGAATTTTTTTTTTTTTTAAATAGCAGTTCTAACTATTGAAGGACTAATAATTTCTTGACTGTCATTTTTTCTTAAAGGCCTTTGAAAGAAGAAAGGTAACATATACCTAAAAATTTTTTTTTTATTTAGCCAGATGTGGTGGCTCATGCTTGTAATTCCAGCACTTTGGGAGGCTGAGGCGGGTGGATCACTTGAGGCCAGGAGTTTGAGACCAGCCTGGCCAACATGGTGAAACCCCGTCTCTACTAAAAATACAAAAAAAATTAGCTGAGTGTGGTGGTGGGCACCTGTAATCCCAGCTACTCGAGATGAATATTGCAGCGAGCCAAGATTGTGCCATTGCACTCCAACCTGGGCAACAAGAGCAAAACTCCGTCTCAAAAAAAAAAAAAAAAATTATTCATTTATTTAGAGACAAGGTCTTGCTCTGTTACCCAGGCTGGAGTGCAGTGGTGTGATCATAGCTTATCGTAACTTCCAATTCCTGTGCTCAAGCGATCTTCTTGCCTCAGACTTCTGAGTAGCTAGAACTATAGGCATGTGCCACCATGTCTGGCTATTTTTCTTTTTTAAATTTTTTTCTAAAGAACAGGGTATGTGGCCCAGGCTGGTCTCGAACTCACAACCTCAAGTGATCCTCCCATGTTGTCCTTTCAAAGTGCTGCGATTACAGACATGAGCCACTGTGCGCAGCCAAGATTTTCTTTTTAAAAACTGAATAAAACTCATTCTGTCTTTCATTGCTTATATTCCTGTAGCTTTAAGGATTGTGATTCATCATTCTAAGACTTGTTTCATTACTAAGATTTGTTTCATTCCATTCATAACATATTACTCATCAATTATTTCCATCCCTCCTAAAAGATAATATGAAAATGGAAAAATGATGGAACCACCTAGGAGAGTGATAGAATATGGAAATAAATTGTCACTTTTGTATTTTTTTGTTTGTTTGTTTTTAAGATTTTTGCATTTCCCAAAGTATTATATCATCTTTCTAAAAGTTATATGTCTGGAGATACCATCATTGTAGGCTGCTTTCTGCTTTCATTAGAAACAGTTGAGAATTTAGAAATTTTCATTTCTGCCCATTATGGCAAAGAGGAAAAATTACAGGAAGATGTTTCACATCTCTTTGACAAACCAGCACATAAATGCAAAGAGAAAAATAAATGCACTTCAGGCTTTATTCAATAGAAATTTCATGTGAATCACTGGACCATCATTGTCCAATAGAAATTTTATGTGAACCACAAATGTAAGTAATAGGTATAATTTAAAATAAATAAAAATAGGTCAAGCAAATTAAGCAAAATCTCAGACTGTACTTATTCGTATAATAGGTGAATTTTCTCAGACTCAGAAATCAATGCATGAAGAATTATATTTCTGAGTGAAAAAATAAAAATATAGTTATTATCTAGTCAGTCATTTAACAGGTGTTAATATTTTCTGTTTTCTTTTTTCTTTTTATTTATTTATTTATTTTATTTTTGAGACAGTCTCACTCTGTTGCCTAGGCTAGAGTGTAGTGGTGTGATCTCGGCTCACTGCAATCTCTGCCTCCCAGACTCAAGCAATTCTCCTGCCTCAGCCTCTTTGAGTAGCTGGGACTATAGGCCGGTGCCACCATGCTCAGCTAATTTTTTTTGTGTGTTTTTAGTAGAGAGAGGGTTTTGCTGTGTTGGCCAGGCTGGTCTTCAAACTCCTGGCCTCAAGTGATCCGCCTGCTTCAGCCTCCCAAAGTACTGAGATTACAGACATAAGCTGCTGTGCCCAGCCAGGTATGAATATTTTCTGATAAGCCTTACACCATCCTGTTTTGCTAGAATGATGTGTTCTTTCATCTTTTATGATGTTTGCATGCCAAAATTTACTAGATAACAGTTTGTAATACTAAAGATGTGTAACAAAAGTGACTGGAAGGAAATAGATTATTTAAAAAGAAAAAAGTTGTTTGCTCATTTTAATTGGTGCTTAAAAACAAGAATGTTTTGCAGTTTTGGTGCAAAAAAAGGTGGTATCCACTTTTAATAAAATTATAAGCCATCAAAGGTTTCAAAAAATTCTTCAATTTTTTTAAATGAAATTGCAACAAGAGTCAAAATATTGATAAGCTGATATGAAATTAGAGATATGTATTAGAAATCTGGAGAAGTATTAGAAATATATTTGAAATGTATGTAGAGATGTATCTGGAGAGGTATTAGAGATGTATGTGAAACCTGGAAGCAGTACAAGATGATTATGTTCCAGATTCATGCATGGACGATCAGTCAGTTGCATTCAGAGAACATTACCCATATCATGTAGATACATTTTCAAAGCCTCAAAAAAGGGAATAAAAATTTGGTTGTGATATGTTTAATTTTTAAGTGTCAGTAATTTTTTTTATTATCCCTTTATTCTCGTATAAATAATTCATAAAGTGACTTGAAAGCATAAAGGGTCCGTTGGACCAAGAAGGTGTAAATAGTGATGACTGTTCTGTACCCTGAGGGTTGACTCGATACTCTAGCTACTCTTTGGTCACAAGTGAGAGTTTTACATTTGCTCGGTTGTCTTTTTGAGTCAGAATCTTGCTCTGTCACGCAGGCTGTAGTGCAGTGGTGCGATCTTGGCTCACTGCAAGTTCCACCTCCTGGGTTCACGCCGTTCTCCTGCCTCAGCCTCCCCAGTAGCTGAGACTACAGGTGTCCGCCACCATGCCTGGCTAATTTTTTTTTGTATGTTTAGTAGAGACGGGGTTTCACTATCTTAGCCAGGGTGATATCGATCTCCTGACCTCATGATCTGCCCATATGTACATGTGCGTATTTGTATGTCGTATATGGAGATGCATACATATATATGAGAGAGGGAAAGTGCATTCACAAATACATATATATGGTGGAAAGTGTACAGATGTGGCAGATTGTTAACAGTTGATGAATCTAGGTGAAGAATGTATGGCTGTTAATCTTATTATTCTTTAAGGGGTAAGATACCTGTTTGAGTTACCTATTTTTCCAACTACTTATTCTGTTCATGAGGTTTAGCATATTTTCTTACGTTTATTGGTTCTTTATGCTTCTTTTTTAAAAAAAAAAAAACAAACAAAAAAACATCGTTTATTACTGGTTCACGTCTTTTGTCTTATCTTTTTTTCTTACTGATATGTAGTATCTTGTTAGAACTTTGGATACTAATCTGTGGTATATTTTCTCAGTCTCATTTGTCTTTTCATTTGTTTATGGGATATTTTGGTAATTAGAAAAGTTAAAAATAAACATTAAATTAGATTTAATTAGAATGAAGCCAAATATATATATTTTTTAAAGTTTGTGCTTGGCTTGTTTTCCTTTAAGGTTTATGATAGTTTTAAAAAGTTATTTTCTACTCTATACATATGAAGGTATTGTGTGTTTTCTTCTAAAAATTTCTGTTTTGCCTTCATATTTGGGTCTGACGCACTTGGAATTTGTTTTCGTGTGGTAAGAAAGAAATCCAGTATAACTTTTTGCCCTATTTGGATACCTGTTGTCTCTGTACTGTTAATGGATAGTCCATTCTTTCCCTCTTTGTTTATAATGCTGCCTTTTTAGTATATGTATAACTCTATTTCTGATCTTCTCTCTATCTTTGTTTTGAAAGACCCATATTATAAGGCTTGATTATTTGTAGGACTGCTTTCTCCGTTTTCTTTTTCAAATTACTGTAGCTATTCTTAGCCTTTTGCTCTTCCACATAAATAATAAGATTAGTTTGTCTAGTTACATACACACTCATATATGCGTACCATATGGAAATAAATCAATATAAGATATTAATAAAAATTGCATAGCATCCATAGATGTATAGATGTATTTAGAGAGAATTCAGAGGTGAGGAAACTGAAATTCAAGCAAAGTGAATAATTTGCTCAAGTATGTCTGAGTCTGGGAGGCCCATTTCCTTGCATACTTTTAAAGGCCAGTAATTCATGAGGCATTACCACTACAGTATAACAGTAGCAAGAATCAGAATTTGGAGAGCACCAGCACACATCTAAAATGTATAAGTGAGCTTTGTAAAACATAGAAATTTGAGCCCGGCATATTGGCACATGCGTGCATTCCCAGCATTTTGGGAGGCTAAGGTGGGTGGATCCCCTGAGGTCAGGCGTTCAAGACTAGCCTAACATGGTGAAACCCCATCTCTACTAAATACAAAAAATTAGCGACGCGTGGTGGCGCATGCCTGTAATCCTAGCTGCTTGGGAGGCTGAGGCAAGAGAATCGCTTGAATCTGGGAAGTGTGGGTTACAGTGAGCTGAGATCATGCCATTGCACTCCAGCTTTGGCAACAAGAGCAAAACTCCATCTCAAAAAACACACACAAAAAACATAGAAGTTTGAATTTATGTGACAGATAAATTAAGGGACACAAATTACTGTAGTTCCATTTAAAATTGAATTTTTTTCTAGTACATTTTAGAAAGAAACTGTTTTACCAATGTTAAAGTTGCACTTTTGTAAGAGAATATCTGTAAAAATATTGTAGACTGAAGAAACAGTGAGCATAAACTTGGAGGTGTGACAAAATTTGATGTATGTAGTGAATAGCAAGTAAATGGAAAGGGTTAAATCATGAGAGACTCGGAAGAGGTAATGCTGAACCTTGGGGACTAAATCTGTAGTTCACAAAGGAGTTGTTATAGGGAGCAATTTTTATATCTTAGGGAATTTGAGAGACATGATCAAATATGAATGTTAGAGTCTTCTGATATAAAGCAAGGGATGGATTCAAGAGGGCTGGTGCTGGAGGAAGGGGATGGGAAGAGGAATTTATGAAGATTAATTCCAGTCACAGAATTGGGAAAATTTTGAAGGAGTAAGGGAGAAAGAGTATTTAAAATGCCTCTAAAATTTGTAGCTTGTATGAGTTTAACATTACCTCACTTTGTTTCCTTAGAACTGAACCTTAGTATTAAAAATACTTTGGAGGGAGAAAAACCCTTTATGTCTACTGTGGATTTGTTTATTTTAAATGTATATTGTAAAATTAATATAAATTTGAAGCAGTAGGATACCTGTGTCAACAGTCTGTTTTGCCTCAGGTGTTGCTTTCTAGGAGTAGTTCATACTACAAAAGCAGATCCTCATAATGATATTTTAGGAGTTGAATTTTCACCAGTTCATCTGCACAGTAGGGAAAACTATTGCTGTTAGTAAATGAGGTGTTGATGACCCTTGGATACAGTTGGCATCATAATCCTAAAACTTTCATCTGTAATTAATGGGAGCAAGGCTCATAGAAGTCAGGGTGTTGGGAGAAAACAGATACTTCACTTGATTGGTGTGGGGGCAGTGATAATTTTAAGGATTGTGATATGAGGTTGTTGCTTTTGATGATTCGGTGGCCTTAAAAAGGTAGTTAGATTTAGCACAACTAATTGCCAATGTAAGGCGTACTCTGGAACCCAGAGGGCTTCTATGACAGTTTTATAGGATAACAGAATCTTACCCTGTTGGCTTCAGGAAGACTATGCTAAAATGTTGGCCTTGAATCGGATTATTAAGGTGATAAAACTGCAGAGAAGACTAAATATGCAAACCTTGACAGGTCTTCTGTGTCTCAGTCAGTGCTCTAATAGGGAGAGAGTGGATCCCTGTACTTCAGAATTTTTAATCCTACAATTCCTGCTGAAACTTCCTGGCAAGGAGAAACATCCCATTTCCCTCTGGCAGAGGAAAGACCCCCTGCCACCCCCCCGTCCTCATTGCTTGAAGACTGTGCAGTGATCCCATCCAAAGAAGGAGCTTTGTTCAATGACTTTTTTTATTTTATTTTATTTATTTTATTTTTTTGAGGCAGATTCTTGCTCTGCTGCCCAGGCTGAAGTGCAGTGGCCAGTCTCTGCTCACTGCAGTCTCCGCTTTCCGGGTTCAAGCAATTCTCCTGCCTCAGCCTCCTGAGTAGTTGGAATTGTAGGTGTGTGCCACCACAGCCGGCTACTTTTTGTATTTTTACCATGTTGGTCAGGCTGGTCTTGAACTCCTGACCTCAGGTGATCTGCCCACCTTGGCCTCCCAAAGTGCTGGGATTGCAGGCATGAGCTACCACGCCTGGTCCAGTGACGTTTATTCTTAAGATCTGCCTCTACTATGACTTGTTATCCTCTGGTTAATAACTATAGTTAGGGTCTTAGCACAGCCCAGTAAGAGAATTACAAGCCCTGCTCCGGAAAGAACTATCCTGTATACAAAAAGAATTGCAGGACTGCAGGCTCAGTGACTCGCACCTATAATCCCAGTGCTGTGGGAAGCCAAGGCGGGAGGACCACTTGAGGCTAGGAGTTCGAGACCAGCCTGGGCAACATAGTGAGACCTTGTCTTTACAAAAAACTTTTTAAAAAATTGGCTGGGCATGGTGGTGTGTGCCTGTAGTTCTAGCTGCTCTAGAGGCTGAGGCGGGAGGATCACTTGAGCCCAGGAGTTTGAGGGTGTAGTCAGTTATGATTGTTCCATTGCACTCCAGCCTGGGCAGCAGAGCGAAACCCTATCAAATAAAAATAAAATAAAATAAAATTGCAGGACTTGAATAATAAGCATCTAGAGAAACCAGGGAAACAGGTATGAGAATGTTTTGAAAGGTGTTGGATTAGATGGGGGCAGAATATAAGGTTAGCTTGAGGAAAATGTATTGACATGAGGATACTCATTAATGATCTGGGATTCAGTGTCATTCCAGGGCATTGGAACTGCCTCTTATAACTTGTCGGTTGTCTTAGTCCATTTGGCTGCTGTAACAAAGTATCTTAGTCTGACTAATTAATAAGCAACAGAAATTTATTATTTACAGTTCTAGAGACTGGGAAGTCCAAGATCAAGTTGCCAGCAGATTCAGTATCGTGGTGAAGGCTCATTCTGTTGCCTTCTTGCTGTGTCCTCACATGATGGAAAGGGAGGGGAACAAGCTCCCTCGGGCCTTTTATAAGGGGCACTAATCTCATTGATGAGGGTGGAGCCCTCATGACCTAATTACCTGCCAGAGGCCCCATGTCTTAATACTACCACATTGGGGATTAAGTTTTAACATAAGAATTTTGGAGGGACACAAACATTTACAACATAGCACTGATATAGTTCTTTGACGTCTGGGCACAGTGAATGTCTACAGTCAGCCTTTTAAGGAAAGGTGGTATCATGAGGAAAACAATAAATATTTGGGATTTTTATTTAGGGATTAATATCCTGTGGGAAAATCTTTGCCGGATCTCTTATTTCTCTTTAGCACTGATCAGATAAATTCTCCCCGTCTTCTCTCCTCTGCATTTACCCCAAATAGGCCAGTTTTCTCATGGCTCTACATAGCTTGGTAATGTCATACCTCATGTTTGCTTTGTCTCCTTATCTGCCTTATTTTCTTTAACTTTCTCTTCATATCCTGACATTATACCCTCTCTTCCCTAAGTGTCAGTTTATGATTTTTGCCTCAGGTTATCCTTTTAAAGCTGAAACAGTAGCTCCCAACTTCTATGACCACAACTCATAGTAAGAAATAATATTTTATGTTATGACTAGTACACTCATACACACTCAAACACATATCTGAAACAACAGTTTCAGGAAGTACCCTTTACCATAACTAGGTGTCCTGTGGTCCGACTCCCAACCCCCACCATGTTTCATTTTTTAAATGCTGGTTATAACCCCTATATTTCTGTACCAAAGGGTAAAAACATTTGTAATTTTGTTAAGGGTGCTGACGTAATGTTCTCTATAAAGTTTATATCAATTTATACTCCCACCATCAATGTGTAAGAGTAATGACAAAGCCAACATTCTACTACTGCTATCCTATAATCATTAAGGAAATTGATTTTGTAATTCTGAAACTCCCCAAAAAGATATCTCTAGGCCCAGTTGGTTTCACTGTAGAGTCTAATCTACACAGTCTCTTCTAGAAAACAGAAGAGAAGGGAACATTTCAAGTATTATCCTGATACTACAACCAAAGGCAGAACAAAAATAACAAATTAACCAATATTATTTGTAAATAGAGACACAAAAATCCTTAACTAAATATTAGCAAATAAAATTCAGCAACATATAAAAATAATCATTTTGTTTTGTTTTGTTTTGTTTTGTTGTTTTTTTGAGACAGAGTGTCTCTGTTGCCCAGGGTGGAGTGCAGTGGCGTGATCTCGGCTCACTGTAACCTCTGCCTCCCAGGTTCAAGTGATTCTCCTGCCTCAGCCTCCCAAGTAACTGGGACTACAGGCACGTGCCACCACACCCGGCTAATTTTTTGTATTTTTAGTAGAGACAGGGTTTCACCATGTTAGCCAGGATGGTCTTGATCTCCTGACCTCGTGATCCACCCACCTCAGCCTCCCAAAGTGCTGGGGTTACAGATGTGAGCCACCGTGCCCGGACAACAGAATCTTATACTATAATAATCATATGGAGTTTATTCTAGGGATACATGGCAGGTTAAATATTCAAAAATCAATGTGATCCACCACATTAACAGGCTTAACTGATGGTTTGTCCAAAATAATATTATCAACAGTATATTCAATTATGTGTGCTTATGTAAAAGTGAAATAAATGACAGGAATGATACAAAGGATAGGAGGGAGGTATTAGGATTATTATGTGGCACTTGCACTACCCATAAAGTGGTTTAGTGTTACTTGAAAGCAGACTTACATTAGTTATAAATGTATATTGTGAACTCCAGGGCAACTACCGAAAAAAGTGAAAAAACAAAAGAAAATGAAAAAGTATGCCAAGAAAGGAGAGAAAATAGAATCATGTAAAACTACAACAGGCAGAAAAAGACTGGAAGACTAAAATAGGAATAAAGAACAGCAATCACAAATATGGTAGCTACTAATCTAACTATATCAATGATCACTTTAAATGTTAGTGATCTCAGCACACCAATTAAAAGACAGTGCCAGAGTGGATGAAAAATCCAGGCTTAACTTTATGTTGTCTACAAAAAAACCACTTTAAATATAGATACACAGATTAAAAGAAAATGGATGGGGAAAAATACAGTATGCTAACACTAACCAAAAGAAAGCATGAATAGCTATATTTTAATTTCAGACAGAGCAGCTTTCAGAGCAAGGAAGTTATCTGGAATAAAGAGGGGCATTGCATAAATAATGATAAATAGGTCAGTTCTCCAAGAAGAGATAGTAGTCCTAAACATCTATGCGGCTAACAGTGGAGCATCTAAGTATGTGAGGCAAAAACAGAACTGCAAGGAGAAACAGATGAATCTGCTCTTATAATGGAGACTTTATCCCATTGTTAGAAATGGACAGTTCTAGCAGACAGAAAACCAGTAAAGACATAGACAAGTTCAACAGTGCTGTCGAATAACTTGATATAATTGACATCTATAGTCTACTTCATCCAACAACAGCAGAATACACATTCTTCTCAAGCCTATGTGGAACACTCACCACGAGAGACAACATTTTGGGCCATAAAACACCTTAACAAATTTGAAAGAATAAAAATCAGACAGTGTCTGTTCTCAGACTACAATATAATTAAAGTAGAAATCAATAACAGAAAGAGAGCTGGAAAATCCCCAAATACTTGAAGATTAAACAAAACTCTTAACACATGGGTCAGAGATTCTCAAGAAATTTAATTTATTATTAATTTTTTTATTTTCATCTTTTTTTGCACACTACCCTGATGTATCAAGAGAAATCTAAAAATATTTTGAACTAAATGAAAATGAAAACAACCAAATATGTGGGATGCAACAAACACAGTGCCTAGAGGGAAATTTATAGGGTGGAATACGTATATTAGAAAAGAGTAAAGATCTAAAACCAAAGTTTCTACCTCAGGAAACTACAAAAAGTAGAGCAAATTAAATCCAAAGTAAACAGAAGAAAGGAAACAATAAAAATTAGAGCAGAGGCTGGTTGTGGTGGCTTACGCCTGTAATCCCAGCACTTTGGGAGGTAGAGGTAGGTGGATCACGAGGTCAGGAGATCAAGACCATCCTGGCTAATACAGTGAAACCCCATCTCTACTAAAAATACAAAAAATTCAAAAATTTAGCCAGGCATGGTGGCAGGCACCTGTAATCCCAGCTTATTGGGAGGCTGAGGCAGGAGAATCACTTGAACCCGGGAGGCGGAGCTTGCAGTGAGCCGAGATCTTGCCACTGTACTCCAGCCTGGGCAACAGAGCAAGACTCCATCTGAAAACAAACAAACAAAACAGCAGAACCAGTGAAGTAGAAAACAAAAAATCTTAGAGAAAATCAACAAAACCAAAAGCTGGTTCTTTGAAGAGGTTAATAAAATTGATGTGCTTCCAACTAGACTAAGGAAAAAGGACACAAATTACTAATAGAAGACATGAAAGTAGAAATCATAACAGATTCCCATTTATATTAAAAATATTAAGGAATATTATGAACAACTCTGTGCCCATGAATTTGATAACCTAGATGAAATGAACCAATTCCTTGAAGGACGCAATCTGCCAAAAGTCATGCAAGAAATAGACAATCTGAATAGGCCTATATCTATTAAATTGAGTCAACAATTATTTATAATCTTTTAAGATAGAAATCACCAGGCCGAGATGGGTTCATTGGTGAGTTCTAATTCTACCAAACATTTAAGGAAGAAATTATACCAATATTAACAGTCTCTTTGAGAAGACAGAAGCAGAGGGAATACTTTCTAACTCGTTCTATGAGGCCAGTATTACTTCAATACCAAAACCAGACAAAGATACTGCAAGAAAAGAAAACTGTAGACCAATTGATCTCTTATGAATGTAGATGCAAAAATCCCCAACAAAATATTAGCAAATCATGTTCAACATTTATAAAATGAACTATATGCCATGATCAAGTGGGATTTATCCAAGGCATGTAAGAAATTAATATAATCCGTCACATTAACTAGCTAAAGAAAACACAATTGTATGATCGTATCAATAGATGTTTAAAAAACATTTGACAGAACCCAGCACCCATTCTTGATTTAAAAAAAAAAAAAAAAAAAACTCTCCGTAACTGTATAACTTGGAATAGAGAGGAACTTCTTCGACTTGAAAAAGAACATCTTCGAAAAAACCTACAGCTCAGCAAAGTGGGGGAGGGATAAAAATGTTCTAAAATTAGATTATAGTGATAGTTGCACAACTCTGTAAATATAAAATTTACATTATATATATAAATGTAAATATAAATTTACATTTATATTTACTCTGTAAATATAAAAAACACTGAATCGTAGGTTTTAAATGGCTGAGTTATATAGTGTGTGAATTGTGCCTCAGAATGGTAAATAATAATTTTTTAAAAAGAGATAAGGGGACATAACAGCCTAAATACAGTAAAGAGCATCACTGAATTAGGTATTGGTATTGGGATATGAATGGAAGATTAAAAGTATTTTATGAATGTGAGAATAAAACTATAGCTAATGTTTTACATAATGGTGAGAATCTAGAACTTAAGATTCCCAGTAAGATCAGGAACAGGATAAGGATGTCCTGTTTTACCACTCCTTTTCAGCATCATACTGGAAGTTCTAACTAATGCAATAAGAAGAAAATGAAATGAAATATATACTGATTGGGAAAGAAGAAATAAAACTCATTTTGTTTGCAAGTTGATATGATTGTTTATTTAGAAGCTCCAAAAGAATTGACAAACTGGAACCAAAAGCACAAGGTAGCAGGATACAAGGTTAATATGCAAAAGTAGATTATGTTCCTATATACCAGCAGTGAACAAGTGGAATTCTGAAATTAAAAACACAATACCATTAATCTCCTGAAATAAATTCTTCGGTATAAATCTAATAAAATATATATAAAATATGTGCAAAGAAAACTTCAAAACTCTGATGAAAGAAATCAAACAAGAACTAAGTAACATGTTCATGGATAGGAAGACTATATTAACAAGATGTCAGTTCTTCGCAATTTTATTTGTAGACTGAATATAATCCTAGTCAAAATTGCACTTTGTTGTAGATATCAACAAACTGGTTCCAATAAGTTTATATGGAGAGGCAAAAGACCCAGAACAGACAACTTAAAATTGAAAGAAAAGAACAAAGTTGGAGATCCAACATTGCCTGACTTCAAGACTTACTGTACAACTACAGTCATCAAGCAGTGTGGTATTGGTGAAAGCATAGACAAATATTTTACTAGATCAGCGTAGACAAATAATAGATCAGTGGAACAGAATAGAGAGCCCGGGAATAGATCCACATCAGTACAGTCATGTGTCACTTAATGAAAGAGATAAATTCTGAGATGAGAAATGCATCGTTGGATGATTTTGTCGTTGTTCAAATAACGTGGAGTATATTTACACAAACTTAGGTGTATAGCCTGCTCTGCACCTAGGCTGTATGGTGCAGCCTGTTGTTCCTAAACTGTACAGCATGTTACTGTAGTGAATACTGTACGTAATTTTAATGTAACAGTAAGAGTTTGTGTATCTGAAGGTAGAAAAGGAACATAAACATACAGTATAAAAGATGACGGTATACTTTATATAGAATACTTACCATGGAGATTTTTGGGCTGGAAGTTGCGTAGGGTGAGTCAGTGAGTGAGCGTAGATTGAATGTGAAGGCCTAGGACATTAGTGTACACTGCTATAGACTTTATATACACTGTACACTTAGACTACACTAAATGTATTTAAAAAGTAATTTGCACTACAATGTTATGATGGCTACAACAGCTATAAAGTCACTAGACAATAGGAATTTTTCAGCTCTCTTATAATGTTACAGGACCACTGTCATCTATACGGTCTGTCCTGAAATACTGTTGTGCAATTCATTATTGCATAGTCAACTAATGGTTCACAGAGGAACGAAGACAATACAATGGAGAAAATATAGTCTTCAACAAATGGTACTGGAACAACTGTCCATGTGCAAAAAAGTGAATCTTGACAGACCTTATACCCTTCATAAAAATTAACTCAAAATGGATCACAGACCTAAATGTAAGTTGTAAAAGTATAAAACTCCTAGAAGACAACATAGGAGAAAATCTAGATGACGTTGGGTTTGGCAGCGAGTTTTTATCCTCCACATCAAAGATGTATTCCATGTTAGAAAAAAATTAAATTTAATTAAAATTAAAAATTTCTGCTCTGTGAAAGGTACTTATCAAAAGAATAGAAAGACAAGCCACAGACTTGAAGGTATTTGCAAAAGACGTATTTGATAAAGGACTTTTATCCAAAGTACACAACGAACTCTTAACAGCTTTAACCAACAAACCAGTTAAAAAATGGGCCAGGTATGCTGACAGATACCTTACCAAAGAAGATGTACAAACAGCAAGAAGCATATGAAAAGATGTCCCATATCATCTGTTATCATGGAAATGCAAATTAAAATGAGATACATACGTATTTGAATGGTGAAAATCCAAAATACTGACTACACCCAGTGCTGGTGAGGATGTGGAGCAATAGGAACTCTCATTCATTGCTGGTTAGAATGCAAAATGGTACAGCCTCATTGAAAGGCAGTTTGGCAGGTTCTTACAAAACTAAACATAGTCTTACCATATGATCTAGCAACCAAAGAATTGAAAATTTATGTCCATACAAAAATCTTTATGTGGAAGTTTATAGCATCCTTTTAAATAATTGCCAAAACTTGGAAGCAACCAAAGTGTCTTTCATTATGTGAGCGGATAAACTGTGGTGTATTCAGACAATGAAATACGTCATTCAGTGCCAAAAAGAAATTACCTATCAAGCCATGAAAAGACATGGAGGAATCTTAAATGTCTGAAATGGCTACATACTGTGTGATTCCAAATTTATGACATTCTGGAATAGGCAAAATTATGGAGGTAATAAAAAGATGAGTGTGGTGTAGGGGTTAGTGAGGGGAGGAATGCACATGCGGAGCACAGAGGGTTTTTAGGCCAGTGAAACTACTCTGTATGATATGATAGTGGATGCATGCCATTATGTTTGTCCAAATTCATAAAATGTACAGCACTACAAGTGAACCCTAAAGTTAACTATAAATTTTGGGTGATAAGGGTGTGTCATTGTAGGTTTGTCAGTTGTAGTAAATGTACCACTCTGGTGGGGAACGTTGAATATGGGGAAGGGTGTGCATTAATGGAGTCGGGGGTATATGGGAAATCTCTGTACTTTACCCTCAGTTTTTTATGTGAACCTAAAACAGTGGTATTAAATTAGAAAAGCTAAAGGAACCAAATTAATATTCTAAAGTCTTTTTTTGTTGATATTTAAACAGTACTTTTCTGATGGAGGAGTAACTAAAGTGCTTTCAATATTGTGTCAAGAAGTATTGTTGACATTTCTGTGAATTTTGTCAGTACAAGAAAATTAATAGCTGTGATTAGACTGTGTCATTAAAATCACACTAGATAAATAGGATAATGAGAGCACTTGCTTGATAGTGATGTTGTGAGGATTGAATTATACATGTCAAGTGCTTAAAACAGGGCTTTACACATAGTAAAGTGCTTAGTAATTGTTAATTATTAGTTGACAATTGTGATGAGACTTTTTTCTCATTCTGCACATTGGACCCTTGATAGTCAGTTGATTCTTTTATCCATCCATGGCAAGGTCAGCTATCGGCCCAGGGCTGTTCTTCCTTGGGCTTTTCCAAAAGTCCCCTGAAATCCTCTCTAGGAACTTTTAGCTTCCTGCTCAGAATGTCAGAATGGCTAGTATATTGCAGACAAGTGGTAAGGGTTTAAAATGGGCTCTGCCTTTAGCCCTGTGTGATTCAGGGCAAATTGCTTCACTTTTTACTTTCTTTCTTTGCCCATCTTGTCTCAGGAAATGTCTTTTCTCATTTCCTGTTTTATTCTGAGCATCCACATTGGACTTATATTACTTCCACACAAATGTCATATTTTCATCTGTGCCTGGCCATTTGAACACACTGTTCCCTTTGGACAAAAAATTTTCTTTCTCACCTCTCCCCTCTTGCTTTATTTGGCTAGATCATACACATTCTTGCATTAAATTCTCCTCCTTTAGGAGAACTTTTTTTTTTTTTTTTTGAGACAGAGTCTTGCTCTTTCGCCCAGACTGGAGTGCAGTGGAGCAATCTCGGCTCACTGGAACCTCCGTCTCCCAGGTTAAAGCTATTCTCCTGCCTCAGCCTCACCAGTAGCTGAGATTATAGATGTGTGCCACCATGCCTGGCTAATTTTTGTATTTTTAGTAGAGATGAGGTTTCACCATATTGGCCAGGCTGATCTTGAACTCCTGACCTCAAGTGATCCGCCTGCCTCGGCCTCCCAAAGTGCTGGGGTTACAGGTGTGAGCCACCGCACCCATCCCAGGAGAACTTTTCTAACCAATTCCCAGCAAACTGGTTTGTATCTGTATTATGCTTTCCCTTCACACCATCGTGATTTTTCAAACTTTTTGTCCCATTTACAGTTGCCCTACAGGCTGAGTTCCCAGAGGGGTTGATGAGATCTGATCTGTTTATGGACACATTCCCAATTCTTGGCACGTAGGGGAGGCTCGCAATAAGTGTTCTATACGTCGATGAAACAAAAATACTAGAGATAATAATGTTACTTAAAATTTGGGTAGCATTATTTCAGCAACTGCTGTTTTTTTACAGAATTTTTATTTGTTCCCGCAAAGCTGCTGAAGCTCAGAAGCTGATTCTATCAGATTGTAAGATGCCTATGGATAATTCTACGGTCCTCTTAAATGAGTCTTTAGAACTTGGCGAGTTTCACTAGATACCTTCAATCATCATTTTGAGCTCAAAGGTATGCTATCTTTGTTTTTTTCCCTTAATCATGGTAGGTTGGGATTTGCAGTGTCCTGGTAGATGCATAGGACAAGGAATTATAAAAATAATTGGGGAATGATCTACTACGTGGCAGCTTTTATTTATCTTTAGAATTTTCATTCTTATGAGGAGTAAGAAAGTTATTCATTGGGAAAAATAATTGAAATCCAGATGTGAAGTATTTTAGCAATTCCTGAAATTTCTCAAAACTAGTGCTCTAAAGTAAGAATCATAACTTATCTTTTCCTGAGTTTAAGGAAGATGATTTGCAAATGACTGAAAGTCAAATAAGAATTATTTCCTGCCAGGCCTTAGGTATAAAGTATCAGTTGACTGAGGTAAAACAAGAGCCGGACTACAGCTCCTATTTACAAGCAGGCCTTCATTGGGGTCTGCACACCACCAAATTTTTTCAGCCTGGTGCCTGCTTTGGTATGACTCATGAGCTAAGAGTAGTGTTTGCATTTGTAAATGGTTGAAAAAAAATCTCAAGAAGACTAACTTGTGACATGTGAAAGTTATATGAAATTTAATTTTTAGTGTTTATGAGTAAAGCTTTATTAGAACATTAGCCACTCTTATTTTTTAGGTCTTGTGTGTGACTGCTTTTAGGCTATAGCAGCAGTTAAGTACAGTCATGCATTACGTGGTCAGTGATGGACCAAATATATGACAGTGGTCCCATGAGATTATAATGGAGCTGAAAAATTCCTGTTGCCTGGTGACATCATGGCCATCAGGTCATCATGGCACAACCCGTTACCTTTTCTATGTTAAGATATGTTTAGATACTCAAATACTTAACATCGTGTTACAGTTGCTTTGAGTATTCAGTACCATTACATGCTCTGCAGGTTTGTAGCCTAGGAGCAGTAGGCTATTCCATGTAGCCTAAGTGTGTAGTGGGCTATACCGTCTAGGTCTGTAAAATACAGTCTGTGATGTTGGCACAATGACAGATTGCCTGAGGATGCATTTCTCAGAATGTATCCCCATGACACATGTCTGTAGTTAAAACAGAGACCCCAGCACTTTGGGAGGCTGAGGCGGGTGGATTATGAGGTCAGGAGATCGAGACTATCCTGGCTAACATGGTGAAAGCCCATCTCTACTAAAATACAAAAAATTAGCCAAGTGTGGTGGCGGGCACCTGTAGTCCCAGCTACTCGGGAGGCTGAGGCAGAAGAATGGCGTGAACCTAGGAGTTGGAGCTTGCAGTGAGCTGACATCACGCCACTGCACTCCAGCCTGGGCAACAGAGCGAGACTCCCATCTCAAAAAAAAAAAAATTTACCTGTGTGGGCCTTTACAGAATAAGTTTAGCTGATCCTTTCTCTACATGGTTGGAGAAGTATTTATAGATTTGAGTGCTATGGTTTAAGAGATGAATTGGGGGGGAAATTAGAGATAGGAGTCCGTGCCAATTCTCAGTGACTTATATGTACTTTTTTCTTTTGTGGAAAGTATAACCCATATTCTAATTATATTGACCTGTGTTGTTTTAAAATAGCAAACCAGGGGAAATGGATTCTTTTATTATTTTTATTCTAAAATGAATATATGGGAATATGTAAAAAGAAAATTAGTATGCTACTCTGTTTTTAACCAAGTTTTAATGTTACTGTAATACCTTACATACCTAATATCTTAAGTACTTAAAAGATTAGTTGATGACTGACTCAGTATAACAAAAGTAGTTCATTGGAGATGAAAGTACACTGTCCCTTTGGAGTCAATGGATAGATAGGCCTAAAAGATATGGTTAAGGAACTCTTTTGTAATCAGACACAGGCAGGTTAAGTACTGTATTAGGAGACAGAAGACCATAATTTTAGTGTTTACCTTCTTTGTCCCTTGAGAATACTTAGTTATGTGACTCGGGGCACATTTACCACTCTGAATCTAATTGCTTCATTTCCAAATTAGGGTAAACTAATACCTTTCCTGTCTGAAAACAGGAGTCTTTGGTGGTTTGCTAAATTACAAGTTTCCTAAGAGTAGATACTGTGCCTTTTTAGCTCACCACTGGATTCCGCAACTCTCCAGTTAGCATAGGCCGGGCACATAGTTGGCACACAGTAAGTGTCCAGTGAAAGAACAAGGTATGTGCCAGTTCCAATAACTATTATATCTCTGCATGATCAAAGTCATTCCTCTTTCTTTAAAGGTTTGCTTATTGAGACTGGGTGTTTTTGTTAACTGGAGGAGAGGATTTTGATGAAAATAGTAATTTTCTGTAGATTCTTTTTTTAGAAGTTATTTTATTTATTTATTTATTTTAATTTTTGAGACAGAGTCTTGCTCTGTCACCCAGGCTGGAGCGCAGTGGTGCTATCTTGGCTTACTACAACCTCCACCTCCTGGGTTCAAGTGATTCTTGTGCCTCAAACTCCTGAGTGCCTGGGACTACAAGTGTGCACCACCATGCCTGGCTAATTTTTGTATTTTTAGTAGAGATGGGGTTTTGCCATGTTGGGCAGGCTGGTCTCGAACTCCTGATCTCAGATGTTCCCCCCACCTCAGCCTTCCAAAGTGTTGGAATTACAGATGTGAGCCGTCACACCTGGCTCCCCCCCAGTCCCTCCCCTTTTTTTTTTGAGACACAATCTTGCTCTGTCACCCACACCGGAGTGCAGTGGCATGATCTCAGTTCACTGCACCTCCCAGGCTCAAGCTATCCTCCCACCGTAGCCTCCTGAGTAGCTGAGATTATAGGTGTATACCACCATGCCCAGCTAATTTTGTTTATTTTTTGTAGAGATGACGTCTTACTATGTTGCTTAGACTGGTCTAGAACTCCCAGACTTAAGTGGTCCTTCTGCCTCAGTCTCCCAAAGTGCTGGGATTACAAGTGTGAGCTACTATGCCCGACCCAGATCCATTTTCTACAGATACCAATCAAATCTTTGGCCAGATTTATTTGTATAAATTGATTATATATTGCTATTTAATAGAATATAAACCTCTAATCTAAGAATTGCTGATCTCAAAGAAACCTAGAAACCTCCTCATTATAAAGCTATATACTATAAGGCCGGGTGTGGTGGCTCACGCCTGTGATCCCAGCACTTTGGGAGGCTGAGGTGGGTGGATCACCTGTGGTCAGGAGTTTGAGACCAGCCTGGCCAGCATGGTGAAACCCCATCTCTACTAAAAATACAAAAATTTAGGCAGGTGTGGTGGCAGGAGCCTGTAATCCTAGCTACTTGGGAGGCTGTGGCAGAGAATTGCTTGAACCTGGAAGGCAGAGTTTACAGTGAGCCAAGATTGATTGCACCAGCCTGAACAGAGTGAGACTCCATCTCAAAAAAATAAAAAATAAATAAAATATAAAATAAAATAAAGACTATATGCTAAAAAGTCACTCTTGAGTAGGAAGATTTATGTATTTTTTATCTAAGTCTTATGAACTTTACGCAGCTCTTCCACTGAACCTCTTTTTTAAATGGAACTTCCCTATATAGTTTTTTGTAAGAATTCAACTTTCATAATCTTATCTTACAGGAAACCATGTAAAGAAAAAATTGTTTAAAAGGTATTTAGCAGAAGCCGGGTATGTTGGTATGCACCTGTAGTCCCAGCTACCCAGCAGGCTGAGGCAGGAAGATCATTTGAACCTAGGAGTTCAAGAGCAGCCTGGGCAACATAGTGAGGCCCTGTCTCAAAAAAACAAAACAAAAAATATTTATTGAAAGAAAAATGTTTCAGTTTGAAGTCTGGGTAGACATGACAGCTAAATGCAGTACATGACCCTGGATTGGATTCTGTACTGGAAGAGGGAAAAAGTCTTGGAGGGCAGTTTTTGCTCAACTAAAATAAAGAGAGAAAATAGGCATTACATTAAGATATTGTATAACTGTTAAGTTCCCTGAAGTTGGTAATTATACTGTAGATATTTAAGAGAATATCCTTGTTCTTAGGAGGTATAGTTGAAGTATTTAGAGGTAAAAAGGTATGAGATGTGTGTTTTACTTTCAAATGATTCAGAAAATATGTTTATGTATGATATGGAAAATAATGCAAAATGTTGACAAATTGGTCAACAGGATTGTTGTTGACAGTTGGTCAAATCAGGATAAAGGATATGTAGAAGCTCTTTGAGCTATTCTTACAACTTTTCTGCATGTTTGAATGATTTCCAAGTATAAAGTTTAAGAAACATGTTTAGCAGCTGTGTATAAAACTGGAAATTGCATCCAGTTACTTTTAAAAAATTTTTTTTATTTATTATTTTGAGACAAGGTCTTGTTCTGTCACCCAGGCTGGAGTGCAGTGGTGCAGTCACTGCTCGTTGCAGCCTGGACTTCCAGGGCTCAGTTGATCCTCCTGCCTCAGCTTCCCAAGTAGCTGAGACCTTAGGCACTTGCCACAACACCCAGCTAATTTTTGTATTTTTAGTAGGTATGGGTTTTCGCCATGTTGCCCAGGCTGGTCTCGAATTCATGAGCTCTAATGATCTGCCTGCCTCCGCCACCCAAAGTGCGGGGATTACAGGTGTGAGCCACTTTGCCTAGCTACTGTTACTTTTAAATTAACATTTATTTCCGTTAAAAATATACTTACAGTATTGCAATAGGTTTAAAAAATATAGCCCCCCCTTTTTTTTTCAAACTGCTTTTACATATACTTTGTTTACAAGATGGTACTGTTATTGAAAATAATTTTTTTTGTTGGGTGGCATATCATTATGTGATCACAAGTATAAATATTCTTTGATTTTTTTTTTTTTTGGGCCGAGGGAGGATGGGGACAGAGTCTTGCTCTGTCACCCAGGCTGGATTGCAGTGGTGGTGTCTCGGCTCACTGCAACCTCTGCCTCCCGGGTTCAAGCAATTCTCCCGCCTCCACCTTCCAGGTAGCTGGGACTACAGGTATGTGCCATCATACCCAGCTAATTTTTGTATTTTTAGTAAAGACAGGGATTTACTATGTTGACCAGGCTGGTCTCGAACTCCTGACCTCATGATCTGCCCGCCTCGGCTTCCCAAAGTGCTGGGATTACAGGCATGAGCCATTGCACCTGGCCTGTTCTGCCATTCTTTGCTGGATTTAATTGTTTTATAAAATAGGTTTAATTATTTTATAGTAATATGGTGATGAAATGAAATACAACTTTGCAAATGTAAAAAATGCAATGCAAAGATGAGTTCTTTCTGTTAGCAGTATTTTTCTTGATTATTTCAGTTATTTTAATTGTAGGGTCATAGTTAAATACCAATAAGTATAATTTAGAATTTAAAAAATTCTTGAGTAACATTTACTAAGTTTTTATTGATCCTGTACTTTAATATATTCAGTTCAGATTCATTAAAAATTGATTTTGTTCCCAACTCCATAAAAATGCTTTGTTTAAAAGTGGATCTGGTTTTGCTACCATGTATTTATTATATTTTGAAGGAAATTCAAGAATAAGGGTCTGTTACATGTGTTTCTTAGAATGGTATTAATAATTACAGACATTTTTGAGCGTTTACTTTGTTTGAGGCATTATATTCCAAACACTTTACATTTAATATTTATTTCATTCTTATAACACCCTTTTATTGTGATACATTGCCTTGATTTGCTGAATGTTTTCAATTCAATTAAAACTAAGGTGTGAAGCCTCAAGTTGTGTGTTTTTTTTGTTGATGTTATTTTTTAACCTCTTTTTGCCAAACAGAAGCTGTGGAAACTAGTGATCTGGAATGTAATAAAGAAAAATTGATCATTTATAATCACACTAAGAAGTACTTGTAGTGTTAGAATTTTCTAGTTTGTGAATATTGGATAACTGTAGCTTCAAGCTAGACTTTCTGTTGACCTCTGTTATGGGAAGGATCCACATACCAAGACAATTCCTCAGTAAATTGTGTTAAGAAAGAACGTGAACATGACTTTTAGTACCCACAAAGAGGCAGGCAGATGTAGAACTTACTAGACTTTTTAATTTCATAGACAAATAAAATAACAAAATTAAATTTAAAAAATCAAGGGACTGACATGGTATCACTAACTTTTTTTTTACTCTTTCATCAAATTATAACACACATGTTATAAAGTGCATAAATCCTGAGTGTCATTTTGATGAATTTTTATGACGTCAACACCCGTTTAACCAATATCAAGAATAAGATATAGGACATTTTCATCAACCAAGGAGCCTCCTTCATGCCCCTTAACAGTTATTACACACTCCCGAAGGTAACTATTATGTGACTCATTCAGTATTCATTAGTATTGTCTATTTTTGAATTCTGTGCCTAGCCTTTTAAAATCTTGTTTATGACTCATCCATGTTGATGCATGTATCAGTGGTTCATCTTTTCTTTTGTTGCTGTGAAGTACTTCATTGTATGGATATGTCAGTATTCTACTCTGATGAACATTTGGGGTGTTTCTAGGATTGGCTGTTATGAAGAATACTTCTGTGAACATTCTTGAGCATGTCTTTTGGTCCACATGTGTACACATTTCTGTTGAGTAAACACCTAAGAGTGAAATTGCTGAGTCTTAAGGTATCTGGATATTTAGCTTTAGGAGATTATCCTAGTTTTCAAAAGTAGTTAAATTAATTTACATTCCTGTTAGCAGTGTACAAAGAGTTCTCATTGTTCCACATCCTCACCAACACTTGAAATTATTAGTGTTTTTAATTTTAGCTCTTATGGAGCATGTGTAGTAAAGGTCTGTTGTAGTTTTAATTCATAATTCCCGGATCATTTAAAAGGCTTAGAATATTTTCAGATGCCTGCGGACCATTTGAATATCCTCTTTTGGGATATGACTGTTTATGTGTTTTGCTGATTTTTCTGTTGAGTTGGTTGTCTTGATTACCCCAGAAACAGATAATTTCAGTTGTTCAGTTGTATTGAAGATATCTTTCCTAGTCTTTGACTTGCTTCTTCACTCTTAATAGTTTATCTTGATTAAGATAATTTCTTAATTTTAATGAAGTCCATTTTATCAAATTTTTTTATGGTTAGTGCTTCTTATGTTTCATTTAAGAAATCTTTGTGGCCAGGCTCAGTGGCTCATGCCTGTAATCCCAGCACTTTGGGAGGCCAAGGCAGGCAGATCAAGAGGTCAGGAGATCGTGACAATCCTGGCTAACACGGTGAAACCCTGTCTCTACTAAAAATACAAATAATTAGCCAGGTGTGGTGGTGGGAGCCTGTAGTCCCAGCTACTTGAGAGGCTGAGGCAGGAGAATGGCGTGAACCCGGCAGGTGGAGCTGGCAGACTGTGCCACTGCACTCTAGCCTGGGTGACAGAGCGAGACTCCATCTCAAAAAAAAAAGGAAATTTTTGCCTACCCTAAAGCCAAGAAGATGTTATCTATGTTTTCTTCTATAGACTTGACTGTTAAAACTATTGCATTTAGGTTTATATATGATATATGTAAGCCTCATATTATTTTCCGTGTGAAAGTCCAGTTGTTCCAGTAGTATTTATTGAAAAGACCATCCTTTCTCTGTTGTAATGCAGTAATACTTTTGTTGTAATTCAAGGGACTGTTTATTCATGGATTTATTTTTGGACTCTATTCTGTTGGTCTGTCTGTTGTGCCATTGCCATACTCTTTTAATTACTGTAGCTTTATAATAAGTCATGATATCTGATAGTTTAAATCCTCTAATTTGTTCTTCAGAATTACTTTGGCTTTCATGGTCCTTTGAATTTCAATAAAAATTCTGCACTCAGCTTATAAGCAGTCCTCCCCACCACCCACCACAAACTGATTGGATTTTGTCTAGCTTAGTGTAGAATTTATAAATCAATTTGGAGATATTGGATGTTTTTCAATGTTGAGACTTCCAGTCAATTGAGAGGTTGTATGCCTTCTTATATTTAGACTTTCATAGTTTCTCTCAGGGTGTTTTGTTATTTTGCATGTAAAGAAAGGTCTTATCTGTCTTTTGTTGACTTCTTAAGGTATGATAATGATATTGTAGTTATGTTTTATAAAGCTCTTGTAATTTATACAAATATACTGGACTATTTACAGATGGAATGGTACAGTACTTGGGATTTGCTTCAAATAATCCAAAAGAATGGAGAGGAAGGGAAGGAGCAAAATAGATAAAACAAGATTGATTAGCCATGAGTTGATAATTGTGGAAGCTGGGTGATGGATATATAGGATTAATTATATTATTCTTCTTACTTTGTGTATATTTGTAATTTCCTATAAAAATAGGTTTTAAAAAGTGTAATGTGACTAGTCTAAAGGTAATGGGTTATTTCATTTGATTGTTCACAGTCAGTTACAGATTGAACTCCTTGTTCTACTCTTCCCCCCTCATCTCACTACTGCGTTTGACTAATTTAAAAAAAAAAAAAAAAATATATATATATATATATATATATATATATATATATATATATGCCAGGCATGGTGGCTCATGCATGTAGTCCCAGCTCCTTGGAAGGCTGAGGCAGGAGGGTCACTTGAGCCTAGGAGTTTGAGGTTGCAGTGAGCTGTGATTATGCCACTACACTCCAACCTGGGTGACAGAGTGAGATCCTGTCTCTTAAAAAAAAAAGACAGAAATTTTAATATAAATGAATACTAAAAAGTGTAATGATTATAGTAGATTGAGATACACAAATATATAAGAATTCAAGAATTCATAATAATTCTTTAAAAATCCCTCATAGACACCAATTTATTATTCTGAAAATATTTGGTAAGTGAAAGGAAAAAGTCAACTGTTTATTAATCTTTTTCTGTACAGATTATATTCCAGGACTGCCAGTAGTCAAGAGGGAAAGCATATCTTTAGAAGAATTGTAGCTATTAAGAAACGTTGGAGTTCAGGTGTGGTGGTCCATGCCTATAATCTCAACACTTTGGGAGGCTGAGGCGGGAGGATTGCTTGAGCTTGGTAGTTTGAGATCAGCCTGGGCAACATAGCAAGACCTCGTCTCTTCTAAAAACACAAAATATTAGCCCTACGCATGGTGATACGTGCCTGTAGTCTCAGCTGCTGAGGAGGCTGAGGCAGGAGGATCACTTGAACCCAGGAGATCGAGGCTGCAGTGAGCTGAGGTTGTGCCGCTGCACTCCAGCCTGGGTGACAGAAGAAGACTCTGTCTCAAAAACAAGCACAAAAACAGACAAACAAACAGAAACACTGGAGAATGATCGGCTTACAAACTCACCACAGTGCATACTCCTAATGAAATAATGATTCTAGGTAACAATTAGTCGTGACTAGTAAAGCCATTAGGTGAAATTTAATTGGGAAATGGATAAAACATACTGGATAGCCAGAAGTGGAGTAAGCCTCTCTGATTAGAACCTAAAACCCTGGTTAGGCCAGTGCTATGGCTCACGCCTTTAATCCCAGCAATTTGGGAGGTCAGGGCAGGAGGGTTGCTTGAGCCCAGGAGTTAGAGACCAACCTGGACAACATAATAAGATCTTGTCTCTGCAAAATATTAGAAAGTTAAAAATTAACAGGACATGATGGTGTGTCCCTGTAATCCCAGCTGCATGGGAGGCTGAGGCAGGGAATTGCTTGAGCCCAGGAGGTCGAGGCCACAGGGAGCTGTGTTCACACCACTGCACTGCAGCCTTGGTGAGAGAGTGAGGCCCTATCTGAAAACAACCCCTCTCCCCACCTGCCAAACAAAACAACAGCAACAACAAAAATCCTCTAGATAGAAACAAAAACAATTATCTGAAGACTTTCAAAAGTAAACAGTAATAGGCAAACTGAGAAGGGAAGTGAAAACCTGTATAGCTTGTATAGTGCTTAGCTTACCATTTTTTTTCTTTTTGTAATCCAGCTTTAACCAGATGGTAAGCTGGGTTGTAGAAGTACATACCGTGTGCAGCAGTTAGCAAAAACTCCAAGAGAAACCCTGTATTTCTAGTCATAGGACAAGGAAAGGTCTCCCCTTTTTTGCCTCTCCCAGCCCTGTCTTGAGACCATCTCCATTTGTAAAATTACATTGCCATAGTGGTACGTGCACTTAAAATCCCAAGAAGAAAGCCATCTCTCTGGCCAGAGGAATTGGGAAAGAGAACCCTGGAAGCTGGAGCATGCTTTGGAAATCTCAGAGAGAAGAGAAATAATGTGGGAGGAGATTCCCAAATTGTGTGTATGAACGCACAAAGGTCCTACCGCATTCATGAGCTACATGTACATGGAACAGAGCCAAAGAAACATAGCAAAGACCTAGAGAGCTGAACTATGTCATAAACCACTGCTCAAATCCCAGAGTTGCCCCTGAGAGGTGCATGCGGAGGATATATTCAAGCAGCATAGTGAAGGCTTTGAAAACTGAAGAAATGATCGGTACTGTGGCCTGTTAGGAACAGGCATAGTGAAGGCTTTGAAAACTGAAGAAATGCAATCAATTAACTGTGGCCTCTTAGGAACCAGGCCGCATAGCAGGAGGTAAGTGACTGGTGAATGAGTGTTAACGCCTGAGCTCCACCTCCTGTCATATCAGTAGCAGCATTAGATTCTCATAGGAGCGTGAACCCTGCAGTGAACTGTGAGTGCAAGGGATCTAGGTTGTATACTCCTTATAAGAATCTTACTTAACAAGCCTGATGATCTGAGGTGGAACAGTTTTGTCCAGAAACCATCCCCACTGTCCATGGAAAAAGTGTATTGCATGAAACCAGTCCCTGGTGCTAAAAAGGTTGAGGACTGCTGCTTTAGAGGATGTTAATAGAACCTAGAATCTCATAACTTAATATCTGGAATGTCCAGGATATAATCCAAAATTACTTGACACACAAAGAAACAGTAAAATCTGACCATTTTTAAAGGGAAAAGAACATAAGCAGATGACAACTCTGAGATGATCCAAATGATGGAATTATCAGAAAAAAAGCCTTAAGGTACTCATGCTCATGAGGTAAAAGTGAACACTTCTGAAATGAGTGGGAAAATAGTTCTCTGAAAAATAAAAACCATATGAAATAATCAAATGGAAAATTCAGAGCCGAAAAATACAATATATGAAATATACATGTACTGCATGGGCTCAATAACAGAATGGAGATGACAGAAGAGTCAGTGAGCCTAAAGATGAATCAGTAGAAATCTCATCAGATCTTGTGTCTTCTGTATCAAGAGTATATATGTCTGTTCTGTAATATACTTGTTATGTCCATGTTGGATTCTGTGAAACCTGGTCACAGGCCTTCTGGCTGGTGGATTCTTGTACTATCTACATGTCCTCATTTATCCTATATTTATGTGTTGCAAAGACCTGTGCAGTTTGAGCCCCATTTCCCCTGCTAATCCACAGATTGAGATACCATCTTGGCCTGCCATTTTCCCAGACCTTGTCATTTTAGGGTAAGGATCAAACAGTCAGTGGGTTAAAATAATAATAATAAGGAACTAAATAGATCAATTTTTAAAATTTGAATGCTTTGAAAGTAAATAGGGACAGAAAGATAAGCAGAAACAGGTAACATGTATAAATTATATATTGCAAAACCTTCTAGTTCAAAGGGAGCACATTTTTTCCTAAACGTAAACTTAGATATAATGGTTATTTTAGTGAGGAAGACATGCTTTATGGTAGTTTTTTTTTTCCCTGAATTATCTGTAGTTCAGGATGCATCTAAACTTCTTTGAAATACTTTTCAGATGATTTTGCATTTGCTTGGCCTACTTTGCTACACAAAAGCAACTGGCAGTTTACCCGAGTTTTAATAAGTCAAAACAACTATCTTTTCAGTGAAAGGATTACTGCACAAAGAGGAATACTTGTGGCCTTGAAATTTGATGCATTTTTTGGTGGTGTTTTAAGTGGCTCTGGTGACCTCATAGATGTAGTGCATAATACGTCAAACATTGTCTTTATATTTATACGTATTAGTTGTAATTAAATATCTCATGAGTTAGCTCTAAGCCTAGTATTGTCATACTACTACTTAATAATCATATTTGCTAAGAGGTCCCTAGAGGATTTATAGTACTAATGAAATTCTGTACTTTTTTTAGGTTGATAAAATTCTGTATCTCTTTTTTTTTTTCTGGAGATCCATCTCAGAAATCTACATACATTTGCCCTGTTAAAAAAATAGACTTCTACAAAGTCTGGGGTTTAATTCATCTTTTTTGGACATCTGTTTAGTGCATATAAATTATATCATATTTGTTTATGGTGGAACAATTAATTTTCCAAAAGGGGAAATATGCCGTAGTATTCATTTGGACATTGACAGATTTTTCCGTTCAGAAGAATATGCTTAGAGCCTGTTGCTACCATATAGCAATAAAGTTAAAATAGTTACAGTTGAACTCATACAGCCTGAATTGTCATACACATTATTTTTCAATTCCCTTTAAGAAATATGAAAGGATAAGATAGTTTAGAAGTTAGGAACTACTGGCATAGTACTGTAGTCTTTTATCTATTAATAGATCAGATTATCCTTTGATGTTTCATCTTTTCCCCAAAAAAATATTTGATTTTGTCTTTGCCAAACAGAGACTTCTTGGTCCATGGTACATGGTAGGCAGAATACTGACCCTTCAGAGAGATTCATATCCTGATTCCTGGAACCTGCCACTATGTTAGGGTACATGGCAAGGAATAATTAAGGTTGCTAATCAGTTAACTATCTGTGTGGGCTTAATGTAATAAGGGAAGAAAGAGGCGGAAGAAATGGCAGCC
Source organism: Chlorocebus sabaeus (assembly GCF_047675955.1). Lineage (NCBI taxonomy): Eukaryota > Metazoa > Chordata > Mammalia > Primates > Cercopithecidae > Chlorocebus > Chlorocebus sabaeus. The sequence goes on from NC_132910.1 coordinate 13,761,064, forward strand.
TGAGAAGGACTTGGCCTCCTGCTGGTTTGAAGATGGGGTAGAGGAAACTATGAGCTAAAGAATATGGGTGGCTTCTAAAGCTTGAAAAGGCAAGGAAACATTTTCTGCTAGAGCTTCCAGGAGGGAATTCAGCCCTGCCAACACGTTAATTTTAGCCCGGTGAGACCTGTATTGGGCTCTCACCCACAGAACTGTAAGATAGTAAATTTGTGTTGTTTTAATCCATTAACTTTGTGATAATTTTTAGAGAGGCCGTAGGAAACACATAGTACCTCTTCAGTTTTTCACTAATAACATAAAGTTTATATTGTGATTAGTTGAATCCTGATGTGAATGACAATATGATTTTCTGTGAAGGTCAGTTCCAGTTTATTGTATTAAGACATTTATGTTGATAATATGTTGGGTACTGATGGACAAACCTTTGTTTTACGTAGAGGTCTTTATTTTCTACTATCTAGGAATGGTGACGTGATTCCTTATTATTGTAGCTGGAGAATAAGGAGTCTGTGTACAGTAAGGTAGAATGGGAAATGAGGAAGGAGAAATAGACTAAAGCTAGAAAGGAAAATTGGTGTCTTGGAATGTGATAAATAATCTTCAGAAGCCTTGGAGCCCTGAACAAGTTTTTCATTATTTGCGTTATATGTGTTTGTGTTAGTAAATACTGTAAATTGGAGTTTTAAAAAGGTTTTATAGTCAGCACAACTTGAACTATATTAGAGTGGTAAGCAATCATCACATTTTGCCACAGAATAGCTTATCAATATGATAAGTGTATAAAGGACTCAGTGGTCAAAAGGAAGGCTAGAGTTTAGAGAAACATGAAAAAGAATGAAGCATTTCTCATAGAAGATAATTAACAACCTGACCAATCATTGACTGTCACTATATTTAGTCTTCCCTATCATATCAAATAAACTTGCTTTACTCCCTTGTGCCTTTACTAGGAAGAGAAACTGGGGGTCCAACAAAGATTATGAGCTGACACAGTCCTTTTTTTTTTTTTTAAAGACCAAGCATAAATAAGTTAGAGCTATATTGTCAGGTTTTTTTTGTTTGTTTTTGTTTTTTTTTTTTGAGATGGCCTCTCACTCTGTTGCCCAGGATGAAGTGCAGTGGAGCAATCTTGGCTCACTGCAACCTCCGCCTCCTGGGTTCAAGCACTTCTCCTGCCTCAGCCTCCCAAGTAGCTGGGATTACAGGCGCCTGCTACCACGCCCGGCTAATTTTTGTATTTTTAGTAGAGACGAGGTTTCACCATGTTGGCCAGGCTGGTCTTGAACTCCTGACCTCAGGTGATCCACCCGCCTCGACCTCCTAAAGTGCTGGGATTACAGGTGTGAGCCACTGCGCCCAGCAGTTTTTTTTTTTTTTTTTTTGCTTGTGTTTGTTTTTTGCATCAAGTGGATCACATGCTATCCCAGTTTGTGAGAGAGAGGGGTTAGGTGCTTAAAATTGAGGATACGGAGGGTCTTTTGGTTATTAGTAATGGTTAATCTTTTGGTTATTAGAATTCTGGGGTAACACTAGCAGAATGAGTGGGGGGTGGGGTGGAACAAAAAATTGTTGCAGAAGAGTTCAAGGAACTGACTGGCCAGTTTGGGGGGATCATTTTGTGTACGCTGAAATTCAAAAGAGGTATTGGAGATGGTAGTACCTTTCGTGGAGTGAAGGGGCTTATCCTGGGGTTTGTGAATGACAAATGACAATGAGTTACAAGGAAGTTCACCCTGCCACCAGGGCTTGGTCATCTGAGATATGGGAGAAAAAACATATTTTCTCTCACACGGGAGAGAAGCCATTGTTTGAAAGGGCTGGAGCTAGAGCAGAACTCCTAGAGGGGGAGAGAGGTTACAGTTGGTACAAGAAAAGTGAAGAGTGTACAACAACAATACTGAGGAAATAGGATATTTTAGTGACGATATATACCATGAGTTCCAGAAGACATAGCAAAAAGATTTTGAGAATTGGGGGTGGAAGAGAAAAGGGGTCAGTGTAGAGACATACAGAGTATACAGGGATGAAAGTATATAGGGATGGCGAGTCTTGGGAGTCTTGGGCATTTCTTGGTGACTGATGTTAATGGGATTTGCTTTGATGATCTCCTATTCAGGTTGCTGTAAATATTGAAAGGGAGGTGTTGGTGAGAGCCAGGTTTATCGAGAGAAACCAGATTCTGTATAGATTTCTGTTGCTACCATACAAATTACCACAAACTTAATGGCTTAAAACAGTGCAAATTTATTGTTTTATGGATCTACAGCTCAGAAGGCCAACACAAATCTCACTGGCCTGAACTCAAGGTGTCAGCAGGGCTGCCTTTCTCTCTGGAGGCCTCAGGAGAAAATCTGTTTCCTTGTTTTTTCCAGCTTGTAGAGTCTACCTGAATTCCTTGGCTTGTGGGCACCTTCTCTCACTTTCAAAGCCAGCAACTTTTCATCTTTTTAAAAGAATTATTATTTCAATAGGTTTTGGGGGAATAGGGTGTGTTTGGTTACATGGGTAAGTTCTTTAGTGGTGATTTCTGAGATTTTGGTGCACCCATCACTTGAGCACTATTCCCAATGTATAGTCTTTTATCCCTCTTCCCCCCTCCCACCGTTCCCTCCGAGTCCTATAGTCCATTGTATCATTCTTATGCCTTTAACTTGGCATCTTTTTGACCCTTCTTTCTGGTATATCAAACCACAGCTAGGAAAGGTCCTTCCCTCTTAAGAACTCACTTATTTTGGACCCCACTAGGATAATGCGGGATAATCTCCACATCTCAAGATCCTTACCCTTAATCACATCTGCAGGGTCCTTTTTTGCCATATGAGGTAACATCTTCATAGGGTCCAGGGAGGAGGGAATGGACATTCCTCAGAGGCTGTTATTCTGCCTACCACAGGGGTCCCTCTTTCTTCTTGCTGGTGTTAGGATGAAAGCCAGGTGTAGAGTGGTATAGCTTCAGGTTTATGGTACCTGATTACCATGTGAAATTCATTCTGAGGCTTAGCGCTCTCCCTCCACCTTCAGGTTTTATGTGGGTCTTACTTGAGGCTGAGGACAGATGTAGGCCTCAGTCTTATCTCTGAAAAGGGGATAAGGTGCTCCTATACTCTCTGGGCAAGATCAGTCTATTACATGAATACAAAGCTCAGACATTACTTGAAATATATAGATTAGGGGCTGGGCGTGGTGGCTCACGCCTGTAATCCCAGCACTTTGGGAGGCTGAGGCAGAGGTGGGCAGATCATGAGGTCAGGAGATTGAGACCATCCTGGCTAACAGGGTGAAACCCCGTCTCTACTAAAAATAGAAAAAATTAGCTGGGCATGGTGGTGGGCACTTGTAGTCCCAGTTACTCGGCAGACTGAGGCAGGAGAATGGCGTGAACCGGGGAGGCAGAGCTTACAGCGACCCGAGATTGCACCACCGCACTCCAGCCTAGGTGACAGAGCAAGACTTCGTCTCAAAAAAATATATGTTTTTATAATATATATTATATATATATTAGTTGAATCATTGGAATAGTATTGTTCTACTTAGAGAACTGTGTTAATTTATTAGTTTTTGTTTATTTAATGCGGTTTAGTGAATATCTCACATCTTGACATTTAGCAGGCTAGAGTTATAGTATCAGTTGATGTTTGTCTTGAGCCAGAATCCTCTCTGGCTCTGAGAGGTTTGGTTCATAAAACTGGTTTGGACAATGAGAACACTTGGACACAGGGTGGGGAACATCACACACCAGGACCTGTCGTGGGGTGGGGGGAGCGGGGAGGGATAGCGATAGCATTAGGAGATATACCTAATGTAAATGACGAGTTAACAGCTGCAGCACATCAACATGGCACATGTAAACATACGTAACAAACCTGCACGTTGTGCATATGTACCCTAGAACTTAAAGTATAATAATAAAATTAAAAATAATTTTTAAAAAAGTAGAATTAACCACCCACCCCCGCAAAATGGTTTGGGATGTGATTGTTATTCTTACAGGTCAGTTTTCAAATTTAAATTGATCATAGAGATAGCTGTAAAACCAAATATGTGTTTTATTTTGCCAGTACCTTATATTGGTTGTAGAGTTGGCTAATACTTTCAGTATTGAATAAATTGAGAACTACTGTTAATTTCATTTTTTCCTCATACATTAAACAACGAATCTAAAAAGTATTAAATATTTGGGCCTTTCTTTGCAAGTTGAAATAGTTCTTCTCTTAAAATAATTATCATTTCATTTATAATACAAAATCAGTAATCCGCAGAAGCAAGTTAGAATTTTTCATAAATAGTAATAAACGTAGTTAAGCTTTGTTGCTTGGGTTTTGTATTATACCAATCAATTAAATTTCAGCACTACTTTTAATTAACGTTAATAGATCTGTCAGTTCCCGAAATACCTGTGGTATCAGAATTAACATACCTAAATTCCAAAGTAGATCAGTGGGTCAGTAGGTTATTAGGTTAGGGAAAAACTGTAGTTTTAATTTTTAAAATTCAAATTCCTGAGTCAGCCATTTTTAATTAATAATTTAAAAATTATTAACTAGATGAAACTTTTTTTTCTTTAAATGACTAGAACATAGAAAAATAGTCTCTGTTACTTAAGTTTTTGTTCTCTGGAATAGATAACAGGTTGTGTTTTATCTTATTAGCCTCCTCACGTATAGCTAGACCTTAGTATTGTACAGTTAAAATAAAAAGAAAAAAAATGCAGCACTTAAGTTTTTTCTGATTATAAAAGTAATGCATGTTCATGGGAGAAATTTTAGAAAGTACTAAAGAAGGAACAAAAAAACACCATCCATAAACTACCTAGGAGCAATCACAGTTGATACTTTTGGTATATTCAGGTTTATGTCTGGTATCTTTTCATGCCACTGTTAATGCAGTTAGACATTCAAATTTGTTCTAACTTTACTATCTTTATTTCATTTTTTATTTTTTTGGAGACAGAATCTCGCTCTGTCACCCAGGCCAGAGTGCAGTGGTGCTATCTCAGCTCACTGCAACCTCGGCTTCTTGGGTTCAAGCGATTCTCCTGCCTCACCCTCCCGAGTAACTGGGATTACAGGTGTGTGCCACCATGCCCAGCTAATTTTTGTATTTGTAGTAGAGATAGGGTTTCACCATATTAGCCAGGCTGGTCCACCCTGACCTCAAGTGATCTACCTGCCTCGGCCTCCCAAAGTGCTAGGATTACAGGCGTGAGCCACTGTGACTGGCCTAGCTTTATTATTTTTAATAATATCTCAATGAATATAAAAGTTTAGAGGCATCTTTGATTATTTTCTTATTTCTCAAAGTGAAATTACTGGGTCAAGGGCATAATTTTCAAACCAATTTGTTTTTTAAGAAAGAGAAATTCTTCCTTTTCCTGGTTTATAAATTCCTTCTATTCCTAGTTTGTTGAATGGTGTTTTTTTAAAATCATGAGTAGGCATTGGAGTTTGCTAAATGCTTTTTCTACATCAGTTGAGATCCCTAATATGATTTTTATTCTTTATTTTGTTAATGTGGTATGTAGCACATGGATTGGTTTTATTAATATATGTTGAACCTTGTTCAAATCCCAGGGATAAATACCACTTGGTCATGTTGAATAATCCTTTTAATTTACTATTGCGTTTGGATTGCTAGTATGTTGTTGAGAATTTTTCATCAATATTAATCAGAAATATTGTCTGTAGTTTTTTTCTTATGGTGTCTTTGGCTTTGATATCAGCATAATGCTGGCTTCATAAAGAGTTTGAAAGTGTTCCCTTTTCAGTTTGTTGGAAGCATTTGAGGGGGATTGGTATTCATTCTTTCACTGTTTGGTAGAATTCTTCAGTGAAGTCGTGTATATGGTCCTGGGCTTTTCTTTGTTGGAAAGTTTTTGATTCAATATAATTACAAGTTATACATGTCTGCTCAGATTTTCTTTTTTTATTTTATCATTCTGACTTTATTATCATTGATTAATTTGTCTATTCTTAAAAAAACTCTGTACTGTCTTGTAAAGTCATCTGTGCTGTTGCATGTAGTCTTCTCTTTGTTGTATAGCATTCCATTATGTGAATACCACATTTTGTTTATCTGTTGTACTGTCAATGAAATCTGGGTTGTTTCTAGTTTTAGACCATTACGAATAAAGGTGCTGTGAACTCTGTTCAGATTTCTGTTCATGATTCAGCCTTGGTGGTAGATGGCATATTTCTGGGAATTTACCCATTTTTTCTAGGTTATCCAATTTGTTGGTGTATATTTATTGAGTTGTCTAAAAAAAAAATGCCTTTTTATTTCTGTGATATCAGTTGTAATTTCTCCCCTTATTTCTGATTTTGAGTCTTCTCGTATTCCTAGTGTAGCTAAAGGTTTGTAAATTTTGTTAGTCTTTTCAAAGAAACACCTCTTAGGTTTTGTTTTGTTTTGTTGTTGTTTTTCCTATTCACTGTTTTATTTCTACTCTAATCATATTTCCTTCCTTCTGCTCTCTATGGGCTTTGTTCTTTTTCTAGTTCTTTGAGGTGTAAAGTTAGGTTGTTTGAGATTTTTTTTTTTTTTTTTTTTTTAGCACACCTGCTGGCAGGAATCTTTCTTCATTTTTAATGCAGGCATTGACTGAAATAAGATTCCCTGTCAGAATGCTTTTGCTGCATCCCAAACATTTCGATATGTTGTGTTTTCGTTTGTCTCAAGATGTTTTCTGATTTCTCTTTTGATGTCTTCCTTGACTCTTTGGTTATTCAACAGTGTGTTTAAATTTCATCTGCTTATGAATTTTCTCGTTTTCCTTCTGATACTGATTTCTATTTTCATTTCACTGTGATCAGAGAAGATACTTAGTAATTCAACCTTAAATTTGTTAAAACTTGTTCTGTGACTTGTTAAGTGATCTGTCCTAGAGAATGTTCTCTGTGTACTTGAGAATAATGTGTATTCTGCTGTTATTGTGTGGAATATTTTGTGTATGTCTGTTAGGTCCATTTGGTCTGTACAGTTGGCCTTCTGTATCTGAAGGTTCCACATCTGTGGATTCAACCAACTGTGGATAAAAATATTCAGAGAATAAAACCATTTACAAATAATAAAAATTAAAAAAATATAGTGTAACACCTATTTACATCGTATTTGCATTGTATTATGCATTATAAGTAATCTAGAGATGATTTAAAGTATAGGGGAGGAGGCACATAGATTATATGCAAATACTACATCATTTTATATAAGGGACTTAAGCATCTGCAGATTTTGATGCTAATATTTGGTGGGGGGTGGTCCTGGAACCGGTCCATCTCAGATAATGAAGGATGACTGTACTGATACACTGTTTAAGTCGATGCTTTCCTTCTTGATTTCTCTTGGATTATCTGTCCATTATTGAAAGTGGGATATTGACATCTCCTGCTGCTATTGCATCTGCTATTGCTATTTCTCCCTTCGGTTCTATTGATGTTTGCTTAATATATTTGGGTCCTCTGATGTTGGGTATGTATATATTTATAATTGCTATATCTTCCTAATGAATTGACTCTTATTTGTCTCTTGTATTTGACTTAACATGTATTTTATCTAAGTATGGTCACTCATACTCTTTAGGCTGCCATTTGCATGGGATATATTTTTCCATTCTTTCACTTTCAGCTTCTGTTCTTAAATCTGAGGTGAATCTTGCAGACAACATGTAGTTGGATCTTTTTTTTTTAAATCTGTTCAGCCACTCTATGTATTTCAATTGAGGAGTTTAATCCATTTACGTTTAAAGTAGTTACTGATAGAGAAGGGCTTGCTTTCTGTCTTTCTTGTAGTGCTATTGTCCCTCTTTTTCTTTCCTCCTGTTTTTCTGTATGTTTCTTTTCTAATTTATTTTTTATTATTTATTTATTTATTTTTTTAGTGTAGTTGTGCTTTGACTCCCTTTGCATTTTCTTGTGTGAATCCTCACATGTGATTACCATGGGGCTTATATATAAAAACACCTTACAGTTAGTCTATCCTAAGCTTATAACAATCTAACTTCAATTGCATATAAAAATTTAACTCTCTCACTCTCCCCTTATTATTGATGTCACAATTTATCCTTTTATATTGTATACTCATTAATGTTTTCATAGTAACAGTTTTTTAATACTTTTACATTTTAACTTCCGTACCAGAGTTAAGTGGTTGTTTTAGTTTATTCATGATGTTTTAAGTTATTTTGTTTTCTTTTAGAAATAATTTATAGAATTTAAAATTGGTTATATACATTTTTGTGACAGTTCTAAATTTTATGTTTAAAAATCATTTTAAAACCCTTTTAATGATAAACTTCTATGTAAGTTTAATAAATCTAACATTTTTTCTTGTTTAAACAGAATTCTGAGACTTACGGTTGGTCATATAGAACAGTACCTTGAACTTACAGTTTCCTGAAGAATCAGTTTAAAAGATCCAAAGAGTACAAAAGGTAAAGAAAGGTGCATCTTAGAATGCATCATAAAATGATATTTTTCCAGAAAAATAAAAGAAATCCATGAACTATTTTGACACACTAAGTTTAATTTAAAAAAAAATTTTGTGTGTGTTAATTTACCACCATAGTACCAGCTATGTTCCGATAATTACTTTAGATACTGGGGATTCAGTGATGAACAAGACAGAAGCTGTCCCTGCTGTCGTGAAAACTGCCTTCTAGAGGAAGACAAATAATACACAAGTGAGAAATTTGTGGTTTGTACTGTGCAGAGAATTAAAATGGATAGTGTAAGGTTGGGCACAGTGGCTTGTGCCTGTAATCTTAGCAGTTTGGGAGGCTAAGGTGGGAGGATTGCGTGAGCCTAGAAGTTTGATACCAGCCTGGGCAACATAGTAAGACCCCGTCTCCACCAGAAATTTAGAAATTAGCTCGGCATAATGACGTATGCCTGTGATCCCAGCTACTTGGGAGGCTGAGGCAGGAGGACTTGAGCCTAGGAAGTTGAGGCTACAGTGAGCTGTGGTTGCACCACTGCATTCCAGCATGGGAGACAGAGTGAGACCTTGTCTTACACATACAAAAAAGGGATAATGTGGTAGAGAATGGTGACTGCTTTCATTAGGCAGTCAGGGATAGCCTAATTGAAAAAGGGGAATTTTAGTTGAGATCTGAATGGCAAAAGGAGCCAGCTGTGTGAAGATCTGAAAGAAGAGCTTTATAGGTAGTGAGAACAAGAAAGATAGTGAAATGTTTGAGGAACATAAAGAGCACAATGTGACTGGAATATAGTAAGTGATGGAGAGAGTATATGGAGATCCGGTTGGGGAAACAAACCTGGGAGTCAAATGCCCATCAGTGACAGACTGGATTAAGAAAATGTGGCACATATACACCATGGAATACTATGCAGCCATAAAAAAGGATGTGTTCATGTCCTTTGTAGGGACATGGATGAAGCTGGAAACCATCATTCTTCACAAACTATCGCAAGGACAGAAAACCAAGCACTGCATGTTCTCACTCATAGGTGGGAATTGAAAAGTGAGAACACCTGGACACAGGGTAGGGAACATCACACAGCAGGGCCTGTCGTGGGGTTGGAGGAGTGGGGAGGGATAGCGTTAGGAGATACACCTAATGTAAATGATGAGTTAGTGGGTGTGGCACACCAACATGACATATGTATACCTATGTAACAAACCTGCACGTTGTGCACATGTACCCTAGAACTTAAAAGTATAATAAAAACAAAATAAAAACCTGGGAGAGAAGCAAATTTACAGAAGAAAGTTAAGTGTTCAAAGTATATGGCATTTTGGACACCTTTAAAATCTGTAGAAATGTCTAAAGAGCAGTTGGATATCTGACTGCATTTGACAGTCTATTCTAGGGGTGTGGATTTGGGAGTCACTGGTATGTAGAAGTGCGATTTATCTAGGAAGTATATACAGATTGAGAAGGATTCAGCCCTGGCACATGCCAGTATTAATTAGAGGAGAAGGAACAGCCAGCAAGATGAGTAGAAAAGCAGGAGAATATTCTGTCACTGGAACCAAGAAAAGAAAGTACTTAATAAATGCAGAAGTGGTCATCTACATCACATATTACTTAATGGTCAAATAGAGGATAAACAGCCATTATTAGACTTGGCAATATGGAGATTTTGGATACTAAGAGCGAACAATTTGAGTGGAGTGGTAGAGATGAAAGCCTAATTAAGAGTGATGAAGAAAGAATATGGGAAACTGCTGGTTAGAGGTGGCAAACAATACAATTAAATTTTATTTTCTCTTGAGACCTCACTAAAGCTAAAGTAAAAAGAGTCTTACAAAAAGCATAACTTCACAGGACAGAGAGAATGGAAAAGAAACAATGGCAACAAAATTTGGAACTGAAAAGCAAAAGGGAGCATAGTAACTTTCTTGCAAATCCCAGGATCCTAAGCCTGCTGTGGGAAAGCTGAGAAACAAACTTCTTGGGACTATAGAACCTCTATAATTTTCTTGAATTGAAAACACTGTTTCTGGAAATATGAGTTATGGTGGAACTAAAACAGGATAATTTGTGCAAATCTATTTAAGGGGTGATTATATTCCATGGGTCCTTTTCTTAGCTTTGGAACCAAAGCAGCCACCTTTTTCCTATCTTAGCAGAAGTCAGGAGATTTATTCCCTAGTAAGAATAAAATAAAGGAGCCTCAAACATGGCTGAGAATGGGGGTGACATGTTAAAAATAGAAGGGTTAAGAACCCAGGGTACCAGGTTTTTATACTCTTCAGGCAAGAGTTGAGAAGATACATAATTCTTTTCTCTGAATTATAATCATCTTAAAAGAAAAGATCTAAAGATTCTGACATTGAGAATTCCCCAAATCAATATTTCAACCTGATAACCCTACAATAAAGTTAACAGTCAGCAAGCTGTATCACACAGAGCTTCAGTTTTTTTAGTGCTTACCCTTAAATATGAGTTCATGCTCAGAGATCAGTAGACATCTGAGGAAAAACCTCTTATGTGCAAGATAAAGGCCAAACCAAAAGGTAAAACACCAAGTTAGGGGAAATGGAGAGCAGTTAGGCAGGTGAAAATTAAACACAAACCTTAGATAAAGTTAAGAGGGATGCTATATCCATGAAATATGAACGAGAAACAATAAGAAATGAAATTAGAAATGAAAAACTCATTGGAAGGGTTGAAAAGTAAAGTGATCTATTGAAAGTAGAGCAAAGAGCCAAAGAGATGGAAAATGATAGAGAAAAAATAAGAAAATTACAACTGTCCAGGATTTCCAATATTCAAATAAGTGCTCCAGAAGGAGAGAGAGGAGATAAACAAGGAATAGAGAACGACTCAAGAAAACTCTCCAGAATTAGAGTTACCAGTTAGGAAAAGCCTGTTGAGTGACCAGTACAGATACAAAAACAAGCCAAAACAGTGCACATCACTGTTCAACTTTAGGAAACAAGGGAACTTCCAGATTGAGATAAATAACAGGTCATATTATTTTACTGATAAAGGATGTAATCCTTTATCAGTAATCAGAATGTCTTTGCACTTCTTGACACCACACTGGAAGCCAGAAGATAGTGAAGCCTTCAGTATTCAGAGGGAAAAGTGATTTTCAACCAGGTATTCAGTATCCAACTAAACTATTGATTAAGGATAGACTAATGACAGTTTTAGACTTACGAAGTCTTAAAAAAATTTACCTGTCATGTCCCCTTTCTTAGGCAGTTAATGGAGGAATTACTCAACAAAAATAAAGAAATAAACTAAAAAAGGTGAAGGCATAGGATACCAGTAACAGGGAACATGACCTAACTAGAGACCCAGGGAATCACCAAGATGATGATGAATAATGGTCACAAGAAGACAGCTGGTCCTCAGGTTAGTAGATAGTTTCCAGTCCCAATAGAAACAGTTTGGAAGATTTCTAGTGATACTACTGTGAGAAGGTGAAATTGGTAGAATGTGTAATGTGTTTGAAGAAATAGTAGATTTAGACAGGGAAGAATTTGTAGCTAAGTTGCTAGTAAGTATAAACAAAACTAGGTAAACAACAAAACGGTAACTCTAGGAAAAACTCAAAAGGAAAAGTAATTATAGTATACTCTATGGCTCAGCTCTGAATTGACATTTACAGTGTCAAAATGATGTTAACTCCAAATATAACCACCTAACCAAAATTATGATACTGAGAAATTGGGGAAGTGTGCATGTGTATGAATAAAATAATAATGTGATGCATGCTGAGCTGGGAAGTCATATCACCAGATAACTCTGATCTCAAGTTGCTTAAGTAAAGGAGCATTCAATTGCTAGCTGTAACTTGATCCTTTATAATTGGGAAACTTTGTTTTTTGGAATTTTTAATTTTAATTTTAATTTGTGTGGGTACCTAGTATATATATTTATGGGGTACATGAGATTTTTTGATAAAGGCATGCAATATGTAATAATCACATCTTGTAAAATGGGATATCCCCTCAAGCATTTATCCTTTGTGTTACAAACAATCCAGTTACATTATTTTCGTTATTTTAAATGTAACTGGTGAATTTTGGATTCCAGTAACTGCAACCGAGCCTTTTAAAGACATTGCCTATCATTGTGGTCTAATCATGTCGAACTTAAAATATAATGAAATTTATTCTGTATTAGGTGATATGTTTGACATTCCACTTCAGCTTGTGTAGGGAAGTGGCATGGCATCTGTATCCTTAGACTGCACACCATGGACAAGTGTGACTCTAGCTAGTCTCTTTCTGAATTGAAAGCATGGGACATTTTGGCTGTTCCACCTTACCAGTTAGTCGCTAAAGTTAATTTGACACCATTTTAAAAAGTTTAGGGAAATCTTCTAACATTTGTTTTAGGGTGCATGTCCAGCCTATTTTACTTATTCCTTTCCCTTTCCCTTAAGTAAAGTGTGTCTGTCAATTGACTGGAAAGATGAAGATCTTGTGCTCGACTGTTAAGAGAGATATCTGAACGGTCACGGTGGGTCAAGCCTGTAATCCTAGCACTTTGGGAGGCTGAGGCGGGCAGATCACCGGAGTTCAGGAGTTCGAGACCAACCTGACCAATATGGTGAAACCTCATCTCTACTAAAAATACAAAAATTAACTGGCTTTTGGTGGTATGTGCCTCTAATCTCAGCTACTGAGGAGGCTGAGGCAGGATAATCGCTTGAACCTGGGAGGCGGAGGTTGCAGTGAGCTGAGATCACGCCGCTGCACTCCAGCCTGGACCACAGAGGGAGACCCTGTCTCAAAAAAAGAGAGATTTTACATTCTATTAGCTAGACGACAAATAATTTTTAGAAGAATATTGTTAACAACAGTAGTTAAACAGCCTAATGAAGCATCAGCCTATATCTTCTAAACTATATTAGATTCACCCTTCTCGCAGTCAGCAAGGCTCTTCCTGTAGTATAACCCTTAATTCTTGGCGTTGCCAGTCCCCCACCCCCGCCGCCTGCCCTTTTTTTGGTAGTTTGTCTTATTTTCTACCTTTTGATAATTAAGCCATACTGATGGCTTACTGGGTGCCTTAAAAGGCTCAGATCTGGCCTTTTAAACTTTTTACTGTTAATAATTCTTTTTTAATTCACTGAAATTTGCCCCGTTACTTTTATACTATTCTTCTTGTTCTAGTGATAGAATCAGCCTCAGTTTTTACCATGAAGATAAATACGTCTGTTGGACCAGAGGGATGTACTTAGGTGGTCTTTAAATTCTCTTCTACCTCTAAAATTCTGTAGTTCTGTGTTCCATCTGCTGATACTACCTCAGACACTTGAAATCACAACATTTCATCCTAGTGTTCTTTTTATTTTATTATTTCTATCTTTGACTCTGCCACTCATTTTCTTTTAAAAACTCTTAGTCCTGGGTATGGTAGCGAGTACCTGTAATCCCAGCTAGTCAGGCGGCTGAGGTGGCAGGATTGCTTGAGCCCAGGATTTCAAGGCAGCAGTGAGCTATGATCATGCCACAGCACTCCAGCCTGGGCAGGAGAGTAAGACCCCATCTCAAAAACAAAAAGAAAAAAAAAATATTCTGAGCCCCTCACAGTTCTACTTCTGCAGCCGTAACCATACAGGCAATGCAGCAATGTTACCAGCGTTATTCTCCTTTCCTCTCATGAAGGTGCATTTAAAAACAGTGACCGAATGTTTAGAATCTCATGTTCTTGTAATATCTTTAATCTTCTTTGGTTTAGAAATACTCCATTGTGCATTTCCTTTGAATGTTGAACATTTTGTTGATGCTCAAAAGCTTTCAGATTTTCGAGCATTTTGCTATTCAGGTTTTCAGATTAGGGATACTCAACCTGTAGAATATAAAGAGACAAATTTTAGGCTTGTGATCCAGCTTTAAAGCAGTAAGTTTTACTTCCTTCAATTTGGTATGAGACTCTTTATAGTAAGACCCTCCTGTACTTGACTTGCCTTTGCCAGTTTACCACTTGTATTCTCACTTTATGGTCTCATAATTAAAACTTTAAATGGTAACATGCCAGGTTTTTCATGAGGAAAATGCTAAACCTCCTAGTTTGTCAAATACGATATTCTTTTGTCTCACTTAGGCCTGTGCCTTTACAAATTGCCATTCTTGTAGCTTAAAATTCTTTCACCTATTACCTATTTCTGTCCTTCAGCCTGTTGCTTCTCAAAGTTAAGTGGTCATACATTATCACATGGAGCCCTTGTGAAAATGTAGATTCTAGTTGTTAAGGCTGGGATAGGGCCCAAGATTTTGCCTTTGAAAACAAGCTCTCAGAGGATGGTGATGCTGCCCGTCCCTGCACCATGTTTGCATTAAAAAGAATCTTGACTCCTGACAGACTTACTGTCATGAAGAATATTTCCTCTTGTGTCCCCCCTCTAATTCCCAGGGGTACACATAATTGTTCCTTGCCCAGTGATAGCATTACACAGTATATACCTTCATTATACCTCTTACTATAGTTATTTAGATATCTATCTTCCTGCTCAATTGCAGTTTTTCCTGCAGGGACTGTGTCTTTCACTGTTGTGTACTCAAAGCCTGCCGTACTGTTTAGCAGAAAATAGGCTTTCAACAAATGTTTATTGCTGAATAGATGGTGTTATTACAGACTATTTGTAGTTATATAGTCAAATATATACTGAATATTGAGAATGTCTGTTTTATTTTGATTGATAGTAAAGAGAAAGTTAATATGAGCCTGAATTACTTTTTTTCTTGTAGTTGTTTTTTAGGAGGGGAGAAAAAGCCTCAAATGTACCTCAGCCATAGGTATTTGCTTGAAGATAATGTTCTAGTCTTCAGTACAAACAAAATGTTTTGAAGTCTCTGTGATAACATATAGTATTTCTCAGGATAACTTTGTGGAAGTAAGATTTTTAGAAAACTAATGACCATATATTTCTCTTTTCACATAAGGAGAAGTACAAATGTCTACTACAAGACGAAAACGTAGTATGTTATGTTGTTTACCGTAAGCTGTAGTAAAATGAGCTCGATTGTTGACAGGTATGTTTTTGAAGACTCTTATTTTAAGTTATATATCGTTATTTTAAAATGCACTATTAGAATGATGGTCTATATGATATTGATAGAAGGAGTTTTATGCCTAAACATAATTACTGTTGCACTCAGTTTCTGTATTAAACAAATATAGTGTAAAAAAGTAAGGTATATCAATGTTTTTCTAGAGCCAAAGTCAGCAACATATGGGTTGTGTGTTTTAAATGAGTCCTGACCTGTAATTTTGAGTGATTTGGTCATAGCTGCTCTGAAGGAAATTCTGACAGTTGCAGATGTTTCCTTGGAACCTTCTAGAGTCCTTTTTCTTCTTATCTAACTTCATCCCTTCAAGCATCTTAGCATTTGTGACTGATAAGAGGTAACTATAATTAGGATTTCGTTAGTTAAAATTGTAATCTTTACATCTTACTCTTGGGAAAAGGGTAAATCTCCATATTCCTTTGATTTTAATACTTGAAATTTTTGGAGGAGGGTAGAAGGGGTCAGAGAGGGTTAAAAAAACTATTGGGTACTGTGGTCACTACTTAGGTGGTGAGATCATTGGTACACGAAACCTCAGCGACATGCAGTCTACCCATGTGAAAAACCTGCACATACACCCTGGAAACTAAAGTAAAAGTAGAAAAGAAAAGACTTTGTCTTTATTTTTTACATTTTAACATCTCTTATCATAATTTAATTGGTAGCACTCTTTTTTTCTTTCTTAAGGGCACATAAAATAGTGGTGATCTTAACAGTCAATAATATCTTAAATTTGATATAATCCAATAACATTTTTAAAGCATCTACTCTTTGATAGCAGATGTACCGAATACTTTTTTATATGTTATTTAACCTCAATAATTACGTAAGATTTTACAGATAAGAAAACTGTAGGTCAGAGAGGTTAAATAATTGTTTAAAGTCACATAGCTAGTAAGATACCTGGAATTTTTACTTGTGTTGGTTTGGACATTAAAGTTGTTATGCTTTTATTGCACTGTTGCTGGGTGCTCCATCCATTGGGGATTCTTGAAGAGTTTTGCACATAGACTTGTACACAGAAGTGACTTTTGACATCTGGGGACAACTTTTCTCCCTTTCTATGAGCTAAATAGTAAAGATATATACTCCACCAGAACTTAAGGTCTGAGGAGCCAGAAACTTCCTTAAAGAGGCCTGCCTGCCCTATGGCCATAGCTTTGAACTGTGCCATAGTTACAGGCAGAATTAATGATAGTCTTTTCTTTGGAAAGGATATTTCTTCACTGCCTTTGACAGATAAAATACGAATTTGGCATTATGCTTTTCCCATTCTAGATAGTATGACATCTAGGGATGACATTTGTGTTTTCAGACATAAAGCAGTGATTATTAATATGGGTTCCTTATCTCTGAATGTCATGAAAGTTAGGAACTCTGTCCTCAGAAAATTCATGTACATACAAAAATTTTTAATAAATTTCAGGGCATACATGGAATCCCCAAAGTTCATACATACACCTCCACCATGATACAAGTGTTACAGGTGATCTCAATAGTGACCCCATTTTATAGCACATAGGCCTTTATAGGCCATAGAAAGGTGAGGCTAAAGGAGTGAATAGTGAATTTATATAAAACCTCATAAATCAGCAGAAACTTTAATATTGCTCCTAGGGTTGAGTTAGCCACCAGTGCTCTTGGTTTTATTTTTTAGGAATGGTCTTTCCTTACATCTTCCCATAGCCAGCCCCTTGTTGTCACTTAGATCCTAGCTCACATGTTCCCCACTAACCACTCAGACTCGAGTAACTAAAACATCACCCCTTTAAAAAAAATTAAAACTCATCACCCATTTTTATACTTGTTTCTATCTACTGGAAAATAAGGATGGGTATGGCAGCTCACACCTGTAATCACACTTTGGGAGGCTGAGGTGGGAAGGTCATTTGAGCCCAGGAATTTAGGACCAGCCTGGTCAATATAGCAAGACCCTGTCTCTACAAAAATTTTAAAAAATAGCCAGTCATGGTGGCATGTACCTGTGGTCCCAGCTACTCAGGAGGCTGAGGCAAGAGGACTTCTTGAACCCAGGAGGTTGAGGCTGCAGTAAGTCATGTTCATGCAACTGTACTCTAGTCTGGGCAGCGGAGTAAGACACTGTCTCCAGAAAGAAAAAAAAAGGAAAAACTGTAGGAAAGCAGCTAAATGTCTTGTTCGTTGTTTACTAAACATGTCCAGAACAGAGCACATGAGTGCTACTACATATTTGTCAAATGAATTAGTAAATGAATGAAATGTATTGATATAAGTTAATGCATTAGATTGTGATGTTTATGAGTAATTTGTGGTTTTATAAAGTAAATAAGAAAAAATTTAAATTATGCTGTTATAGTTAACAAAAATAATTTTATATAATGGCAAACACTGACTTTCTGTAAGTTTTTACTGATTACTAAAAGTTTGAAACAAGATATTTAAACTGGTTAAATTCTTGTTTAGTGTAATGTGTTCATAATATAGCTAAGTATAAATACTTTTACAATTTATATATATAATAAACTTAAAAATATAATTATTACTGAATTTTGATTTTCAAATGTTTACTAGGAAATATGTTAGTAGTTTGAATTTTATAGTCCATTAACTTTACAAAAATTCTAGGTTGTAACTGAGTTGATTTACATGTCATTTTAGTATTGCTGTTGCTTAGCGAGTCTGCTCTTATTTTCTCTATCCGCTTTCTTTTAGAGATGACAGTAGTATTTTTGATGGGTTGGTGGAAGAAGATGACAAGGACAAAGCAAAAAGGTAGTTTGATTAGAGATGTAAAATAGTAAATAAGTGAATAATAAATATAATGGTAAATAAATAGTGAATTAATGATTTCCAAAAGCTGTCTGCTTTAGGAGTTTAGATATATTAGCAAGGTGGAAGAACTTAGAATATTGGTATGTAGTTTATAAATTAAATATCTTCTGACCTTTTGGAAAAGTATTATGCTTTGCTTGAACAGAAACTGAATTAGAAAATCTGACTTCCCAAAGCAGATAACTACAGGTATCATAAAATGATTGTTTTATAAATAATCAAGTTTATTTTTCTCAATAGCTCTTTGTTTACTGGTTACTGCTTCACATAGAATAGCAGTCATTATTCATTTAGCACATGTATTTATAATAACCATATAAGTTAACAATCATTGGAAGTATTAGATTAAATAAAACCTGTGATTTGAATGCAGTTTTTCTTGGCATTTTCGTAAAAACATGTATGTGAAATGCATGATTTGTAAAATTTTCTTTAGTAATAAACTAAGCTGAAAAATTATTGCAAATTAACTGTATATTGTTGGTAACCTGGGAGATACTTATTACCATCTGTGTTGATAGAAGTACGTGTTGTGTCATGTCTCAATTAACATTGTATTAAACTACTTGTGTAATTAAATGGATTGTTTAAAAAATGCATATTTTTCATTTCATCAGAGTATCTAGAAACAAATCTGAAAAGAAACGTAGAGATCAATTTAATGTTCTCATTAAAGAACTGGGATCCATGCTTCCTGGTAATGCTAGAAAGATGGACAAATCCACTGTTCTGCAGAAAAGCATTGATTTTTTACGAAAACATAAAGGTAAATTTTTAACTTTGTATAATGGAACAGACTCTCAAAGCATTAGTTAGAATCTTGGCATAGATGCTTAAGATTGGATGCTTCCTTGGCTTTTTTAAGAGAGAGAAATCAATTGCATTTTAAAAGATTTCCTAATATGTTCATTCTTTCATTCAACAAACATTTATTCCATGCCTACTACATGATAAATCCTCATGATGCAGGGTAACAGTCCTGAATTTCAAGTAAGTCAAGCCAGGGTAGACAAACATGTCAGCACATAATTACAAATATGAGTAGTGCTTGTCAACTGCAGCAAAAACACAGGAAAGAGTATATCAGGGAGACTTTAAAACTAGTTGATTTTTCAACTGAGTCTTTTAGATTAAGGAAGACAGCACGTCACACAGAGGGAATATGTGCGAAAGCAGAGAAGCAGGGAGACTTCACTGTCACTGAAGCATGTTTGTGTTGGAAAATTATGGGTGTATTCGAAAGAAAGGAAAAAGCTAGATAATATAAAGTTCTTATATGTCATTTTAAAAGGTTTTTTCAATTCATATCTAGTAAATCAACACTATAAAATAAAGTATTTGTTAATAGAAGAAAATCATCTTGACAAATGAGTCATGAAAAGAAAATTTAAAGAATATTAAGTATTTTGGTAACAGATAATAGATTAAAAAAAAAAAAACCTGTAGAAGGAAATTTCCTTTTTCAAATGTGAATGAAACTGTTAAAGTCAGGACAGTTAGTAATTAGTGCCTCTGTTTTACTTCTGCCTAGCTCAGTTGGTAATGCCTTACCAGACTGGTTTATGTTCCACCACTCGTTGAAACTGTTTTTGTTAATTTCACTTATGACATTACCTTCCTATCTCCAAATAAAGCAATAGCTTTTTCTTATACCTCATCTTCTTCTGCATCTCTACAGCACTGGAAATTTTTATCCTTCCTCCCTTGGGCTTCCCTTATATTGTACTTTCACCTCCCCTTTTCTAACTGAAACTAACTTCTTTTCTCTCTCTTTTTCTACCCTCTAAATGTGACATTCCTAAGTCTTATCCTTGTTCTCTTGCTTTCTGTACACTCTCTCTCTTGCTTTTCTCATTCCATAGCTTCAGCTATTGTGTCTCTATTAAACTACCAGATTTCTATTTTTAGATGCAAACATTTTAGCCATGTATTTCCAGATAACTTCTAGATCTTTCTTTTGCATGTCCTCAAACTCAGTGCATCTAAAATTGAATTTATTTTCATTATGTCAAGTTACCTCTTTCTCTTAACTTGCCTTTTTTCATTTTTATACTACCGGCCTTTTAGTCACCTAAGACTTAAACCTGAAAAAATTTTAGGATTTTTTTTCATCTTCCTTAGCGCCATATCACAGTTGCCAAATTCTGTTGATTCTTTTGTAAATATGTCAATATTTATTGCCACCACTATCATCACATTTTACCTCTACAAATAGTATCTCACTAACCTCAGTGCCTGTTAAATGGCACACTCATTGAAATCAGTCCAAAAATACTAGGAGTTCAATAAATGATTGTTGAATGAAATGAAATGCATATATTTCCCCCTGACAATAGAGGATGAATTTTGGCATTAGGTAATTTGTTTTTTCAAAATCAGATACATAATTCTCACAAAAGTAGTATTTCTGTTAAGGTGAAAGGATTTTATATACATATCATCCTAAAATAGGCCTATGTTTAATGAAACTTGATTGGATTTGTGGGTTTAAATCCTTTTCCCAAATGTATATAATTGATATGAATTTTAAAAGCACTATATTCCACACATTTAGTAGCTATACTTCTTAGTTACTCTTCATATTTCACTACAGGCATTTCTAATATGCTAACTTATTAGACAGTATGCTATATTTCTTTGATGATAAAATCAGAATTTAGCTTATACTTACTACAAAGTAGAGTATATTTTGTAGAATATGGTCTATGACATAGATTTTTATTCTGTCTGCTTGTTTTAATATGTCTACATTTAAAAATAGAAAAAATGTGTTATTAGGTTTCATCATTTATTAATAGCTTTTTCATAACTAAATCTATTAGAAGTATGTAGTGAAATAAAATAGTAATAATTGTTACAAATATATGTCCCACAGCAGGGATCTCCAAATTTTTGACCAGCTATCTACTATTGTACAAAGAGGACACTAAGAAAAATCACTGTGGGACTATTACTGTAGTAAAGTTTTTGTGCAAAATAGTAATTTAGTCTCTTTGATTAATTAAGATGGAGCACTTAAGATTAGGAAAAAACTTTTTGCCCAGCAGTAGGCAGCTAAGGCCTTCTGTATTGAAAGCAAACCAAGTGACCTCTTTGACCTTTTTCAGCTAATTTCCCTAATGCTGCTGTAGACATTGCTATTTGAATGCCAAGGGAAGGAAAAGGAAAAAAAGAATGTCTTCAAAATTCTTGGAGCAAAAATCTTGTTTGGTCCTTGTGTCAAATAGGAAGCAATCTCAGGCCCATCAGCAACATAACAGAGCGCCAAGAGAAAAACTAAAGAGACTGGTATCACCAAGAGACCAAATCCAAGGAGATAACTTGCCACGTTATCTCAAATATTTCATCATACCAAAACCTGAACCTTTTGATACCTACCCAATAAATGTTAATGCCTATGGTTGTCATCTTTAATTAGACTGGGAAGAGAGAAGACAACTTGTAGGACTTTTGTACTCCTCTGGTGGTTGGAGTATGCCACTAATATGTCAATCTGTTTACAGAAATCACTGCACAGTCAGATGCTAGTGAAATTCGACAGGACTGGAAACCTACATTCCTTAGTAATGAAGAGTTTACACAATTAATGTTAGAGGTATGTCCAGATTTAATTTTTGAAAGTTTTATTTTCCTCAAAAAAGAAATCACCGGGTGACTTAATATACAGGTGTACCTTGGCGATATTGCAAGTTGAGTTCCAGACTACTGCAATAAAGCTAATATTTCAATAAAATGAGTCACATGAATTGTTTTGTTTCCCTGTAGTCTATTAGGTGTGTAATAGCATTATATAAAAAAAATTGATCATACCTAAATTTAAAAATATTTTATTGCTAAAAAATTCTAACAATCACCTGAGCCTTCAGCAAGTCTTAATCTTTTTGCTGGTGGAAGGTATTGCCTCAGTGTCAGTGGCTACTAACTGATCAGGGTGATGGTTGCTGTAGGTTGAGATGGCTGTGGCAATTTCTTCAAATAGTCAGCAATGAAGTTTGCCACATCGATTGATTCTTCCTTACAAGAAGATTTCTCTGTAACGTGCAATGCTATTTGATGGCATTTTACCCAGAGTAGAACTTCTTTCAAAATTACAGTCAGTACTCTCAACCCCTGCTGCTGCTCTGTCAACTAAGTTTGTGTAATATTCTGTATCCTTTGCTGTCATGTCAACAATATTCACATCTTCGTCAGGAGTAGAGTCGATCTCAAGAAACCACTTTCTTTACTCATCAGTGGAGCAACTCCTCATCAGTTCAGGTTTATTAGGAGATTACAGCAATCAGTCACATCTTCAGACTGCACTTCTAATTCTAATTCTCTTGCTATTTCCACCACATGTACAGTTACACGTTGACCCCCTCAAAAGTTATCTACAAGGGTTAGAATCAACTTCTTAACTCTTGTTAATGTTGATATTTTGTCCTTCTCCCATAAATCACAAATGTTCTCATGCCATCTTAGAAGGGTGAATTCTTTCCAGAAGGTTTTCAGTTGACTTTGCCCAGTTCCATCACAGGAATCACTATCTGTGGGAGCTGTAGCCTTGTGAAATGTATTTCTTAAATAAGACTTGAAAGTCAGAATTATTCCTTAACCCATGGGCTGCAGAATGGGTGTTGTGTTAGCAGGCATGAAAACAACATTAATCTCCTTGTACATCTCCATCAGCACTCTGGGCAACCAAGTACATTGTCAGTGAGTAATAGTATTTTGAAAGAAATCTATTTTTCTGACCAGTAGGTCTCAACAGTGGGCTTTAAATATTCAGTAAACCATGTTGTCAACAGATGTGCTGTCATCAGATGTCCTGTCATCCAGGGTTTGTTGCTCTATTTATAGGGCATACTTCTTAAGGGCTTTGGGACTTTCAGAATGGCAAATGAATATTGGCTTCAACTTAGAAGTCACCAGCTGCATTTGCCCCTGACAAGACAGTTAGCTTGTGTTTTGAAGCTTTGAAGCCAGCTTTAGCTTCTCTTTTCCAACTTTGAAAGTTCTAATGGTATCTTCTCCCAATAGAAGGCTGTTTCATCTGCATTGAAACTCTGGTATATAGTGTAGCCACCTTCATCAGTGATCTTACCTAGGTCTTCCGGATCACTTGCTGTAGCTTCTACATCAGCACTTGCTGCTTCACCTTGTACTTTTATGTTATGGAGATGGCTTCTTTCCTTATACCTCATGAACCAACCTCTGTTCACTTCGAACTTTTCTTCTGTGGTTTCCTTACCTCTCTCTGCCTTCACAGAATTGAAGAGAATTAAGGCCTTGCTCTGGATTAGGCTTTGGCTTAAGGGAATGTTGTGGCTGGTTTGATCATCTATACAGACCACTCAAACTTTCTCCATATCAGGAATAAGGCTGTTTCACTTTCTTAGCATACATGTAGTTGCTAAAACTTTTCTTTTTCATTCACAACTTTGCTACTTGTTTGGTTGCAAGAGGTCTAGCTTTTGGCCTGTCTCAGTTTTCGACATGCCTTCCTCACTAAGCTTAATCGCGTCTAACTTTTGATTTAAAGTCGGAGATGAGGGACTCTTCCTTTCACTTAAATACTTAAAGGCCATTGTAGAGTTATTAATTGGCCTAATTTCAATATTGTTGTGTGTCTCTGAATGGGAAGCTCCAAGGAGAGGGAGAGGGATGGGGGAATGGCCAGTGAGTTGGTGGAGCAGTCAGAGCACACACAACATTTAAGTTCGCCATCTTATGTGGACGAATCACCATTACAGATATAGTAATAATGGGAAAAGTTTGAAATATTGCAAGAATTACCAAAATGTGGCACGAGACACAACGTGAACATATGCAATTGAAAAAAATGATGCTGATAGACTTGCTTGACCCAAAGTTGCTACAAACCTTCACTTTGTAAAAAAACAAAAAGCAAAACACAACCCAGTAACTGAAGTTCAATAAAGCGAAGCACAATAAAACAAGGTATGCCTGTATAAATAGATTATGGCCACATCTCAAGTCTGAAGCAAGGTATTTGGCAAATTGAGTTATTTTTCTGTTTGTATTTTAGATGGGACAGTTAATTGTGTGTGATTCTTTATGTATTCAGCAGAAATGTTACCATATGAAAATTTGTTAGAGTATAAATATAAACATTTAAACCTGTACTTTAAATCAGAAAAATAAGTGAATAATTTTTATGTATTAGCTCATTGAATCCTTATAACACTCTTATGAAGTAAACACTAGTATCTATGTGTCATAATAGCTAGTATTATAAAGTAGACAATAGTATCTGTTTCTTGCTTTCAGATGGGAAAATTGAGGAACACTGTCTCTTATTTATTTATTTCTTTTGGAGACGGAGTCTTACTCAGTTGCCCAGGCTGGAGTGCAGTGGCACAGTCTGCCCACTGCAACCTCTGCCTCCCAGATTCAAGTGATTCTGCCGCTTTAGCCTCCCAAGTAGCTGGGATTACAGGCGTGTGTCACCGTGCCCAGCAATTTTTTTTATTGTTAGTAGAGACGAGGGTTTACCATGTTGGCCAGGCTGATCTCGAACTTGATCTCAGGTGATTCACCTGCCTTGGCCTCCCAAAGTGCTGGGATTACAGGCGTGAGCCTGGCGAACAGTTGTCTGCTTTTGACCCTATTATGAAATAATACTGGCATTATGGTACTAAAGGGTTGAAAAAAATAATTCATGAATTTGCTCGAATGACAAGATTTCTACTTCTATATTAGCAAAGACTGGATTTGTTTGAGCCATTCTAAAAGATAGGCATCTACTCAAAATAAGTTCTTTGTGATATCCAGATCTCTTTCCCAAAAGAAGTGGACGTGGGGGAGGGTACCATTTTCTATATATTCATCAATTACGTAGAGTTAGGGAAGGTTACTCTGACTCCCAGCTCTATAAATTATATACTGCAAGTACTTCTACTTGTGCTACACTAGTGCTGTAGATACAAGGATTAATAAGATATACATGGTTCCTACCAGAGGTCACTATCCTTTTCGAGAGCCATTTAATTAAACAAGAAATTAGAGTTTAGTGTGTTAACCATTTTAATAGAAGAATCCCTCTTGTAGTATCTTTTCCGCTGTGTATCTTCTACTTCTTCTCCACTGGATCTTCCTTTCCCTTTGACTACAAATATACTTGCTCTTTTTTTAAATGCCTTCTGTTGATACTTCACCCCCTTAGAAATGTTTGCCTTTTTCTTTCCTTCTAAAGTTCATGAATGAATGACTTGTAATAGCCTTCTGATTTTGTACTCATTTTTAAACTCATTTTAGTCTGACTTGCCTTCCTGTTAACATAACTTTTTGAAAATCACCAAAATTCATTTCTCATTCTTATTCTTTATTTTATCTCATTTTATACCAAACCATTCCTCTCCTCTTCACTTTGTCATTCTCTCTTCAATTGATTCCTTGATGACAGCGTATTCTGTCTTTATCATTTTCTTTTTTGTAATTTTAATTTTTATTACTATTTTGAGGCAGGGTCTCACTCTGTTGCCCAGACTAGAGTGCAGTGACATGATCATGGCTCATGGCAGCCTCTGCTTCCTGGGCTCAAGTGATCTCACCTCAGCCTCCCAAGCATCTGGGACCATAGGCATGTGCCACCACACTTGGCTAATTTTTAAATTTTCTTTCAGAGACAAGGTTTCGCCATGTTGCTCAGGCTGGTCTCAAACTCCTGGGTTCTAGTGATCTTCCCGCCTTGGCTTCCAAATTGGCTTCCTGTCACAGGCGTAAACCACTGCACCCAGCTTTCTCTGTTATTTTCTCTGGCCTTTTTCTCTTCCTTATCCCTTATATGTAGATAATTCTTCCAGGATTTGTCTTTTGTAGATCTCATTTCTTCAACTGTCACTTCTGTGCCTAGGATTCTCAAATGAAAATACATTGTAGTGTATAAAGTACAAAATTGCTTTTTTATTAAGTCTTGTACTCCCTGCTCTGACTTCTCTTCTGAAATTAAGCTTCACATTTCTCAATGCTTGCTCAAAGTACTTTCTTTATTCCTAATACTACTGATTTCATTGAGATTCCCATTAACTTAATTATTCCAAAAGCCACTATGATTTTCCTAACTGAATTTTCTTTTCCCTCTAAATCCATTTAACACCCTGCTTCCACACTACTCTTATTGAAGCACAGCTCCCTGCCCTAAAATCTTCTATTGGCTTACCATTGTATACAGAATAAAATTCTTATGCCAAAGCCTTTTATGATATGAACTCAGCCTAATTTTTCACCTTAATTTCCTGCTACTCCCTTTTACTTTATCCTCCATATATCTCCTTAAACTTCAAATGTACACCTCTGTGTTAACATATCCATGATAATAATGTGTTCCTTTGTGTGCCTACAAAACATTTTGATGTCTTGTATGCTTTGGAGATGTCAGCATCTTCAAATAAGCCATGATACTGTATATACATGGTTAGATCATGTAATATACCTAGTGATGAAGGTAGAACATTGTCTCTATCTTTTAGAGACCAGTTGTCCAATAGATGGCCAGAGAGAGACTTTTTTCCTCCAGAAGCATTTAAAAATGAACAAAGATACATACCAAGGTATTGTAAAGGGGGAAAGCTAGTATTATATTTTGACAGAACTTTGGATGTTTCCATATTAAATCCTTTGTCATTTATCTTAGATTTTTTATTTCTGTCCTGTGAAATACTTTCTTCTTTTCATTTAACATATCATTATGTTTAATTTCAGGCTCTTGATGGTTTTTTTTTAGCAATCATGACAGATGGAAGCATAATATATGTGTCTGAGAGTGTAACTTCATTACTTGAACATTTACCAGTAAGTATAAAGATCCTACAATCTACTTCTTATTAAAATGCCTATTTTAAATATTCTAAAGCACTAGGAAGTGGACTTTGAGAGCAATGTACAACAGTGGTTAAAGGGGTAGGGATAAGAGCTGTAAGTATGTCTTTGTTTTAGCATGTGTTTTCTCAGCTCAGTCATAACTAATCTGTAGTAACTTAATATTCAACTACAGTTATGCATCATTAAATAACGGGAATATGTTCTGAGGCACTTTTGTCACTGTGGGAACATCGTAGAGTATACCTATGAAAACCTAGATGTATATAACCTGCTACCCACTTAGGCTATATGGTATAGCCTGTTGCTCCTAGACTCCAACCTGTATAGCATGCAGCTGTACTGAATACTATAGGTAATTGTAACACAATAAGTATCTATATGTTTAAAAATACCTAAACATAGAAAAGGTACATGTGAAGGATTAAGACAGTACTGTACACCTTTATAGACTTGTGCACTTAGGCTTCTTTATATAAAAATGTTTTTGTCAATAATAAATTAACCTTAGCTTATTTTAACTTTTTAACTGTGTAAACTTAAATTTTTTTTTTAAACTTTTTTAATCTTGTAGTAACACTTAGCTTAACACTTTGGGAGGCCAAGGCTGGCAGATTGCTTGAGCTCAGGCGTTTGAGACCAGCCTGGGCCACGTGGTGAAACCCCATCTTTAAAAAAATAAAAATTAGCCGAGTGTTGTGGTATGCACCTGTGGTCCCAGTTACTCGGGAGGCTCTAGTAGGAGGCTTGCACTGAGCCTGGGAGGCAAAGGCTACAGTGGGCCGTCCGTGATAGTGCCACTGTACTCCAGCCTGGGTGACAGAGCAAGACCCTGCCTCAAAAAACCAAAAAAACCCCACAAATACATCATACAGCTGTACAGAAATATTTCCTTTCTTTATATCCTTATTTCAAAAGCTTTTTTCTATTTAAAAAACTTTTTTTTAACTTTTTAAACATTTTTGTTTAAAAAGATGTAGCTGTCGTCTCCTATAGTAACAGTACCCTTTTGAAATACCTCCTAAAGGACCTGTCTGATGCTGTTTTAGAGTTAACTTACAAATATATATATAAGGCAGGGGTAGTGGCTCACGCCTGTAATCCCAGCACTTTGGGAGACCGAGGCAGGCGAATCACCTGAGGTTGGGAGTTTGAGACCAGCCTGACCAACATGGAGAAACCCCGTCTCTACTAAAAATACAAAATTAGCCGGGCGTGGTGGTGCATGCCTGTAATCCCAGCTACTTGGGAGGCTGAAGCAGGAGAATCGCTTGAACCTGGAAGGTGGAGGTTGCGGTGAGCCGAGATAGAGCCATTGCACTCCAGCCTGGTCAACAAGAGCAAAACTCCATCTCAAAAAAAAAAAAAAAATGTAAATAGAGAATACTCTAAATCATTAAAAGTATAGTAAATACATAAACTAGTAGATGATTGTTTATTATGTACATATGTACTGTATATAATTTTATGTGCTAAACTTTTATATGATTGGTGGCACAATAGGTTTGTTTACACAGGCATCACCACAAACACAAGTGCAAAGGATGAGTAATGCATTGATTTATGACATTACAACAGATACGACATCACTAGACAGTAGGAATGTTTCAGCTCCACTGTAATCTTAGGGCCACCTGTGGTCATATATGCAGTCTATTGTTGACTGAAACATTGTTAATGCAATACAAGGTCGTACCACTTTATCTGACCTCTCTTCTTCCTGTCTTCTTTATTCTTTTGCTAACTTTTTAGTGTTTCCATTTTAATCAGCCTGTTGAAAATGTTAAATCACTGAGAATGTCTTGAGAATGAATTTCTGCTGAGATACTTGTTGCAATTAGGGCAACTCGTAAATATTTTTCTCAATAGAATTACTTATAAAAAAAACGCTCTAAAAATAGTAGATACAGAACTTTTTATGCTGTGTGACTTTGAACTGATAAAGTCATATTGGCCATATTTTAATTTATTATCTGTATGACCAAAAGGGTAAAGAATTAGAAAAGTGTATTTTGTTTGGTTAGGATGGTGAATACCTGGTTTGTGTGCTTACTTTTTTTCTAATGTCTATTTATTAGTATCTACTCTGTGCCAGACACTGAGCTAGGTGCTGTGCCACAACTGATAGGCTTTTGGGGGGAATTTTCAGTTTTTAATATGTAATGTTACTGAAGATGGAGCTCGTGGTATAAATATTTTGAAGTTACTTATAAACTACTCTTAAAATGCCCCTTTATGTCTGGGTGCAGTGGCTTATGCCTGTAATGCTAATGTTTTCGGAGGCTAGGTGGGAAGATTGCTTGAGGCCAGGAATTCAAGACCAGCCTGGGCAACATAGTGAAGCATCCTGTCTCTACAAAAAAATTTTTAAAAGTAGCTTATCTCTGTAACAGGGTAAAGTAATTCTGCTTGTACATGTCTCTTTCAAGAGATATTGAAAAGTGGTATTTCTCTCCCTTTGATTACTCTGATACTTCATATTTTGTAAAGAGAATGAATGGATTTTAGCACTTAAAAGTCCAGGCTCTAAAAGGGCATTGTTTAAAGATGAAAGCCATGCAGTGAATAATTTGCTAATTTCTTTGGTTCATACAGAAAATAACTTTTACTTTACTACTCCTCTGGGGCTTTATTTTCTAGTAAACTCAGATAGTAGGATAAGCCCAACATTTAAAAACTTGTTTGAGAGTAACACATGAGATTATTAGCAACACATAAGTAAGCTAGCATAGGCAGAAAAAAGGACAGACTGATTAACTAAATTTTCTGGACAACTTAAAAAAATATTTTCATGACAAGAAAACCCAGGGAAAGAATCCGATTATAGGATTAAGATAATGTTTAAGTAATTTGAAAAAAGTATAGTTACATGCTTTTAAACTATATATAACTGTACTGGGTTTTGTCATGCTTACAGAAACTGTCTAATCTAGTCATAGAGCATCGTTTGCAATGTTTTTGCACTTTTAAAAGTCTGCTTCTTAGCACTTGCTTGAATTTCATTCAGAATTAGATGTCCTTCATCTCTGTTCTACTGTTACCTTGTATGTACTACTGTCACGATACAGAGAATTGTAATTTTCTGTTTATTTGGATAGTTATGGTAGTTGTAGCTTCTTACAGGCAGGAACTTTATCTCTGTATCCAGAGGAGCTAGCTAGTTTCTTGGAGAGCCACTCAGTGATTATTTGTTGAATGTATGAAGATGAGTATGCTACTTGATTTGGCTGTTTTAAAAAATCCCTTTCTAATCTTTAGTGAGTTTAATTCCCTTTTGAAATAGACAACATGTGATAGATCTCATTGGAATCGAAGTGTTTGATTAACACTTCCCTCAATAAAAACACTCTCACCTTCCCATTTTCTTCTGGATATTTTTTAAAACATTTTTAATTTTAGAACCATTTTTAGATGTACAGAAAAATGGACAAGGTAGTACAGAGAGTTCCCTTGTGCCCCATACCGTTTCCTCTTACTAACATCTAGATTTTAAAAAATTGTGTCATCCAGTCACTAAATGGTAATGTTGAGCTAATGTAGAAAAAAACAGAAAGGCTATTGATTTATGTCATATAAGTAAATCAGCAGAACTTATATTTCCTTTTCATGAAATGAGTAAGGGAGATAAAAAGATCCAAGTAGTTACCATTTTCTTTTCTTACTATTGAATTGTGTTTGAGAACTGAGTGGATGTATGGCCACATAAAGTATGGTCAGCCTCATTTAGAGATTTTAAGTGTAGTGGTTAATGGAAAGTTTGACACCTATTAAAGTGGCAGGAGAGGCAGAGTGGTTGGGAGAGGCATTGCTTGTGATCCTACTACTCTTGATACAGCCATTCATTTTCTTTTCTCTATGAATATGAAATATCCTATGAAGTTATAGATGGAAAAACAAGGGTAAGATAGGTCACATCATGATTTACTGATGGTAGTAGAAATTGTTAGTAACAAATAATAGTAGAAAACTATAATCATTCTCAAAAATGAAAATTTTAGTTCCTATTAATATTTCAAATTGGTGGCATGTTTTTCTATTAAGACGATGTATTTGTCTGTTGTCAGACTGCTATAAAGGACTCCCTAATACTGGGTAATTTATAAAGGAAAGAGGTTTAATTGACTCACAGTTCAGCATGGCTGGGGAGGCCTCAGGAAACTTATAATCATGGTGGAGGGAAAGCAAACACGTCCCTCTTCACATGGTGACAAGAAGCAGAAGTGCTGAGCAAAAAGGGGAAAAGCCTCTTACAAAACCATCAGAACTTGGGAAAACTCACTATCACAAGAACATCAGCATGGAGGTATCTTCCCCCATGATTCAATCACCTCCCACTGGGCCCTTCCCATGACACATGGGGATTATGGGAACAGCAAGATGAGATTTAGATGGGGACACAGCCGAACCATATCAGATTTTTTGCATCAATATCGTGTACTATTGTATTTTGATTCTTTATTTTGTCAATAGAAGGCAACTTTCTAGCATTTGTGTTATTCAGGCCTGAATTTTTATTTATTATTTTTTGAGACAGAGTCTTATTCTGCCGCCCAGGCTTGAGTGTAGTGGTCGGATCTCAGCTCACTACAGCCTCTGCCTCCTGGATTCAAGTGATTCTCCTACCTCAGCCTCCCGAGTAGCTGCGACTGTAGGTGCACACCACCATGCCCAGCTAATTTTTGTGTTAGCAGAGACGGGGTTTCTCCATGTCGGCCAGGCTGGTCTCGAACTCCTGACCTCAGACAATCAGCCTGCCTCAGACAGTCGGCCTGCCTCAGCCTCCCAAAGTGCTGGGATTACAGGCATGAGCCACTGCACCCAGCCATGCATGAATTTTTAGTTCACCACTCCTTTAGTTGTAGAGGCTTTTCAGACTTCCAGAAAAATCCTTTATTGAAATATAGAATATTTTTGGTGTGATTACCCCATAAGCCATTATCAAATACCTCCTTAGTCTAAAATCAGTTATTGTACTAATAACTGTTAAACACAGGGCACGGTGTTAGTGTGCCTTGATTGGAAGTGAGAAAGATAAAGGTGTAAGAGATAGGCCCTTTTATTCACCTATAGGACAACAGGGCATAGACATTAAAATATAGTCATCCTTTGGTATCCATGGGGGATTGGTTCCAGCACCCGCTGCAGATACCAAAATCCATGGATGGTCAAGTCCCATAAATAAAATGGTGTTGTATTTACATGTAACTTACACACATCTTCCCATTTACATTAAATCATCTCTATTTTATAATAACTAATACAATATCAATGCTATGTAAATATATGTTATACTACAGTGTTTAGGGAATAATGATTAGAAAAATGTCTGCACGTATTCAGTACAGACACAACCATCTGTTTTTGTTTTTGTTTTTTTTTTTCCTGAATAGTTTTGATCCATAGTTGGCTGAAATCTGCTAAATGGGAAATGAATGATACAAGTAATAAATACTAAAGGAATTTTATTTTTAATGTGGATTATGGTGTTAAGGGAATGCTTTCTTGAAAGAAGTAATTTGAACTGGTCTTTGAAAGGTGAAAGATACCGATATTTAAAGAAGGGGATGGTCATTTCACTTCATGGAGTGGGCTTGGAGGGCTGGAGAAAAGACAGAAGAAATGATGGGAATGTGTGCCCTGTATGAAGAATAGTATTAGGTTGGTACAAAAGTGATTGCATTTTTTGTTAGTAAAAGTATGGTACCAACCTAATACAACACCCTCTTGCCATTCTTACTGCCTCTGTTTGTTGTTGTTTGTTTTTTGTTTTAAAGTAGTAGAGCTCTTCAAACAAAATCTTTACAGATGCGTGAAATAAAAACAAAAAGTAGAACTGCTTTAATTTAATGCAGGGGCAGGACCCTGAGCCCTGCTTCACAGCTCCTTTTTACTTCTCCAACCTCTAGTCCCACCTTTACAGTCCTTGAGATACTGTCTCAGTATCCCTAGGATTCCACAGAGCAGTTTGAAATGCAGGAAACCAGGTAGAATGCATAGTAGCAAATGTAAAGTCATGGAAGTTTTGTTATCAATGGTACTTATGTATCAGAACTATCTTATTCATCTTTGATTCCACAGCTGTGGCACGTTGTAGCCAACCTGATGTTTGTCTAATTGCTATCGATTAATCACGATTAAAGCTATATATTAGCAAGGATTATAATGCTTAACATATTAGGTGTCCTTTTGAGGGGGGATAACTAAACATAAGGCTTTTGTACAATGGGATGTAGGATAAATGCCAGGAAAAGATGAAGTAAAGAACACATCGGACAACTGAAATCACACCAAAGCAAAATCTCCTCTTTATTTAGTTTGTGCCTAGTCCTTTATAGTGGGATATACCACCATTGTTTACCATAGGTTTGAATACATGTTAAGGCTCTGACTTGTCGCCAGAGATTTTTCTTATTAGCTCTCTTGGTCACATTGTATTTTGAAATATTCAAAATGTTTTGGTGAAACACAGCTTTGCAAATAATTTATCAGGCTTTCAGGATCATATTGGTCATGGATTAGATGACATTAGTATCATCTCAATCTTGTTTTTTGAGATTTGGTCTGTAACTTGACATTTGTTGGTTTTCACAGATAATTGAAAGCTAACTTCTGTGTTTAATAGCGATTATGTACTTTTAAAACAATTGTCTCTTGAATCATTAAAGTTATTTTACTTTTAACAATTTCCTTTTCAGTCTGATCTTGTGGATCAAAGTATATTTAATTTTATCCCAGAAGGGGAACATTCAGAGGTTTATAAAATACTCTCTACTCATCTGCTGGAAAGTGATTCATTAACCCCAGAATATTTAAAATGTAAGTAGTAGCTGTTAAGCAAAAAGTCAAATGTTATATTCGGTAGCACTATCCTTTTGCAAGTTTATGAAAAATACAGACTTCTTTAAATACAGCATTACTCCATATGCCCTGTTAGGTCCTTTTTCAATATTAAAATATATATAAGATGAAATTGTGTCCATATTAAAAATCTGAAATCTATTTCAGAGTATATTGAAATTGCATCTTATTTGTTATAATAAATCCTGGACTCCCATTATGCCATAAAGCTGTATTTTATGCAAAAGTGAGAGCTAGCAATACATTGCTACTAATTTATAAATAAAACCTTACTGTATTTAATGAGGGAACATTAAACTTTCTGATTTTCACCATTGTTAACCAATTGGACATTCAAACTGGAAAAAATTTCTTATGTTTCTCTTAAAGTTATTAAATATAAAGATAAATTATCTACTTTATTAATTAAACAGTCGTTTGTTAGATGTATCTAATTTGCTAGGCACTTGTGCTGTATCATAAAAATATCAAGAATAGTGAAAATAGTTCTCACCATCAAGAAACAACATATTATGGTAGAATCAGACATTTCTACTGGGTCCATTGACAAATTGATTTCACCAGAGTACCTCATTTTCTTCATATATTACCCTGTATAAAATCCAGAATTGTTACAGCACTATATTTGGCCATTAGCTATTAGATACCTTATTGAATCACCTTTTTCTTTATTTTTAAATGTGTCTCATCTGCTAATACATTATCTTAAAAGATTCTTTGTGTTTGAATCCTAAAATTCTATACCATACTGTCTAAAAATTAAGATACACATATGCACACAAATTTGTATGTATCTATAACTTTGATAAGAGTGGATGGCCTTTCAGCGAGAGTTGAAAAAAACTAGACTTAGAGAATTCATTTGAAGCCTTGTTTTAAAACCAAGTTTATATGACATTGACCATTACTAGGCCACTCTAGTCTGGTACTTAGAAAGATTTAGGCTGGATATAATAGATGCCTACAATTAGTGTTTGAAGCGATGGATGGAATGGTATTGCTTGAGGTAAATATATAGAACGAGGAGAGAAGAATTAGAAAGGTGGAACCCAGCCAGGTCCAGTAGCTCACGCCTGTAATCCCAGCACTTTGGGAGGCTGAGGCGGGCAGATCACTTGAGGCTAGAGACCAGCCTGGCCAACATGACGAAACCCTGTCTCTACCAAAAATTAGCCAGGCATGGTGGTGCATTCCTGTAGTCCCAGCTACTCTGGAGACTGAGGTAGGAGAATTGCTTGAACCCCGGAGGCAGAGGTTGCAATGAGCCAGAATCACACCACTGCACTCCAACCTGGGCGATAGAGCGAGAGACTGTCTCAAAAAAAAAAAGAAAAGAAAGGTGGAACCCTTTGGAGATAGCAATAGGAAGACAAAGGAGAAGGCGTTTGCTTTGAAGACCCTACTAAGAATAAAATTGGATGGAGAACTAAATAAAAGCCTTTGGCAGAAAGATCTTAGGGTTCTGCTTCCAAGAACAGAAATGAAAATGGCAAGAATACTTAAGAAAAGTCTTAATTAAATGGCTTGCTGATCTCCTCGTTAAACAAGTGATATACAGAAGAGTTCTTTCCCCAGAAAAAAGAAAGTTTCATGCCAAAAGAATAAACACAAGTTAAAACATAGGGAAAACTGCTTAGAAAATTCGGTAGGTCATTTTGGCCATAATGAAGTTGAGGTACAGGTGGTGTAATTTGTGTTGAGAGAAGGAATAAGGAAAGAATTATAAAGGTGCTTATAGTTCATCCTAAGGAATTTGAGTTCTATTTTTTACAGAGTAGAGAGCCAGTGAAGGAGATTTGGGTAGTTTTGTTGTCTGCAAAAAAAAGAATAAAGAAAAAAACCAGGTAAATAGTGGAAAGTTTGTTTGGAGAAGGCTAGGAAGAAAACTTGCAGCGGTGGGTTGCCTACCCCAGGCCTACGTGGCTTCTGCTTCATAAAGAGGCCCTGAGTCTGAGAGCTGAATAAGAGCCCTGGATTTCTCTGTCATAGTGGCTCAACTCAGGCTGTGCTTACCTGACCTGCAGATTTCCTACTATACAAATCAAGTGATAGCTTTATGGAGTTACTCCTCAGTTTCATTCCTAGAGTTCAGTTAAACACAACCAGAGATCTTATGGGTCATACCATTCTGATGACAAAGCTGGCCCTGCTGCCTGGTACAGTAACTATGACTGTAACAGCTATTCTGTGTCATGGAGGTCCAGGTCTTCATTGCAGTGGAAGCATCTTTCACCAGCATCTCTGGCCTAGAGAGAGTAGCAGTACCTTGCTTATAAAAGTTGCTGCCACTTTCATCATCTGGTTTGGGAGATTAAAAAAATCACTCAGGCAGAAAATTTTTAAAAGAACCAGACTGGAGACAAAAAGGAAAACCATATAATCCTAGCAATAAAAGTAAGGATGGGCTGAGCACAGTTGTTCATGCCTGTAATCCCAGCACTTTGGGAGGCCAGGGTGGGCAGATCGTTTGAGCCCAGGAGTTCAAGACCAGCATGGGCAACATGGTGAAACACTGTACACAATAAAGAGAAATACAAAAATTGGCTGGGGTGTGGTGGCACATGTCTGTAGTTCCTGCTACTCAGGAGGCTGAGCTCGAGGATCACTTGAGCCCAGGAGGCAGAGGTTGCAGTGAGCTGAGATCATGCCATTTTAGTCCAGCCTGGGTGACAGCGTGAGACTTTGTCTCAAAAAAAAAAAAAAAAAAAAGGATGGAGAGGAAAGTATATGACTATATGACTGTTGAGGAAAGTATATGACTGTTAAGTGTGTAAACTCAATAGAACTTGTTGTGATAGGCTCAGGTGACCAAGTGACTAAGAATCATCAGTGGGGAATATTGAAGATAGTTAGATTTTGAACCTATTAGGTTAGATGATAAAGCCATCTATGATGATGTTAACAGAAGAATATAAGCTTGAAGTAGTGAGCAAAGAAAGGTGTTACTAGTCCTTGAGTGCTGAAGTAGTACAGTGAAAGTAGTTATAAGTCTAAGAATAATAGGCAAGACTGAATCAGAGTGGCAGAATATGGAGGCATAATGAATACATATTTCAGTTACCTAGATGCAAGGTAATTTGCAACTACACTAAATTGGTGGGCTTCCTTTGTGAAATAAGTAGCAGGTCTTGGTGACAGATTAGGTTTGGGACTTGTGATGGGAAGAGAAGAGACCAAATTGATATAGTTTCTAACTTGGGAAATAAGCATACATAGACGAAGGGAACTTGAAAGAATGATAAATTCACTTTCAGGTATTTTGAATTTAAGTTACTGATGGGACCATCAAGTACAAATGTCCTGAAAGCAAATTATAGGAAACTTTGTCTCACATAAAATGCTAGAGTTGGAGAGAGAGATTTAGGATCAGAAGAACCTTTGTGAAAGCCCCTAGTGTGAAAATGGATTAGCAGAAGATATAGGAGTAGTCAGTAAGGTAGGAAGGTAAGTTTATGCTGTGGGAATGACAAAGCATGACTTTAAAGAAATGGAAATGAAAAACCATTGAAGTTAACAATACAAATATTAGTAATCTTGAGAAGAATAATTGCTGTAGAGGTGTAAGGATGAAAGCCACAATGTGTGAAGTTATGGGAAATGAATATATGGAAGATGGAGCCCATAATGAAAAGGAAGGAGATCGATAATACCAAAATAATTAGCAAAACTCCTTTGATGGAAGACTGAGCAAATTTGAAAGTAGATAGTAAGGATCCTTGACCAGGTGCAGTGGCTCTCGCCTATAATCCCACCACTTTGGGAGGTTGAGGCAGGAGGATTGCTTGAGCCCAGAAGCTTGCAACCAGCCTGGGCAACATAGTGAGACCCCATTTCTACAAAAAATTAAAAATTAGCCAGGTATGGTGGCTCATATCTGTAGTCTTGGCTACTTGGGAGGCTGAGGAAGGGGGCTCACTAGAGCCCAAGAGTTCAATGCTGCATGAGCTGTGATCATGCCACTGCACTCCAACCTGGGTGACAAAGCAAGATGCTGTCTCAAAAAAAAGAAAGTAAGGACCCAAAGGTGTAGATGCTCAAGGAATAAGGAACAGTGATGTGGCCCGGGTCCTAGAGAAAATAGGAAAGACTATAAATAGTAGAGATGGAAGGATTAGCTTTAGAACATGAAGCAAAACTTTCCTTTGAAAGTAAGTAAAGAAGGAAAAGGATGAATAGATAAAAATAGGAAAACATTAAGTTGTTTGCACCAGAAAATCTGTTTTCCCTGTTAAAGACAAAGTGAGGTCCTCTCCTGAAGTTACTCTGCTTTTAAGAACTAAATGTCATTGACGACTTCTGTTGGGGAAAATAATGGTTGTAAACTTACACAACTTTTATGATCTTATTTTATGTGGTATATCATTGTTTTATATCACAAATGTGTGATTTTTTAAATCTCTTTATTTCAGCAAAAAATCAGTTAGAATTCTGTTGTCATATGCTCCGAGGAACAATAGACCCAAAGGAGCCATCTACCTATGAATATGTAAAGTTTATAGGAAATTTCAAATCTTTAAACAGTGGTGAGTTAAAATGCTTCTCTCACAATGTGTTTCAACTTGTTATTTTTCTATGCTCTTAAAGACATAGATGTTTGAATATCAGGAACAACTAGGTTTTGCTTGCATAACTCATGATACCTTTTTCCCTATTGTTTTAGTATCCTCTTCAGCACACAATGGTTTTGAAGGAACTATACAACGCACACATAGGCCGTCTTATGAAGATAGAGTTTGTTTTGTAGCTACTGTCAGGTTAGCTACACCTCAGTTCATCAAGGTATGTTTCTAATTTTATTTCCCTAAGGGGATTGCAGTTCATATGCTGAAAACTGCCTGAAACTTTCTGCAGACGTTGAGGTGGAATGGCTTTGAGTCATTAAATATGCATGATAATACTTTTGAAATGACAAGTTATCAAGACACTCATTAAACTGTATAACTAATTTTTTAGTATATATCCTTAGCAGTTAACCAGTGATTATTATATATCAATATGCCCTACTTTTGTGGAAGATTTTAGGATCCTTTTGTGTATGGTTCATTATTAAAAGGGAAAGTCCAAAAATCTAGGTTTTTGGAATCTTTATTTTTAGAAGGTCACTTTTAAATTTTTATTTGAAATGTACAAGTGACTCTTTACTACATATAACTTACCTTTTCAAATGTAAAATTAAGTATTTTGTTTTTATTTCCTGGGCCCCACAAACAGATGATTAGTAGGGAAGTGGAAAAGTGAAATAGTTCAACCACTAGAAACTGACTGGAAAGAGGCAGCCAGGCTAAGATTTAAAATTTAGGCGGGGCCAGGCGAGGCAACTCATGCCTGTAATCCCAGCACTTTGGGAGGGCAAGGTGAGAGGATTGCCTGAGCCCAGTAGTTTGAGACCAGCCTGGGCAACATGACAAGACCCCATCTCTACAAAAAATACAAAAAATTAGCCAGGCATGGTGTTACACACCTGTGGTCTCAAATTACTCAGGAAGCTGAGGTGGGAGGATCATTTGAGCCCAGGAGGTCGAGACTTCAGTGAACTGTGTTTGCATTTTATTTTGAGACGAGTCTCACTCTGTCTCAGATAAATTTGGGGAGACATCTTAGTATAGGACAAAGTACTGAATTATTAGAAGATCTTAAACCAGTCTTGCTCTGTTTGTTTTGATCTTATGAAATAATAGTTGTTAACGTTTGAGTGCTTACTACATGCTGTGTATTTTACATGCATTATCTCATTTAATTCTTATGACAGCCCTATAAGGTAGATGCTATTACGATCCCTCATTTTACATTATAAGGAAACAGAGGCTTAGGGAAGTTAAGTTACTTGCCCAAAGTCTCAGCTATTAGTGATGAAACCGGGACTTGATTCTATTAATTAAAATTATTTTTTTCTCAAAGCCCAACCTCACAACTATTACAGTGTGCTGCAGGCCATTCAGGGACACAGAGGCAGGATGGAATACATTGTTTAGTATGACTAGAGTCTAGGATTAGTGTGTGGAGGGGGAAGAGATAGTGGCAGGTAAGGCTACAAAAGTAATCGGAAACCAGAAATAAAATTTGTTTATTTCTTCTTTATTTCTCCATGCTGAAGAGAGTTTAGCACAAGGAACCATTAAAAGTTTTTTAGCAGGGAAGTCATATAATATTTGAGTATTAGTAAGGTAATTGTGGCCCTAGAAGAGAAGATGAGTTGAAGGACAGGGAGACTAGTGAACACTGTAGCAAATCAGTGATGGCAGGGGTCTAAACCAATGCACTTAAGATGGATGAGATGGAATTGATTTTTTAAATACTTAGATGAAATGGAAAAGATTTAGTAGTGGCCACTTAGATGATGAAAGGTAAAAATGAAAGTAAGTTTTAACTATCAGATTTCTAGAAACTGGCCACCATACATGTATAGAATAATATGGAAGATTGTGTGACTGGGTGTGAGGAGTAAAGCAATTAGTTTATTTTAGGACATACTGAATTTGAGATGTGTGAGGACATTCAGATAGTTGGAAATAAAGATCTGTAATTCAGGAGAGAGGTCTGAATTTTGAATAAGTGTTTATAGGCATGTGTGAATGGAAAATGTGTAGAGTGAGAAGTACCCACCCAAAATATTGCATCTAAAGGGTATTTATTACCACATTCTTTAGTACTGGAAAAGTAAAATGTATTAACTTGTTTAGAAGGGCCTGCATTTTAGCTTATGCCTAGAATCTCAGCACTTTGGGAGGCTGTGGTAGGCAGGTTGTTTGAGCCCAAGAGTTGAAAACCAGCCTGGACAACATAGTGAGACCCCCATCTCTACAAATAAAAATACAAAAATTAGCCGGGCGTGGTGGTGCATCCCTATTGTCTCAGCTACTTAGGATGCTGAGGCAGGAGGATCACTTGAGCCTGGAATGTTGAGGCTGCAGTGAGCTGAGATCACACCACTGCACTCCAGCCTGAGTGACAGAGTGAGACCTTGTCTGAAACAAATAAGTAAACATATGCATACATACATAGAAACAACTAACTTGTTTAGGAAAAGTTATCTAGTAATGACTATTTATTTAACCTCCACCTCTTGGGTTCAAGTGATTCTGCTGCCTCCCTGCTGAGTAGCTGGGATTACAGGCACCCGTCACTGTGCCCTGCTATGTTTCGTATTTTTAATAGAAATAGGGTTTCATCATATTGGCCGGGCTGGTCTCGAACTCCTGACCTTAAGTGATTTGCCCACCTCAACCTCCCAAAGTGCTAGGATTACAGGTGTGAGCCACTGTGCCTGGCCATGACTTTTATTTTTATATGTAGCAATATTTAATATTCTTAAGGACACAAAGTATTTATAAATTTTAATTATTTATTTGTAGGAAATGTGCACTGTTGAAGAACCCAATGAAGAGTTTACATCTAGACATAGTTTAGAATGGAAATTTCTGTTTCTAGATCACAGGTAATTCCTTTTTTAATTCCATGGAAAGATAATAGTCATGTTATATAATTCTTAAAATTAATGGATTTCAAGGGGAAACTCTTTTTTAAATTAGGACTTTGAAACCTGTTCCCATTTTTTGAAAAATAAAACCTCCCCCCCAATTTTATTTCTAGTTGGAATATTTCTTATTATGGAAAAACTTATAATAATGATTTTTGTGTGTAATTTAGGGCACCACCTATAATAGGATATTTGCCATTTGAAGTTCTGGGAACATCAGGCTATGATTACTATCATGTGGATGACCTAGAGAATTTGGCGAAATGTCATGAGCACTGTAAGTAGATTTTAACATTTCTGGTGATATTAACTTTTATATAAACAGAAGTCGCATCCTGAAATTATAGGTCTAAGACACAGATTTATAATCATTTTCATATTTTTGAAATGTACTAAAAGATTTTGCTCTGTGTATATAACCAATCTAGTGGGAATCATTGATCAAGTTTAAATTAAACTTGTTCCTATTTCTATAATAAGTAGAATTTCATAATATAGCATCTGATACACCTTGTTCTGAAGCATGTGAGCTCTATATCTAGAGTAAGAGTAGATTCCTTTGAAAATTGTAATATGTCAAACTTTTGGAATATTGTTTCCTAAATTTTGATTTTGAGGCATGTGAATCTTTTCAGGAGCTAGCTACATATTTGGAAAATCTGTCTTAGAAAGCTCATAGTAAGTGCTTGGTGTTACCTGCTTATTATTATTGTTAGAGCAGGAGCATTATCATCCTTTGTGCCAGGCACTGTTCTAAATCCTTTACATCTATTACCTCCATTATTCTCCATCGTAGTTCTAAAAGGTAGATACTATTATGTCTTCGTGAGTAAGCTGAAAACACAGTAAGGCTAAATAATTCACCCATAATTTCATAGCTCATTGGTGGCAGAGACAGGATTGGAGCCTAGGCCGACTCTTTTATCACATGTATTTATTTTAGAAGTTTGTTTTAATGATGAGGTTTGTCTTAATGATATGTTTTATTTGCTTCTCTGATCCTCCTCCCAGATGCTTACTCTCTTGAGTGTTCACTAAAACCTAACTAGATATTTTAGACTTTTTCATGACATTTTATGCTGCTTTTATAAACCTCTGTGTATGAAAATGAAGCAGGTTGTATAATAGCATTAACTCTATGGAAAATTTTCAGAGTAAAGTCATTTCAGCACAAAAGATGTGGGCATTAAGTGCCATGATGTTGTGTAAAGAGCTGATACCTGTATTAACTAGCTGGGTAACTTTGGACAGCAAGTTTGTTTGTAGACCTTGATTTCCACCTTAGAGAGTGAGAGGCGGTGGCGGCGAGGTAGGGGTAGTTGGGGGAGAGATTGAGAGATCCTTGACCAGCATTTCCTAAGCTTTGTTCCACCAAATATTGGTCCATACAAAAAAGACTTTTTAGTCAAGGAAGACGGGGTAACACTTCATAATCCCTCAGAGAATCTGCACGTGCATTAGCATACTGTAGGTTTTGAGAAAACTGAAGACACCTATTTAACAGAAAGTTTCCCAAATTAATTTAACTACAAACCCCCTTTTTTTTTGAGATGGAGTTTTGCTTTGGCACCCAGGCTGGAGTGCAGTAGCGCGTCTCAGCTCACTGCAACCTCCACCTCCCGGGTTCAAGTGATTCTGTTACCTCAGCCTCCTGAGTAGCTGGGATAACGGGCACGTGCCACCATGCCTGGCTAATTTTTGTATTTTCAGTAGAAATGGGGTTTCACTATGTAGGACAGGGTGGTCTCAAACTCCTGACCTCAAGTGATCCGCCCACCTCTGCTTCCCAAAGTACTGAGATTACAGGCGTGAGCCACGACACCCGGCCCAAAACCCATTTTTTTGCTTAATATCTGTTAAAAGGCTTCAGAACTTAAAACCTACAGCACATGTTTTGGCAGTTACTGCACTCAGTTACTTTAGACAGTGAAGTTATTTTGATTTTGGTTAGTTAAGGTTTAAAATTAAATGTTTTGAAGGTTCTGTGCCTGCCAGAGTAGCTAGGAGAAAAAACTCAGGGGTGATTATTTATTGTTATTACCCTCTGTGTATCTAGGCAGGAGGAAGTCAGCAGTGTGAATTCTTAAGTATTTGGAAGTTAATTGTGTATGGAAAGATTGTAAGATCTGCAGTGACTAGCTCTGAGTTGGGCAGTGTGGAAGATCTGATCATTGCTTGGGACCTTAAACTAGCTCTAAAGAATAACATTTTCATATTGACATATATGTTATCAAAAGACCTGAAAAAGAATAGTGTATGTAAACTTAAATGTAAATGATA
The DNA here is from genome assembly GCF_047675955.1 of Chlorocebus sabaeus. Taxonomy (NCBI): domain Eukaryota; kingdom Metazoa; phylum Chordata; class Mammalia; order Primates; family Cercopithecidae; genus Chlorocebus; species Chlorocebus sabaeus. The sequence goes on from NC_132910.1 coordinate 13,804,799, forward strand.
ACTTTTGGTTAAAAAACAGATTCTTTGTAACTAATATGAATTAAAGAAAAAATATTTTTCTATTTTCCTTTTAGTAATGCAGTATGGGAAAGGCAAATCATGTTATTATAGGTTCCTGACTAAAGGGCAACAGTGGATTTGGCTTCAGACTCATTATTATATCACTTACCATCAGTGGAATTCAAGGCCAGAGTTTATTGTTTGTACTCACACTGTAGTAAGGTAATAATTCTTTTAGAGAATTTCTGAATTATTGTAACATCCTGTGATGATTTTGGCAATGTAACTTTTATGCGTAACTTGTTAAAGAACTACAAAGTGCTCTTTTCTCAATTTCTGATATATCCTTTCAATGTTGCTATAAGCATTATATATAAATATAGGAATGATATAGATACATAAGGCTTGATACAAGTTTTGTGCTTTATAGCAGAAGTTATTACTGTCATTTATGTAGCAGTGTCAGTCATGTAAAAGGAAAACTGTAGGTAGATAAGCATACACTTCCTTTACTTAGTTTTTCTTAATTTAAGTATTGTGGGGTTATGGATCATCTACAGCAGTGTTTGAAACTTTAAGATGCCTAGAAAAATGCAAGTTAAATTAAGACATTACAGGTATATTTTAGGTTTGTGTAGCACATAGCAAATAGTCTAGATGAGCAGATGAGACACATAACACTGAATAGTTACAACTGTGCAGTATTTTAAATGAATGACCAAACACTAAAATTTGATTATTTTTCCATTTGTAGTTATGCAGAAGTTAGGGCTGAAAGACGACGAGAACTTGGCATTGAAGAGTCTCTTCCTGAGACAGCTGCTGACAAAGTATGTTTCTTACAATTTAAAAAACATGATTTTTAATTTCTCTCCAATGAAAGATGAAACTCGAAAATTAATAGGAAAATTATTTTTCAAATACTTTATTTCCTCACTTATAACAGGGATGTGGTTATACTTTACTTCTTATTTTTAATTTAATATTTTAGAGTCTCGCCTGCCTCTAAAAAGAAAACTGGATGAGAGACATATCTGATCTCAGATTAAAACTACCATTTATTCCCAGTGATGTACTAGTCTCTGGCTAGGTTATTTATATGAATTATGAAATATAATTTACACTTCAGATACTTTTATCTGGTAGATAATACCCCCACTTTGAAAATACTGAAATTGGAGTTTCAAGAGGGGAAAAAAATCTCCCCTAAAGACACTGGCTGGGAAATTATAGTCAGAATTTGGACTCTGGTTTCTTTTTTGTTATATCAGGTCAAAAGTGTAGTATGTTAGTTATCTGTAGCTGTGTAACAACTAACTCCAAAATTTAGTGATATAAAACAACACACTTCTTATCTCCTAGTTTGGTGAATCAAGAATCCAGGCACAGTTTAGCTGGGCCCTCTACTTCAGATTCTGTCATGAGGCTGTAATCAAGGTGTTGGTGGGAGCCACAGTCATCTCAAAGTTCAACTGAGGTGGAATCTGTTTCCACCTCACTTAGTGGTCGCTGGCACACAAGTTCCTCATGGGCAGTTGGACTGAGGGCCTTGGTTTCTTGCTGGCTGAAGGCTATCCTCAGTTCCTTTCCAGGTGACCTTTTCCATCAGACCAAGCATGCAAGATGAGCCAGGGAGAGAAACTACAAGTTGGAAGTCACAGTCTTTTGTAACCTAATCACAGAATTGATATTTCACCACTTTTGTCTTTTCTATTTATTATAGAAGGAAATCAGTAGGTCCAGCCCACACTCAAGGTGGGAGGATTATACAAGGGCACGAATACCAGGAGGCAGGAATTGTGAGCCATGTCAGAAGTTGCCTACCACAGTATTTTTGGACCTGCAGAAAATAAGTGGAATGAAAAGAGTCAAAAATCTATATAAAACTTGACTTAAATAGGCAGCATTCCAGGGGACAATATGGTGGATGTCATCCAGTCATTCAACAAATGTTATAAAGTACATTCTACCCAGCATGGCTCTAGATGCTGAGAATACAGCATTGAATAATGCAAACAGCTTCCTTGCTTTCATAGATCCGAAAGAACTTTTCGAAAGAGGTTTTGTATGTTTAGAAGAAGAGGATATAGTATGTTTTGGTAAAAGACATTATTTTCTGAGAAAAGTTCTTAAAATCTAGGGTTTCTTGATTAGGGGACCATTATGAAAACTTAAGTAATACAGAGATTAATTATCCTCCTTTTTCCTTCATGCAAAGATTCAATCCTAGTAAATCCTAAATTGCCCTATTTCCAAAATACACTCCAGCTATGTCTACTTTCTCACCATATTTACTGCCAGCATCATGATCCACCTGGGGTTTAGGGACAAGGTCCTTCTGAGATATTTTTGAGAAACTTCAATGTGTGGATGGTTTAAAAAATGTGAGTCTTGGCCGGGCGCGGTGGCTCAAGCCTGTAATCCCAGCACTTCGGGAGGCCGAGACGGGCAGATCACGAGGTCAGGAGATCGAGACCATCCTGGCTAACATGGTGAAACCCCGTCTCTACTAAAAAATACAAAAAACAGCCGGGCGAGGTGGTGGGCGCCTGTAGTCCCAGCTACTCGGGAGGCTAAGACAGGAGAATGGTGTAAACCTGGAAGGCGCAGCTTGCAGTGAGCTGAGATCGGCCACTGCACTCCAACCTGGGTGACAGCGTGAGACTCCGTCTCAAAAAAAAAAAAAAAAAAAAGTCGTGAGTCTTGATGGGATCACCAAGGGGATTGAGTATGTCTTGGAGCACTCCAGTATTAAGAGGTGATGGAGACAAGAGTCAACAACAGGGGGGTAATAACTAGTAAGTTAGGAATAAAACCAGGTAGTTACTTAGAAGACAAGAGTATCAGTGAGGAGTGAATGAACAGCTTTATCAGATTCAGCTGAAATAAGTTAAATTTTAGATGAGTGCTGAGAACTGAGCATTGACTTTAACATTTAATTCATTGGTGATCAGTAATAACAGATTTTGTGGAGTAATAGTGTGGGTGAAAGCATGATTAGAGTGGGTTTAAAAGAGAATTTTCCAGGGTGGGGGAATTAGGGACAGTGAATAGGGAGGGGTTTTGCTACAAAGAGAAGAGAAATGGGGCAGTGGTAGGAAGGGAAAGTGGGCTTAAAGGAAGTTTTTACCTTTTTTTTTTTTTTTTTTTTTAAGTTGAGAGAAATAACAGCATGTTTTTGTATACAGATGAGAATGAGATGATGGAGAAAGAAACATTGGTGATGGGAAAGATTGGTGTCGCTGTATGAAACTATGACACTCTAGCTCCTGGGCTTAGGCAGTTCTCTTGCCTCAGCTTCCTGGGTAGTTGGCATCACAAGCATTCACCTGACTCTCTCCCCTATGTTTTCTTCTAAGTGTTACGTAGTTTTAGCTGTTAACGTTTAGGTCTGCGATTCATTTTGAGTTGATTTTTTGTTTTTGTTTTTGTTTTTTTGTGTTTTTTTTTTGAGATGGAGTCTTGCTCTTTTGCCCATGCTAGAATGCAGTGGCAGGATCTCGGCTCACTACAACCTTCGCCTCCTCGGTTCAGGGGATTCTCCTGCCTCAGCCTCCCAAGTAGCTGGGATCACAGGCACCTGCCACCATACCTGGCTAATTTTTATAGTTTTGGTAGAGAAGGGGTTTCACCATGTTGGCCAGGCTGGTCTCAAACTCCTGACCTCAGGTGGTCCACCTGCCTCAGCTTCCCAAAGTGCTGAGATTACAGATGTGAGCCACCACACCTGGTCTTGAGTTAATTTTTGCATATGATGTAAGAGATTCCAACTTCATTCTTCTTCTTTTTTTTTTAAATAGTAAACGAAGCCAAAACTTTCTGGCTATAACACATAAATTTTCATTTCTTTACATGTGTATGTACATACAGGTAATTTTGCCTTGTTACAGACAAAAACTGATTTTTTTGTTGTTGTTGATAACAGTATTGTGAATTTTAGATCTCTGAACTGAACCACAAGAAAACATTTATTTTACTCTGTCTCCTTAGAGCCAAGATTCTGGGTCAGACAATCGTATAAACACAGTCAGTCTCAAGGAAGCATTGGAAAGGTTTGATCACAGCCCAACCCCTTCTGCCTCTTCTCGGAGTTCAAGAAAATCATCTCACACAGCAGTCTCAGACCCTTCCTGTGAGTACCCTTACTTCAAAGCAGACTTCTTTAAAGTAACTAAACTGTTAGTTACTTATATCAGCATTTCTCATCAAATGCTTCTTTAAAATTATAAGTTTTTACATTTCTGAAATATATTAACCTTTCCAGTAAGTTAAAGGCACATTGCCCACTTTTAGCAAAGAATTAAGTTCTTCAAGTAGCCTATTAAAATGTGTAGGTGGTAATGGGGGTGGTGGTGTTTTTAATCATCCCTCAAAAAGAAAGGCAACTATTTATTGTGTTTTTTACTGTAGGGCCAGTAAGTGTTCTTAGGTTTGCTTTTTGAAAGTTTTTTTATTGTCTTCTCTTTATAAAGACTTGTATAATTGTCATTAAATTAGTAACTTTTTGTATTTAAAGTTTTCCTATTTAAAATATTTTCTTTGTGCTCATAAAAAGATAGAAGTAACTACATTGAATCATCTGTCATGGACTTCACTTTCGTTGAATGGTTTGGAAAAATAATTCAAAAGCCATTTTTATTAACTGAAATGCATTTTGAGATTAATCTTTAAAAAGTATATTTTACAAAGTACTAATGCTCTTCTGATTTTGTGGAATGACTTCAGCAACACCAACCAAGATCCCGACAGATACGAGCACTCCGCCCAGGCAGCATTTACCGGCTCATGAGAAGATGGTGCAAAGAAGGTCATCATTTAGTAGTCAGGTAAGCTCTTTAGTGGATATTCTTCTGAATAAAGATTTATTAAGAGGGGAAAAAATGATATAAATCTTCAGAAATTCATTGATTTGTTACCCCTCTTTGTAAAGATCAAAATAGTTACTGATATGTGACGCTCAAGACTTCCTTTTTTTGTGTGAAGTGGTTGTCGTGTGTATCAGTCCTTTCAATTATTTTTCAAGTAAAATGTTAGTTTGTTTTTTTTTTTTAATTGTGGAAAGCTCATAATTGATAACTGTTTTATGTCTGAGTTCAAATACCAATTGTCTTAAGTCTGGCCAGCTTTTATTGAGAGCTTGTTCAAGGTGTACTATAGGAAGTTCCTTGGAAAATAAAATATAAATAGGGAACAGGCCTTTCCAGTATAGACGGGAAGACATAGCTGTATTCAGCTAACAAAAATATGAGGCAAATGGTAAGTTTATTAATATGAATATCATATTGATATTTCTGCTGGAAGTACTCATGTATGGGAATGAGAATCACTTCAGTGTTATTTTTTATTTTGCTCTAGTCCATAAATTCCCAGTCTGTTGGTTCATCATTAACACAGCCAGTGATGTCTCAAGCTACAAATTTACCAATTCCACAAGGCATGTCCCAGGTATTTTTTGGTTTTTGTTTCAGTTGCATATTTGAAAATGATAAATTGCTTTTAAGCTAATGTAATTTAAAAAAAAAATCCATGCTTGCTGGCAAGCACCTGTAAGCACAGCTACTTGGGAGGCCGAGGTAGGAGCACATACACACACACACACACACACACACACACACACACGCATGCACATATATAATTATAGTTACAGATGCAGTGAATCTTAACTGGGGCCATTTAGAATATCTGGGTACATTTTTGGTTGTCGTAATGATTGTGGAGTATCACTGGCCCTTAGTGAGCATGGTCCAGGAATCCTAATTATCTTTCAGGATGCATGACAGTCTTGCACAACAAAGAATTGTCTTGCTTAATATGCCATAACACTCCCTCATTGAGAAACACTATAGACATAAAGATATTAAAGATGAAATGTAGCTGTGCATTTTGTTCTTCCTTTGAATATTGGAAGAATTGAGTAACTTTATTTGTATATTCATTCTTTGAATGTTTATTGAGTTCCTTGTGTGTAACAGGCATTGCAGATGCTGACAGTACAAATATAATATCTATACTAAAAAACCATTACTAGAGGGAACGACAGCTAACCACATTATATTGCCTGTGCTGAAGGTATATAAGTTGATAATGTAAGCACATTGTGTGAATCCTTAATGCAATCTGAGGAAGTGAAGGAAAACTTTCTAGAATTGTTTCTTGGCCTAAGTTCAGAAGGAGGCCTGAAAGTGGAAAGTAGCCAGAAAAGGGGGGGAGTAATTCCAAAAGTGATGCTGCGTTACTTTGGAGCCTAACTTCTCAACTTGTAATTTATGACTCTGTACTCTTCAGTGCCTCAAACACATTAAAAATACTACGGAGAAATAGTATTTTTCTTCAACTTTTCTGTTTTGTTTGGCATTAAATATATCTTAACTTAGCAGGTCTTGATTTCAAGGAATGATCATTAATAATAGGTAAAAACAGTATTTTTTTTAAAATAGCTCTGTCTGGGCTGGGCGTGGTGGCTCACTCTTGTAATCCCAGCGCTTTGGGAGGCTGAAGCGGGTGGATCACCTGAGGTAGGGTGTTCGAGACCAGCCTGGCCAACCTGGGGAAACCCCGTCTCTACTAAAAATACAAATATCAGCCGGGTGTGGTCGCGGGCACCTGCAATCCCAGCTACTTGAGAGGCTGAGTAACGAGAATCGCCTGAACCCAGGAGGCGGACGTTGTAGTGAGCTGAGATCACGCCACTGCACTCCTACCTGGGCAACAAGAGTGAGACTCCATCTCAAAAAAAAAAAAAAAAAAAGGTCTATCTTATATGGTTATTTAGGTTATACATATATGATAGGAGATACATACTTTTTATATTATTAGTTTTTTAATCTCAGGATTCTAAAGCATTTCTTAACATTTTATGGGAATATTTTCATGAAATAAAAGATATGTACTGTGTCAAAAATGTTAGTAAGCATTCATATCTCACATTTTGTTCACTAATAAAACCAAATGCTTTCCCTCAGTTCTGTGGTTTTACTTCCTGTTATCCTGCCTTCTGTGTTTGTTACTATTTTCTTTTTGTACTTGATAGAAATCCTTTAAGTGATAGCAATATAATGCTTGTCCAAGGGTACAAATAACTTTAGTTATAATAAAATAACATTTGTATGATATAAATGTAACTTTCTTATTTTTTAATTTTTTGAGACAACGCCTCACCCTGTCACCCAGACTGGAGTGCAGTGGCGCTATCTTGGCTTACTACAACCTCTGCTTCCTGGGCTCAGGCGATCTTCCCTCCTTAGCCTCCCAAGTAGCTGGGACTACAGGTGCATGCCACCACACCTGGCTAATTTTTATATTTTTAGTAAAGACGGGGTTTCACCCTGTTGCCCAGGCTGGTCTCAAACTCCTGGACTCAAGCATTCTGCCCACCCCAGCTTCCCAGAGTCCTGGGATTACAGCTGTGAGTCACCATGCTTGGCCATAATTATAACACATTGTCTAATTAAAAAAAAAAAAAAAAAAAGCTTGAGGGAGTTGAGGTACTAAATTAATTTATATTTTCTCAAGCTAGTATAATGTAATATATGATATGGTCTGGTTATTGTTAATTTCCAAAATCAAAGTTGTGTGCTGTGAAATGTAATTTAGCATCCCGAATACAAACTATTCAGGATGGAGTTAAAAAGCTTTGGATGGGAAGGACATTTCTCGCTTTTACATACAGTTCACTGTAAGAGGCTACTTTAAGACAGATTTCCTTCCAATAAAGAGAAACTCTTCCTGCTCTTACACTGTATCATGTACTGAAAATTCATGGGCATAATTAAAGAGCCTGTGTAGACTTAAGAGATGAATCACCAAATGTGGCTAAATTATAAACAGAAGAAAATAGGAGCTGCTCATGACTCAAATAAAACAGAGAAATAAGATTGAAAACATAATTTTATCTTCATTCATGTATGTGTGTGTTCATTCATACTTGCCTAGTCTTTAAAAGCCCATGTTCTATACTTACCTGAGGATAGTTTCCATTGAAGATAGAAGTGAAAATATTATTATTGGTTATCTGTCAGATTTTTGCAACTTTGAGTAATTCTACTCATGTGCACATAGAGGACATTCTAGGGATGACAGAAATTGATACAAATTAACTCCAAGTGCAGACTACTTTTTCCTTTGTTAAGGGGTAAAAATGAAGCTAAGAAGTTTAAATACGACTGGGCACGGTGGCTTGTGGGAGGATTGCCTGAGCTCAGGAGTTCAACACCAGACTGGGCAACATGTGAGACCCCATCTCTTAAAAAAAAAAAAAAATTAGCCGGACATGGTGGCATATGCCTATAGTCCCAGCCACTTGGGAGGCTGAAGTGCAAGGAGTGCTTGAGCCTGGGTGGTTGAGGCTGCAATGAGCCATGATCACACCACTGCATTCCAGCCTGGGTGACTCTGTCTCCAAAAAAAAAAAAAAGTTAAATTTTTTTCCAGTAAGTGATAGCCACAATATGAGCTCAGGTCTTGTAAATCCAGGGTGTATATGTAATCAGTCACTATCCAGTCAGAAGCCAGAAGCATACCAGAAATTTGAACAGGAATAATATAAAAAAGTATTAATGGTAACACAGATTAACTCCTAAAAGAAATAAAGAGAACCTAAAGAATGTAGGAATAAGGCTAGGTGTGGTGGCTCATGCCTATATTCTCAGCACTTTGGAAGGCTGAAGGAGGAGGACTGCTTGAGCCAGAGAGTTCAAGAGTAGCATAGGCAACATAGGAAGACCCTATTTCTACTATATATATATATATTTTTTTTTAATTTTTATTTATTTATTTTAAGATAGAGTCTCACTCTGTTGTCCAGGCTGGAGCGCAGTGGCGTGATCTCGGCTCACTGCAAGCTCTGCCTCCCAGGTTCATGTCATTCACCTGCCTCAGCCTCCAGAGCAGCTGGGACTACAGGCGCCCGCCACCACGCCCAGCTAATTTTTTTCGTATTTTTTGGTAGGGACAGGGTTTCACTGTGTCAGCTAGGATGGTCTCGATCTCCTGACCTCGTGATCCACCTGCCTCGGCCTCCCAAAGTGCTGGGATTACAGATGTGAGCCACCGCACCTGACCAAAAAATACATGTTTATATTAGCCAGGTGTGGTAGTGCATGCCTGTGGTCCCAGCCACTGGGGAGGCTGAAATGGGAGGATCTCTTGAACCCAGAAAGTTAAGGCTGCAGTGAGCCATGATCGCACTGCTGCTCAACAGCCTGGATGACAGAGGGAGATCCTATCTCAAACAAACAAACAAAAAAAGAATATAGAAATAGCAGATGCAGAGAGCAACCACTCTGTAAGGCAGATGGAGAGTACCCAAGGAAGGAACATACTTAAAAGACTCCCCCCAAACTGCCAACCTCCTCTCCCCCCATGCCAGGCTAAGATACAGATCTTCTTGGGGCAGATGTGGCTGTAGCAACTGGGTAATAGAGAAGTTCACTGACATGCCGCAGATTAGAGCTAGAGAGCTGGAAGCATCAGCTGGGGTACTGGTAAAGCTTTCAGGGAAGCTGCCCGCTAGGATGTCATTGAGACTTGCTGGAAAGCCACCTGCCGGGGAGCTGACAAGGCTAACTGGGAAGCTTCCCGTTGGCTTCCCGACATAAGAGCAAGAAGGAAAAGCACCAGAACCAGGAGTTGAGCACCTTTCTTGGCAGTGTCCCTCCAGCACCACCTACTGATGTGGATAACTTTGTGCCTGCTGGCAAAGGAGAAATATTTTGAAGGTCCAGGTCCAATATCACAAAGCAGAGCAAAGATGGGTGGATTAGGAGCTAAGGGGCATAATCAGCATAGCCTCCTTCACTCATGTTACACTGCTTACTTTTCACATTGCACAATTACAAGGAGTAAGTAATTCTAAAATATTTTGTACTTTTGCCATACGTGGTACTTCAGTTTCAGTTTTCAGCTCAATTAGGAGCCATGCAACATCTGAAAGACCAGTTGGAACAACGGACACGCATGATAGAAGCAAATATTCATCGGCAACAAGAAGAACTAAGAAAAATTCAAGAACAACTTCAGATGGTCCATGGCCAGGGGCTGCAGGTAGTTGTTATATTTGAACACAAACAAAGCATCCCATTCACATTTTGGATTTCTAGCAAAGTTAACTTTTCTTAATTAAAAGTGAGATGCAAGAGATATGTTTTATCAATTCAGTTAAATATTCACTGGTTACCTACTCAGTATGATTATACTTTACAGTCTCTAAAGATAATTCATTCCTGAGGGTATTTCTGTCAACATCCTTGTTTCTCCAGTCATCTTTTTTACCAGTCCAAATTTTAGTAAGTTTGAATCCATAATATAAAAATTATATTTTACATCAAGTTTTAGGTACCTCTTGGGTACAGAATTTATAAATCAATCATCAGTAATATTTTTATTAAACTACCAGTATGTATGATTCAAATTAGTCTTACATGACCAACCAGCAGGACCACTCCAGGAGACTATGACTTTGGTAAAGGGAAACGGAGTGAAAACTACTTCTCTCTGATGTTATAAAGTATAAATGATAAGTGATACAGAGCTGTCAGTCCACAGACTGAGTAGCACCGAGTTACACTTTTTCTGACAATTGGAAACATAGAATTAAGATAACTGAAAGACTGAATATGAAGTTTCGTGTTTTATTCACTAATTATTTATTGCTGATTCTTCAAAGTGACTTAACCTTGTTACTTGCTTTTTAAATGTACTCTGTAGCTTGATTTTGCCCTCTTTTTAATGCTTTCATTCTTCTTTTCAATCTACAAAGCTCATTTTAACATAATCTTTATTTTTAAAGATGTTTTTGCAGCAATCAAATCCTGGGTTGAATTTTGGTTCTGTTCAACTTTCTTCTGGAAATTCATCTAACATCCAGCAACTTGCACCTATAAATATGCAAGGCCAAGTTGTTCCTACTAACCAGATTCAAAGTGGAATGAATACTGGACACATTGGCACAACTCAGCACATGATACAACAACAGACTTTACAGAGTAGTACATCAACTCAGGTAATGTTACTGAGCACAGCGGGCTATGGAGTGGTTAGTGTTTGGAATGCACACTATTGCTGAAACAGAAATAAAGCTCTAATGATAAAATATCATTTCAAAATTTAATCATATTTAGAAAGCATAGCATTGAAGGTGATCATGAAAATATTTTGTGCTAATCATGTTAGTATCAAATATTTTCAACTTTTTGTTTTTTTTTTTTGAGACAGAGTTTTGCTCCTGTTGCCCAGGCTGAAGTGCAATGGCATGATCTTAGCTCACTGAAACCTCTGCCTCCTGGGTTCAAGTGATTCTCCTGCCTCAACCTCCTGAATAGCTGGGATTACAGGCACCCGCCACCACGCCGGGCTAATTTTTGTATTTTTGTTAGAGATGGGGTTTCACCATGTTGGCCAGGCTGATCTCGAACTCCTGACCTCAGGTGATCGCCCACCTCAGCCTCCCAAAGTGCTGGGATTACAGGCATGAGCCACTGCACCCAGCCGAGCTTTAAAATATATCACAATCTGTTTAAAGGTGTAGTCTAGTAATTATACCAAGTTACTATAACTTAGACTATTTCTGTATGTTAAAAAGGTATGACTTGCTCAAGAGGCTGACCAGGAAGCCTGCTGGTGCAGAATAGACTGTTGGGGGAAGGGGCAGTAATGGTTTATTGACTATTCCAGAAAATATTGGCAATTACTGTACATCTGTGACTGTGAATCCCAAGGATTTAAATGAAAAATAGCAAAATACCCACTAATTAGTTATTCACTTTGGGCATTTAACAGAAATTCTTTGGGTATATTTTATGTCATCTCTATTATAGTCACACTTCTTTCTAAAGTCATAGCTTACCTTCCAGCAAGATATTCCAGACTAATTCATTCTCAATTACCACGAGTCATTCCTTCGTGGTTATATTTCTCCCAGAGTAATATATCCTGCCACTTCTTTCTCTGTCATATTGTCATATTGTTAGAATGATGAATTCTAGCATACTTCCCAAATGATTATTTTCAGTTAATCTGTCTATAAAATCTCTCTTTATTTTTAACAGAGTCAACAAAATGTACTGAGTGGGCACAGTCAGCAAACATCTCTACCCAGTCAGACACAGAGCACTCTTACAGCCCCACTGTATAACACTATGGTGATTTCTCAGCCTGCAGCCGGAAGCATGGTCCAGATTCCATCTAGTATGCCACAAAACAGCACCCAGAGTGCTGCAGTAACTACATTCACTCAGGACAGGCAGATAAGGTAGTTGTCATATTTCATTTGTTATTTTGAAAATTGTAAACCGATTAATTAGAAAACAATACTGTGATTTTTTAATCAAATTTTTTAATGTGACTTTAATGTGTTGCTCACTGCAGCCAGTGTTTAAATTTGAAATAAAAACACATAATTTATTCATTGTTTAAAGACTTCATAATTAAAGGGTAACAACAAATTTTGTTTCTTGTCCAAAAATGTGCTGCAAGATATTATAGAATACAGATTCTACAGCACATTGTTAGAAAAGGTTTATGACAGGCTCTGTGTCACTGTGAATCTTTTGTCTTTTCAATATAGACGCTAGAGAATGTCCATGTAGTAACAGTGGTTAGGGTAGCTTACCTTTTTTAAGTTTGTTAAATGCTCAAAATATGTTGTCTCAAATTGTCATTTATTAAAAGAAAATGTACATGAGGGCCTTCTTTTATTTCCCGGATAAGAAAAAAGTAAATTTTCAGTAATTAGCCAAGGGGTCTATAGCTAGCTAAGGTGATGAGGGAGGGAGCTCTGAACACAGAGCTTGGTGTCATCATTTCAATGCTCAAGTGCTTAAACATGTATTACAGAAAGGTTTTGTGGCCTGCTCTGGAAAAACAATCATCTAGGACTTATTTTAGTGCACTGATCACGTGAGCAGCGCCCATTCTATCCAATATATAGTTTTTTTATCCCTCACCCCCACCATCCTCCTCCAAAGTCTATTATATCACTCTGTATGCCTTTGCTGTACCCATAGCTTAGCTCCCACTTACCAGTGAGAATATATAGTATTTGGTTTTCCATTTCTGAGTTACTTCACTTAGAATAATGGCCTCTACCTCCATCCAAGTTGCTGCAGAATGCATTATTTTATTCTTTTTTTATGGCTGAGTAGTAGTCCATGGTGTATACATACCACATTTTCTTCATCTACTCACTGGTTGATGGGCACTTAGGTTGATTCCATATCTTTGGAATTGTGAATTGTACTGCATATGCATATAAACATATGTATGCAGTTGTCTTTTTGATACAATGACTTCTTTTCCTTTGGGTAGATACCCAGTAGTGGGATTGCTGGATCAAATGGTAGATCTACTTTTACTTCTTTGAGAAATCTCACATTCCCACCAGCAGTGTGTATTGTTTTTTGACTTTTTAATAATGGCCAGTCTGGCTGGGGTAAGGTGATATTTAACTGTGGTTTTAAGTTGCGTTTCCCTGAACATCTATCTATTGAGGAGGACAGAAACCACATCTTAGCAAACATTTGAAGGCCTACCTAGATGAGTATGGCATTGTCCCTTCCCCAAGGGAAAGACCAGACTAGTAAAAGCAATAGAAAGATAAACAAATCAGTATTGTTTGGTATGATGAATACTTTAGAGTATTCTAAAGAGAAAGGAAGTGAGCAGTTTTTTGTTTTTGTTTTTTTGTTTTTGTTTTGTTGTTTTGTTTTTGTAAGCAGTTTCATGGGTTGAGTCAAGCAGGTGAATAACAGTGTGGTCAGGAAAGCTTCACAAAGGCAGAGATACTTGCCCGGACTCTTCAAGAGCTTGGCTTTTGGTGTGAGTGTGGGCACGGAGTCTAGGGAAGCATTCTGGGCAGAGGGAGTCGTGTATACAAAGCTGCAGAAGTGTGAGTTACACGAAAGCAGATTAAAGAAAATGATCTTATCACATTTACCAGTGAGCCATGGGCTAATTCAGATGTTAATTTCATTTAAGATTACAGAGAAATCAGCACTTAGCACTTCTGTGACTAAGTGTACTTTGTAAATATTACTTATTTCTTTGGGCTTTCTTAATATGGACAATTTTAATTCTTTATAGTTTTGCATTAAAGTATTTGGTTGTGTAATATATAAAATACAGTATTTTCAAGATCTGTACTAAGTGTAATATTATATACTTTAAACAGTTTGTAAGTACAGTTATGTCATGCCACATCTATGTTAGAGTCATATCTCACTGTAATGACCAATGTTATAAACTAACTTCATCTCACAGAAAAGGCAAATGGAAATAATATTGTTCCACAAAGAAGCATCATTTTTTTGTGTTATTGTTCTTTCATTTCAATAAGCAAAAGGAAGCAGGGAAAGAGGGAAACATTAATGAATTCTAGCACAGCAGATGCTATGCTGCATTGATAAATTCATAAATTGAGAGGAGTTTTGTTCACTGTTAGAATGTCATTTGGTTTTGAATTATATTTATAAGATACAATTTTGTGTAAATTTCTTCTGTAAACCTAGAGTTTAAAAAAATTACATTATGATAGCTTTGTTTATTCTTGAACTGTGTGCCAGTATAGCAGATGAATCATGTACCACATGTATCTGCCTCCCTGGTACCTAGTAATTTTATAAAAAGAAAAAGGTTCTTTTTTTATAGATTTTTAAAAAAATTTATTGTGGAAAAATGCAAATGACATAAAGTATACAGTTCCTTGTCATTGAGTACGGTTGTTACCATCTCCAGAACTGTTTTCATCTTCCCAAACAGAAACTCCATACCCATTATTCAAGTCCCCATTCTTCTCTCCCCAGTCCTGGGCAACCACCATTCTATTTTCTGCCCCTGTAAATTTGACTAGTCTAAGTACCTCATATAAATGAAATCATACAGTATTTGTCCTTTTGTGAATGGCTTATTTTACTTAGGATAATGTTCTCAGGGTTCATCCATGTTACAGCAGTTGTCAGAATTTCTTTCCTTTTTAAGGCTAAGTAATATTCCACTCTACTGTGTTTTACTTATTCATTCCATCTGTCAATGGAGTCTTGGGTTGCTTCTACTTTTTGGCTCCTGTGAATAACGCTGCTTATGATTATGGGTGTACAAATATCTCTTTGAGTCCCTGCTTTCATTTTGGGGGGTTATGTAAGCAGAAGTGGAATTCCTTCATATAGTAATCCTATAGTAAATTTTTTGAGGAACTGCATACTGTTTTCCATAGTGGCTGCACCATTTTTACATTCCCACCAGCACTGCGCAAGATTTCTCTACTTGCTTGCCAACACTGGTCATTTTCTGTTGTTGTTTGTCTTTTATAGTAGCCATCCTGATGGGTATAAAGTAGCCTCTTGTTGTGGTTTTGATTTGTATTTCCCTAATGGTTAGTGATGTTGAGCATCTTTTCATGTGCTGATTAGCCATTTGTGTATCTTCTTTGGAGAAATGTTTGTTCGAGTTTGACCTTTGCCCATTTTTTTAATTGGGTTGATTGTTGGTGAGTTGAAGGAGCTCTTAGACATTCTGGTTATTAATCCCTTATCAGAAAGATGATAGGCAGTTATTTTCTCTCATCTGTGGGATGGGAGAGTTACCTTTTTACTCTGTTGATAATGCCCTTTGATTCACAAGATGTTTAATTTAATATAGTCCAGTTTATCTGTTTATCTGTTCTTTTGTTGCCTGTACTTTCAGTATCATATCCAAAAAATTACTGCTAATGTCAGTTGCTAGTTATTGCTAAATCCATTGTCATGAAGCTTTTCCCCTATGTTTTCTTCTAAGAGTTTTATAGCATTAGCTCTTATGTTTTGGTCTTTGGTCCATTTCAAGTTAATCTTTGTCTATGATGTGAGGTAAGGATCTAACTTTATCCTTTTGAATGTGGATATCCAAAAATGTTTTGTATTTTTGTTACACGTTGATCTTGCTGTATGAATTGTTTGTTTTACTGTTATACCAAAGGGAATCTTTTAAAATGAAACAAAGTAGGAATATACAGACCTTGAAAAACTAAATTGGCAATGTCATTGGGTATTATCTTAGGTAAGTATTTACTCCACTGCCTTTTATGATGTATACCTTGTACTTTGGACTCCAATTTTTTTCCTTCTTTCTTCTAACAGATTTTCTCAAGGTCAACAACTTGTGACCAAATTAGTGACTGCTCCTGTAGCTTGTGGGGCAGTCATGGTACCTAGTACTATGCTCATGGGCCAGGTGGTGACTGCATATCCTACTTTTGCTACACAACAGCAACAGTCACAGACATTGTCAGTAACACAGCAGCAGCAGCAGCAGAGTTCCCAGGAGCAGCAGCTCACTTCAGTTCAGCAACCATCTCAGGCTCAGCTGACCCAGCCACCGCAACAGTTTTTACAGGTAATTCTCGCCATGGGGAAGCTGCTTGAAACTCATTACTTTCATGTAATGAAATTAAGCATTAAGTGAACAGTTTTGTGAGTGATGTGAAAAATTCACAAAGCTTATTGTACAGTTTAAATCTCTACAAAGATAGAAAGCTGTCCTGGTTGGCAATTTTTTTTCTTCCCTTGTTCAGTCATTGGAAGACTTTAGACCTGCCTTTGGGTATACCCAGTTATCAGAACTGCTGGACAGAGTGAGTGGCCTACTTCCTGCCCACCTGTTTTCTCAGTCTCTGGCTAGAGTTTCTGGAACTTAAGCAAGTACCTCTTTCCTCCTTTTTCTAGCCAACCATAAATTCTGCTCTGTACAGAGCAGGGATTTCTTTTTTCTGGTATGGGTGTTACCTTAAATTATTTTGTTGAATTCAATCTTATTATAATTTTTGAGTTATAAATTAGTATCAGAGGAGAAATACCGTGGAGGTGTAGTATATGTATGAGCTAAGTATATGTATAGCTAAGAACTTGGACTGTAAAGTCTAGCTGCCCTGGGGGTGAGTCACTGCTGCACCACGTACTGCGTGACCTTTGGCAGGTTGCTTACTCTTGCTAAACGTCACGTGTAAAGTGGAGGTTATAATAGTTGATACCTCATGGATTAATAATGCTTGTAAATCACCGAATATAAGAAAGACAAGGCACATAGCTGTTATTTGTGACTGCTATATTGACAAATGTCATAGACACTTGGATTAGCCAAAATATAGACACAGATACCATGTAGATAAATCAGACCATCTCTCCTTATCTATGGGATACAGAAGAAAGTCACTAGGGCGAGATCCTCATCAGAGAAATGAGCGAAACCCTTATCTGGACCTCAGGATCCTCACTAGAAATCCACCTTTTCCCCTTCTGGCCTAGCTGGAGCAATTTTGAATGTAGGCTAGCCTGGAAGTGTACTAGAGACCACTTCATCTAGGCCGGGCACTTATCATTAATTTCTGAGTTATACAACATGTGATGTGATTATTGTATTCTATATTTGGGCACAAATATAGTCTTAATTTGTCACCCTTTGTGTGCTGGTCCAAATATAATCCTTGTCTGTGGTGTGGAAAACTAAAACAGGCTCGTTGCCATCATATCTGATAGTCATACAGTCTCTTAGACTTTAAGCCTATGCTGCAGACATAACTGGGGTAGCTACTCTTACAAATAAAGAAATAACAAAAATTTAAAACAAGTTCTAAATTATTATGTAGGGAAAATATATCCAATGAGAATTAAGCATAAGCTAAAAAAAGGAGAGGACCTGCCTTAACATCTCAGTCTTCTAAGTTATCAAGGAACAAAGGCCCTTACAAGAATAAACATTCTCAAAAAAGAAAAAAAAATGGCATCCCAAAGACATAGGGCCCACAAAGAAATAAGATAGGCAATACCTCTCATAAATACACTTGTATGTAGGTAATAAATACACAACTTGGCCTTTCTAAATTATGTAACACCTAGTTCTAAAACATGCTCCTGTTGTAATCTTATAAGGCTCGTAAGTATCCTGAAGTCTTTGCCTTACACAGCTTTTCCTAGTAACAAAGAGCGAAAGAAAACTCTGAAGGTCCTTGACAAGGTGTAGTGGTCTTTAAGGTTTGTCAAGAATTTGCTCTTTTGTGTGTGTGTGTGCATGTTTCTTTCATGTACATTTGCAAAAATCGCCCACCACAGCTCCATTTTGAAATTAAGAACCCTGCATCAAGTTGTACTGTCAGTAATAGGGAAAGGACTTTCATTGTAAAAATTGACTTTCTTTCCGTTAACGTTTTTTTGTATCCGAGAGTTTCACGTTAATGAACAGCACGTCAGAAGTAAAAATTTGGTGAAAGGAACGGAAGCTCATATATTTGAGTCTTGCCCAAAGTCACACAGCTTACTTATGTAAATGGCAGAGCAAAACTCAAATGCAGGCTTCTGTCTGCAAATCCTGTGCCTTTTTTCATTTGTTTTGTTTTGTCTGTCTGTATACCACACTGCTACTTACCGGACCTAAGGCTCCAACTTTGCCCTCATAATTATGATGCTTTTAAATAATATTAATATTTAATCTTTATTAAGAGCCCAGTGTGGTAGGCACTGTTATTCCTATTTTGTAAAGAAAGAAACTGAGGCCCAGAGAAGTAAACAGCTTGACCAGGTCACACATGTGGTAAGTAGGGCAGCCCAAGTTTGAACCATTCAGTCTACCTCAGGGCCCACGGTCCTGGCAGCTTAACTGTGCCGCTCTAACCAGCTGAGCGAACCTGTGTGGAGAAGGCATTGTCTGTTTGGCCTAGGAGTATTTGTTTTTCATATAGTCATAACTATGCTCAAATTTTGTAATTTAAAATATGGGTCTTTAGGACATAAAGTGAAAGAACATGTGTGATTTGGCTCAAGATATAGATTGCTTTCTATACCATAAAATCTGCAGCTGAGATTCCTGTAAAAAATGAAACTCTCTCATACTTTCAGAAAGAGGGAAGACCGACCTCATAAGCATTTTCCAAATTAGAATTTTTAAACCAGAGCGTGAAAGTGGTATGCATTATGTAGAATTTTAAGGATTTTGTCCCTATGGACGGGAGAGTGTGAGTAAATCTTGCATGGGTGGCATAAAGGGAGTAAAGCAATGCTACATAATCCATTTGTTTTTTAGACTTCTAGGTTGCTCCATGGGAATCCCTCAACTCAGCTCATCCTCTCTGCTGCATTTCCTCTACAACAGAGCACCTTCTCTCAGTCACATCACCAGCAACATCAGTCTCAGCAACAGCAGCAACTCAGCCGGCACAGGACTGACAGTTTGCCCGACCCTTCCAAGGTTCAACCACAGTAGCACACGTGCTTCCTCTCTGACATCAAGGGAGGAAGGGGATGGCCCATTAAGAGTTACTCAAATGACCTGAGGAAAGGAGGAAAAGTTCCAGCAGTTTCATGAGATGCGGTATTGAGTGTTCTAGTTCCTGGAATTAGTTGGCAGAGAAAATGCTGCCTAGTGCTACCGATGTACATTAAATACCAGCCAGCAGGAGCTGATCATAGGGGCATAGCCAATTCTGACAGTGTTTTAGTTGCCCGGATATTTTTGATGGAAAAAGAATATGTTGCCAAATGTTAAGAAGCTCAGCTATGAAATGACCTCCAGGGAATCAGAAAGGCACTAATGATGTTAGTAACTTTTAGTGGTTCTGTGCCTCTTACCAAGTGTTACAGAGGACGTACCACTGCCATGTCAGGGGTTTGCTTACAGTGATGCCATGAAGACAGTCCAGTAGACTTGGTAGCGACCCCCTCCCCCGACCCCTCTCCCTTTTCAGATAATGATGGAACAGTAATTACTTTCAGAATGTTGTGTGGGTTCAAATTCTCTATGTACAGATGATGTAAAAATATGTATATGTCTGGATAAAAGGAGAGAAAGCAAAACATTTTGTATGCTGCATGAAAGCGTTATCTCTTCCTTACAGGTATGAGCACCTTTCCTGAGATTCTGACACCATGTGCAAACTGATCCATCCTCTGTTTTTCCTTTTGTTTACAACACAATAGTGTTCTGTTCACTTTTCCGGGGCACAAGTTTTTTTGTTCATACTTTGGCTGTGATGTCACAGTTTGTTCAGTGAGGTATGATGTGCTGCTGGGAATGGATTTTTTTTTTTCAGGTTAAATTATTGATACAACAGGATTTTCAAGTTACTCAGAAATATCCCTCATTTCATTATTTTTCAATTATGTTTGAAAACAGAATTTGCACTGCTTTATTTTAGGTGGTTGGGAGTTTTGATTGCATATTTTGTTATAGTTCATAGTTGGAAATATTTGTGTAAATGGTTTTCAACAAGCCTGAAAGTAATTTCAAGAATGTTTCAGTTATAGAGGTAAAATTTGCACACAAAACATCTTAGGCACTTTTTAACATTCTCAATCATGGGAATTTTAACTTTTGAGATTTGTTGAAATATTTTTTATTATCCTTCACAATTTCAGTGCTTCTTTTAGTCAGAAATGATTCAGGGTTATTTGAGGGGGAAAAACCCCATAGTGCCTTGATTTTAATTCAGGTGATAACTCACCATCTTGAA
The DNA here is from genome assembly GCF_047675955.1 of Chlorocebus sabaeus. Classification (NCBI taxonomy): domain Eukaryota; kingdom Metazoa; phylum Chordata; class Mammalia; order Primates; family Cercopithecidae; genus Chlorocebus; species Chlorocebus sabaeus. The sequence goes on from NC_132910.1 coordinate 13,825,266, forward strand.
CTCATTGTCCGGTTTCCGTAGCAGTTTTACAACCTTAGTACCTTTTTAACAGCATGTGGGTGTCAGTGTCATCATTAGTCTCCTAATAAGTTCCTTTGAAGACTGCTATCAGTCTCTTGGACTGGAGATACAAATAATTTAGAAATAAAAGATGACAACCTAACACTATCATAGTTATTAATGTGATCCTAAAATGGTTTCCTAAATCAGCATTTTTCTTTAAAGTTAGTCATTTAAGAATTTACCAGAAATATTTGCTCAATATGATCTTGATATTCCTACAAAGAAAAAAAGAAGGGATAGGGATTTGGCTATGCCTTCACTACAACACTAAAATATTGTAACTCACATGCCTTCTAAACGTGAACTAAGATTTCCTTGAGCAATATCATATTCTAAAAGTAGTAAATTCCAATACAAGTTACATACATTTTAAAAACACTTTATAGATTTTATGGTACTAATGAAATTTACAGTGATAGAACAAAAGAAGATTAGTAGAAAATACATTATTAGAATACAAAAAAGTTATTACTGAGGAAAGGGAGGAGAGGACAACAAGTGTAATAAATCAAAATTGACCTCAAAAAATGTGTAACAGAGTTGAGATTGTTAAAACAGAAAAGGTTCTGAACAATGAAAATTAATCTAAATGCAGAATTGCTAGGTAAAGAGGTCAGGGGAATGCTAAGCCAGTTCTTAAGACTTCTCTGTCCTCTGCTTTGCTGTTATCCTTAAGGCATATACTTTGTCTTTCTGCAGAAAATTCTACCTGGCCACAATTACTTTGAACATTAATGTTGAAAAAGAAAACAACCAAAGAAAATTGGTACTTACCCTTCTACAAGAGAAGTGCGACTAGATACCAATCAGTAATTAACATATCAAGGAGCTCGTCTAGCTCAATGACCATCCAGTAGAGATTTCCCACATTCCCATGAATATCAAGAATAGTTGTCAGAATATGTATGTACCTGAGCATACATACACAGACAAGGGGGATGTTGTGGAATATGGCAAAAGGATTGTTCTTCTCCCCTTTCAAATTGCCTTTCTTAACCTTATGCCATTCCATATATATCTGAGTTGTGCCTCATTTATTTATTGGCAATTCCTAGTGATATGGATTTAGCTAACAAAAGATATGAAGAACTATTGTATTAAGGCATGTCTTCTACATACCACACTTAAAAGATGGTGAACTGTGAGTACTACTTAGGTTGACAGCAACAAAGCATAAGACAAGCCCCAGGTAAATGTGTAAACTGTTTACTCACATTGTCCTACTCCAGCCCCTTCAATTATTTCCCATCTCCACAAATAGTTGGGGGAAAAAATTAAAATTTTCCTTTATGATTCTTACTGCTCTTCATAGCTCATCTTTTCCTGCTTAGAATTAACCATTGCTAATTTAAAGGAGCAGCTAGCTGCTTTTCTGTCAGTCTGAAGTGTAGTAGTGGAAGAAGTAGTAAGCACCAGCTGCCTCTTTGCTGCTTTGTTTTCCTCCTGCTTCTCTTAAATTTGGGGTGCAAAGCTATCCCGCCCTACACCCTGCCCCATGAAACTTGAGCATTCAAATGAAGATTCAGCAGTGTCTGTTCTTCATTCATTTCTATAGCCAAAGCTGTTTGTTAAAATCCCAAATCTTTATCATTTAAAGACACCAAATAGAAACACCTTCCAGCTTAAAGAGAAAAAAAAAGTCTCTTCCCTCTGCTTTACTCTCACAGGTATTCATCTTTCTTAAAAACACTTATTCTGGGTGGTACTTTTTAGGTAAGAAACTATTGAGTTTCAGGAAAAATGCCAGCTACTCTGCAGTTACCGTGCTTTGGATATACAGTTATCATAGTTTTGGGGGAGTCAGTATTGTTTAACAAATGCAAGTGAGAACTACAAGCGTTAATAAAGTTGCTCCTCAGAGCGGTGTCAGACCAGAACCCAGACACTTAAGTACTTCATTTTTGAGTGGAAAATATTGGAGGAACAAGTATGGGAGATGCTGGTAGCATGTGAGTAAATAACTACAGTCTAGCCTTCCAGCATCCCAAATTCCAGGGGTAACTTGAGAGTGCTGTGCTCTCCTTTGTCATTTGTATCTGGCTTAGGAATGTACTAGTAATAACAAGATGTCAGTGATTTTGAATAGTTTGTTGTAGATATTCAGTGCAAAATAGTGAAAATACTTGGATTCTTCAGAAGTGCTATAGTTGTTGGTCATTGCCTTAAAGCAGTCTCCTTGACGTTAGGAGCACTGAAGCAGTCCAGCTCCATCAAGAGCACTGTGTTGAAGGGAGAAGAACCCTTGTTCAAGAAGCCTTAGAAAGGGATCCTTAAAATAGTACTCTACGCAGACAAGTGAAAATTCTTTTAAACTGGATATTACTCAACATGTTTTCAGATGTTTCCACTACACTGAGGCAAACTTTTTAAAAGTGGAATGCAAATAGCATTTTACTTTAGTATTTCTGCTTTTTTCTTTGTTTCTTTGGTAATTGAAAGTTTGTTGATGAATATTTGTGTAAAACTCATTCAAGTCTATAACCTTTCCAATTACCTGTGGCCCTGTCTTAGTCCCACGGGAGTCCCTGTTGGAAGGGGTAAACACTGGATATTAATGTTGCTGAGTGAGTCTTTCTAGCTAGGACAAGCTGATTGGAATTTCTGAATGGTAGAGAAGAAACAGCACAAAGGCACTTGCCATTTTAAGTGTTTGGAGAAAGAGAACCTTTTAAGTTTGGATTGGGTGAGCTTTCTTCTAAAAGGAGCTTCTGAAGTAATTGCAAAGGAATAGAATCGACTATTTTTATAGCATATTTAATATATTTGTATATAACTATGAGTATAATAGGAACCCTCTACATGCCTCCCACTTTTCTAATTTACTTCCCCTTTTGCCATAGCACTAGTATAGCCTCATCCGCATGGGTAATGTGCCTATTGTCAGCCTACCAAAAGATAGTGCTGCTGCTTTATGAGACAGGTGAGAAGACCCAGCTCTCATGCCTGGGGATCCTTTACGGAAGGAATAGCACACACTTTTAAAACAACATACCACAGTCTAAAATCATCATTTGGAAATGTAACAAGCACTTTATTGCAATTACTCATTTTGATAAAGTTTATTCTTAGGCGTTAACCAATTCTGAAGGATCCCCAAATCATCACTTAGGTGAAATTATATAAAATGACACATTTCTGAGAAATGTTTAGATCCAGTGAACCGTAGTTGGTTTATGGGAGCGATTTCAAGATAGCCAAATGAACTTTGACTTTTGTTTTGAATGTGGTGGAGTCAAGAGATTGTAGATGCCTAGTTTGATTTAAACACTATTGTAAACCTATCTTGCCTATTGTGTGGACACCAAAAGAGACCAATGAGCCTGTTTATTTTTCAGAGGTCTAGGAAAATTGCATCCGTGTGAGTAGATGTACAGAACTAATCTAAAAGTGATTGCTAGTAATATTTTAGAATATAATAATTTCAAGAATTATTCTGAGTGTTTTAAATGTGCCCTGAAATGTTGGCATGTCATTTCAGCGTTTCCATTTGAATTGCTCTTGTAATATTTTTGCACAAAAAGGACTGAGAAAAAGACTACTTTGGTTAAAGGAAAAAAAGTAGAATTTGATCTTTAATTTTAATGTCTCCCGTGGAAACACTGGGGATGAATTTTGTTGACACAGTTATTCAGGATATTTAAAACAGTGTTGAACAGCTCACAAGAAATTAAGCAAACTTGGATTTTTAAAATTAAAATACTTTCTTTCCATGTGACTGTTTTGCATAGTTTTTTCCCCCTATGTCATAACACTACATTCCTTTTCTTAAATAAAATACTCTGCAGGTTTTGTTGTGAGTGTTTAACAGTATTTTCTAAGCTGCCTGGGTTTCCTCAGGGAAACATTATTTAGTGGAATAATTTATGGAGAGACTGTTAAGTGAAATTCCATCACCACCACCAGCAAACACTGAGGTGCTGCATTAAGTGACAATCAAACTAGTAAGTATTTATGAAAGAATTTAGAAAGGGATTCAAAGAAGCAATTGCTTTGAAAACAGTTCTCTGGGGTTGTTGAATAGAAATGGCTAAATGTATTTATTTGTATTTTAAAATATCTGTATGTTCTCTTTTCTCATCAAAGTGATTTCAGTGTCATGTATTTAATTTGTGGTTTGTTTTGTTTTGCACCATATTCTTCTTAGAGAACTGGCTCTGGTTTGGGGTGCAGTCACCAACTCTCACGATAATCTTTACAGACAGTCTGAACCTACTTTACTTCAGGACGGCAGTGGAGGGGCCGACTCCAGAAGCCCCTGCACTTCCCTCAAGTCATCTAAGAAAGAATTTTAAAAATAACTTCTTTCAAATCTGGTTCATATAGTTCCAACCTTTTTCTAGTTTCACTTGCTGCCTTCTCTGTTTTATGGGCACTTTTTGTATGATTACTTCCCCAACACAGCCAAAGGCCAGTATGACAACCAATGGCACACGATGCCTCTATTTTGCCCAACTGGGGAAATGTTAGTAAAAGAAATAGCATCTTTTAATGGCTGTCATTATATCCATATTAAAATCCATTTAAAGTTCTTAAATTTGATGGAATGTATACAGGCTGAAAACTTCTAAAAAATGTTTGCTGTCTTTAACATGGTGTCATGTTACTTGGTCCTTTGAAAACAAAACAAAACTTCCATACACAGCACTGCCCAATAAAGCAGTGTTGGAATATTGGAAGCCTAGACATTTGAGGATCCTTCTTGGTCACATGCATTAGAACAGAATCCTCCACTTTAGGACTCAGAGAAGCTATGGAGTCCCACAGGCTAGGTATAGCACACAACTTAGAGAATGGTAGTTAAAGCACGTCAACCACAATTCAATGATCTAAAAAACATTTCTTAACTCTGAGGGTTAAAATGAAGACACAATGTTTTCAAATAAAAGCTTTTACATTTCTTAGGAAACAAACTGTGACATCGCTTTTAAAAATGACATTCAAATGTTTATAATGTGTGTTTTTGAGTTGGCTTGGACTAGTACAAGTTCAATGCTGGCAGTGGTTGTGCCAGTAGTTAAAATAAGTTGTTACTTTCAGATTGATGTCTTGTATAACCAGACAATCATCTTCAAGCAAAAAAATTGGCCAGGAAATGTCTTTATTTAAAAAAATATATATATATGTCAGCCAGAACAGCTATCACTTAGACCATTCTGGAATGATTTCGAAATCTTTACTATGGTACAAAGTTGGGGAAGGCCTCAGTATGGCACTTTCATATTCACTCTATGTAAAGATTGAAGCCCAAAGATGAGTTTAATTCAGTGCTGTATTGAAACCAGTCAGTGCAAAAAAAAAAAAAAAAAAAAAAAAAAAAATTTATCTTTGTAAATTTTTCATTGTTAACATCAGTTGGTAGTTGTTAAAACATGCACCAAATTCTTTATAATGTTCTGTGTAGTTCTCAATGTGATATTCTTGACGTTGCTGTCCTTACTGCTTGGTTCTTGGTTTTAAATTAAAAAGTAGATATAGCCCATCATTTTTACTTCCAAAACGGTGGAGCTAAAAGCGGCTAATTGATCTTAAGAATACCCTTTACTAAGGCAAAGATTTAATTGAAATCCAAATTGATTTACAGAAATGAAACTGACATTTTCCATTTGTTGTCTTCTGCCAAAATTCTGAATTGCATACACGCATGAGGGATAATGAATGGTTTCAACGGTGCTATATTAGGTTCTCTGATTTTCATGACCTATGTATGTTTGGAAATACAATATTGTATAAAATGTGGATCGTTTTGTTACCGATTTAATATTGCCATTTTAATTTGGTGTAACAATTGGTTACACTTGTTTTTCAAAGCTATTCTTTGAGGAGAAAGTCAAAGTGTTGTTAGCCTACCTCCACTCAGGCCTCTTGCTGTGTAATCATTATTCCAGGTGATGATGTGCATAGCTTTTAAAACTGCGTGTGCTATTATTCTGCTCTTTCCCATACTCTTGTCATGTAGTCAGAACCTAAACTTATAGCAAAAGAGCCAAGCAGTAGTTTTTTTGTAAATGGAAAAATAATTAGATCCAGACTTTGTTTCCTTCAATTTTAAAAATAAAAAATACCTCAGTGCTATGTTTTTCAGTATCACCTGCATTTCTCAAGAAATAATACCTGCTTCATGTGGCACATAACTTGTAAGAATCACATTTTGGATTTTAAAGAAAGACTATTAAATATTTTAAGATCACAATCAATGACATTTCCCTTTCTTTTATTCAACTATGGAGCCTAATTGCTGCAATAGCGATTTTTTGTAGCTTAGGTCTGACTTACCAAATTCTCAGAGGAATTATGTCCTGCTGCAAGATTGTGGTGCCTCAGAGTGCGACGCTGTTGTTATTTGCATATGAAGCTAGTATTGGGACTAAGCTATCTGAACTGAGGTTAGGCTATGATGGTACCAGCTACTCTCTACGAGTAATTGTCTCTTCTGATATTGGAAAAAACAGCCGGGCGCGGTGGCTCACGCTTGTAATCCTAGCACTTTGGGAGGCCGAGGTGGGTGGATCACCTAAGGTCAGGAGTTCAAGACCAGCCTGGCCAACATGGTAAAACCGTCTCTACTGAAAATACAAAAAATTAGCCGGGCGTGGTGGCAGGCACCTGTAATCCCTGCAACTTGGGAGGCTGAGGCAGGAGAATTGCTTGAACTCAGGAGGCGGACGTTGCAGGGAGCTGAGATCATGCCACTGCATTCCAGCCCGGGTGACAGAGTGAAACTCTGTCGCAAAAAAAAATTATTAGTAGGCCGAACATGGTGGCTCACAACTGTAATCCCGGCACTTTGGGAGGCTGAGGCAGGCGGATCACGAGGTCAGGAGTTCGAACCCCCATCTCTACTAAAAATACAAAAAATTAGTCAGGCATGGTGGTGCACGCCTGTAATCCCAGCTACTTGGGAGGCTGAGGCAGAAGAACTGCTTGAACCCGAGCGGTGGAGGTTGCAGTGAACTGAGATCGTGCCACTGCACTCCAGCCTGGGCATGAGTGAGACTCCGTCTCAAAAAAAAAAAAAAAAAGTATTAGTGAGAATTCCTCACTCTTTATAATAATCTAAGGCAATATAGACTGTCTAACCACAGAGTTTATCTTAATCCACAGACATTGAGTTTTCTACCCTTTGATACTTCCTATAGCAGAGAACTGAAAAGTTCACAAATATGACCTTTTTCACCAACATGTGCTACTTGGCATTTAAAAGTTACTTTTTAGCTGAAGACCCCTCTAAGATCTCCACAGTAGTAGCTATCTTCCTCACAGAGTTACCATGTAGGACAATTGCTGCATCCTACAGTGCTGGGTGATTAACTGGGTTCTTTCACAATCTCTTCAAATTGCAAACTACATTGTGGACCTTTGTAGTAGCTCATAAACCTGAATTGCTCTGGGTCTCTTACACTTCACACAAATAACATGAATGTTTCTGTAGAATTGTCCTTCAGTTTAGTGAGGCTACTAATGGGAATATTACTGCATATGATTCTAGAATATAAAAGGCTGACAGCTGTTGGGTGGAGTAGTAGTCAGAATATACTCAAAACGACAGTGACGACTGAGGTTGCTATGAAAAAACAAGGCAGTCATAGCATAATGAATGATGTTAGGCTCTGGAATTAAACTGCCTGGTGTGACTCTACCATGTAACCTTGGGTGAGTTAGTTTTTTCTTGTTTAACCTTACATTAGTACCTACTAGCTCACAGAACTGTAAGGGTGACGACAATACTTTCGAACAATGAATGCCTGGCTCCTGTTTAGCTACTTTAGGCATATCTCAAATGTTTAATATATTAGTTTTTTACATCAGCTTTAGAAATTGGCCTATCAATACTGATAATTGCATATAACACACAAGGAAGAACAAGCACTGGTCATACCACTTTTATTTATATTGTATCTATGTTACATTGTTTATTCAATATAGAAAAAATATGAATACATTCATAGTATTCTCTTTTAATTTGGTAATTCCACGTTGTCAAATATTGACTGTTTTAATATTGGGTGTCCTACCCAATTAAAAAAAAAAAGAGAGGAAGAATGACCTGGCAGACAGTTCTTACTGTACCATGTTATTGATATAACAGTAATATCATATATGTCTCTTTTTTTAAACACCTAATTTTGAAAAGACCGATGATTAAACTACTGCTTACTGGCTCAGGGAAATGTTTTAAAACATAGAAATTCATTCATTCTTTCCCCAAGAAAATTTTTAAGGTAAACATCTTTAAAACGCCTAAGTGATGAAGGAGAAAATTTGTATTCCTTAAAAAGGGGTCAGTGCTGAAAGAAAATCGCATAGTAGACCCCACTGCACAACAGTTCTGCACCAAAATAAAAATGGGGACCATATTAACATAATTATGCTGGAGAGAGAAAAAACCCACACTTAGAAGTCAGGTTTCTTTTAAAACTCCTTGTTACAAATAGAATCAATGATTATATCTCAAACATAATAATGGGTCAAACTCACAAATCAGTGCTACAAAATACAGTATTTTTCCATCACTTTTAGTTGTAATGTACACTATGTACAGAAAGATAATATTATCTATTTTAAACTAAATACAGATGAACAAACAGCTTGTCAAAAACCAGAATCAGGGCTTATAAATAGTGCAGAAAATGCAAACGCCAAAAAAACGATGCCTCCTATGATTGTCACTGGAAGAGAGAAAAAAAAAGTCAAATACAGCAAAATTCCTATACCTTGATACTATACAAAATGAAAAGGGAGCCGATGAGGTGGCCAATTATTCTTCCAATCTAGTAAACTAACCTTGAAAACAAATTAGAATCACTTCAACCCCTTTTAAATAGCAAGGAACAACACTTAACATGCTTGACTGTGAACAATAAGAATCAGGTTTTTCTCCAGCACTGTTTTGAGAAATGACAGGATTGTATTAAATCCAGACAGTGCTGACAAGCAACAGGAGAACTATAACTCATTTTAAAATCCAGTTATTAAAAAAAATGTTCAAGTCTTCTGACTAGCAAAGAGACAATTCTTCCATCTCCAGACCTAGTTTAACTAGCTTCACAGGACATATTCAGCAGAATCAGTATATGGTCTGAACATATGATTCCAGTCTTGTAAGGCACATTTTTAGAGCCAAAAACTTCTCATACTTCCAAATGGCAATTGTTTTACTAAGATAGTATGTTAACAAGAAGCTACTATGAATTCAATAAAAATGACTTTGTATTTTGCTAACTTCTACACAGGTGAAAAGAGTCCATATTTGCAATACCAAGAGTAACACCTCTAAGAGATGGTAGGTAGGTAATTACAAAAACCAAGTATGCTTCAGCAGCAGAAATTTAAATAAAGCTAACACCCTTTAATCTCTCTGTGATTCTAAAATGTTATCTGATTTGTAATTTTCAAGACTTACCAGTTCTGACAGAGATTTTCTGTGCTATCATTCTTCCTCCAATTACTGCCAATCCCGTGCACAGGCAGTGCCCCACAGTTCCACCCACAGCTACACCATAGGGGTCCTGGAAGCAAGCGTCACAGCATTAATTCAAAACCAAGCATTAATTCATAAGAACCATAACAATTCAGAAGCACTAAAAATGGTGGCCAACAATTAAAAAGCATAATAGTTATAAAAATGCAGGTGTATAATAAATTTATGAAAGGTGTAATGGCTGCTTGAAGGAATATGTACCAGTTATACTTAAGACTAGACCTAAAAATTGAAATAACCCAAATCAATTTGTAAAGTCAAAAAAATCCTGATGAAATAAAGCTAATCAAACCATTTAGCAGTTATTAAACTTCCTTCACACGCAATACGTAGCACTGCTATGACAAGTGCTAGGGAGGATTTTAAGCTAGACGGTTGTTCCCTCAGGTACTGCTTGGTATTATGAGAAACTCAAGTCAATCTTTCGCAGAATAGTATGCCTCTGCTTCTTGGGAACAGAAACCCTGCCTCAGTGCCAGGAACCAAGGATTTATCCAGTGAACACATGCTACCAGAGCAAAGCAGGCACTCAGATTCGGAGGAGAGGAGTATTTAGTGAAAGTTTCCCAGAAGATAGCCCTGAAGAATGAGCAGGGGGTGGTGAGAATGTGATTTTGTTTTGTGGGAGAAGGAACATGCTAAGTAGAAAGCAAAGGCCAGCAGTACCAGACAACCAGCTGCAGAGCCCTTCAGCATTTCACAAAAGGGTAGCTGGAAGCCCAGGTCAGGGAGGACCCTACCATCTTGGAGTTTAAACTGTGTCCTAAGACACTTACTGGTTTTTAGCTGGAAAGTAACAAAACAGATTTATGCTTTAAAAGTCCACTAGGCCAGGTGCAGTGGCTCATGCCTGTAATCCCAACACTTTGGGAGGCTGAAGCAGGAGGACTGCTTGAGCCTGGCAGTTTGAGACTAGCCTAGGCAACATAGTGAGACCTCTCATCTCTACAAAAAAATAAAAACTTAGCCAGGCATCCTAGCAACCACAAGTGGTCCCAGCCGCTCGGGAGGATGAGGTGGGAGGATCACTTGAGCCCAGGAGGTTGTGTCTGCAGTGAGCTGTGATTGTTCTCCATCCTGGGCAATAGAGTAAGACCCTATCTCAAAAATTTTTTAAAGTCTAGTGAAGAGAAAGAACCGGAGGGGAACAAGACCGAAGGAAGGGTGATCCACTGCAATGCTACAGCAACAGCCCTGGAAAGAAAGAGCACTGCCCCAGATCAGGGTAGATGACTGTAGGCAAAAAGCAGGTGAATTTGAGAGAAATTAAGAAGGCAAAATTAATATACATCCATGATAAATGAATGATAGGCTTTATGGAAAAATATCAGAGCCAAGCACAGTAGAGCCAGCCACTCAGGAGGCTAAGGCAGAAGGATCACTTGAGGCCAGGAGTTCGAGACTAGCCTGAGCAATACAGCGAGATCCTGTCTCTTAAAAATAAAATAATGGTGCAGTGGTTCATGCATGTAGTTCCAGCTATTAAGGAAGCTGAGGTGAAAGGATCACTTGAGCCTCAGTTTGAAGCTACAGCGAGTTATGATCACACTACTGTGCTACAAATTCCATCCTGGGTGACAAAGCAAGACTCCATCTCTTATTAAAAAAAGAAAAATTGGTTGGATGCAGTGGCTCATGCCTGTAATGCCAGCACTTCGGGAGGCCGAGGAGGGCGGATCACAAGGTCAGGAGATCAAAACACGGTGAAACTCCATCTCTACTAAAAATACAAAAAATTAGCCAGGTGTGGTGGCAGGCACCTGCAGTTCCAGCTACTGGGGAGGCTAAGGCAGTAGAATCGCTTGAATCTGGGAGGTGGAGACTGCAGTGAGCCGAGATCACACCACTGCACCATCTTAAAAAAAAAAAAAAAAAAAATCAAGCATGACACCCAAGTTTCTCTCCCACAATTCTTTGGATGAACTATGGTAAGACCAATGCGATTTTTAAAGTTAAGAGTCAGCTGAATCATGGTGGGTGGATGGTTCACACATGTAATCTCACCACTCTGGGAGGCTAAGGCAGGCAGATCACCTGAGGTTGCGAGTTTGAGACCAGCCTGGCCAATATGGTAAAACCTCATCTTTACTAAAAATATAAAAACTAGCCAAGCTTGGTGGCACATGCCTCTAAGCCCAGCTACTCGGAGGCTGAGGCATTAGAATCGCTTGAATCCAGGAAGCAGAGGTTGCAGCAAGCCAAGATTGCACCACTGCACTCCAGCCTAGGTGACAGAACAAGACTCTCAAAAAAAAAAAGAGTCAATAACCCTGGTATAGAGAAAGCAGAAACAGCAGAATGTTGATGACATAATCATGAGGGACAAAGGCAGCATTCAAGGAAGGATAAAGAAGGGTCCACTAGAGAAAGCAAGTGAGGTGGCCAGGCAATTACCTCCTGTGAGGACCAATGGAGGCACCATCGAAGGCCATGGGGAGCTCAAAGCACAACAGTGTTCCTGGTGAGGTCAGAAACTGGGTTTCCATGGGCTAAGTATGCAAGGAGAGCAGAGCCAAGGCTTATTCCCATCACAGCCAAGCCCTCTGACACAAGTGGGATTTGAGATGTAGAATTGAGGAAAGGGGCTTTCTCTTTTTAAAGGATGAGAAAAAATTGGTACACACGAACAATGTTCACAAAACGGCTGAGAGAAAGCCAAAATTTAAGCATATTATAAGGGTGGAAATTCAGAATACAGGAGGGTAGAAGGGCTGCCACTGTGATGGGTGGGAATGAAGAAAGGGAACTGCTGCTGTTCTGAAGGAGAAGGGAAAGCCCGCTGCTGGGCAGTGTGTGTGCAGAGACAGGAAACTGGCTGAAGCATCCACTGTGAAGAATAGAAGAGTGGGAGTACATTTCCCAAATTCTACTTGTTTATTATAAACTGCTATCCATGAAGATGGTTCTATCTGAAAGTAATATTTAGGCCAGGCGTAATCTCAGCACTTTGGGAGGCCAAGGTGGGCAGATTGCTTGAGCTCAGGAGTTCAAGACCAGCCTGGGCAACATGGCAAAACCCCATCTCTACAAAAAATACAAAATTAGCCAGCCGTGGTGGCGGGAATCTGTAGTCCCAGACTTGGGATGCTGAGGTGGGAGAATGGCTTGAGCCCAGGAGGTGGAGGTTGAGGTGAGCTGAGATTGTGCCACTGTACTCCAGCCTGGTTAACAGAGCCAGATCCTGTCTCAAAAAAAAAAAAGAAATAAAATGATATTTAAAAATGCACTAGATTAAGTAAAATAAACTAGTAGTAAACTAGTTCCTTTAATATAGGATTTTTCAGTCTTTATTTGTATACTAAGTCATCCTTTCCTTTTTTTTTTTTTGAGACGGAATCTAGCTCTCACCCAGAGTGGAGTGTAGTGACACAACCTCGGCTTACCGGGGTTCGAGCGATTCTCCTGCCTCAGCCTCCTGAGTAGCTGAGACTACAGGCAAGTGCCACCACACCCACCTAATTTTTGTATTTTTAGTAGACACGGAGTTTCTCCATGTTGGCCAGGCTGGTCTCAAACTCCTGACCTCAGGCGATCTGCCTGCCTTGGCCTCCCAAAGTGCTGGGATTAAACACGTGAGCCACCACACCCGGCCTGAGTCTTAAAAAACAAAACACCAGGGATATACTATTTGCCAAATTTGACTCTGAATTTCTTCCTTCCCCCTCACCCTTTTTTGGCCTAGAACCAATTCACATCTCAAAAGACACTAGGATTATGTGAAATCCAATTTGGGAACATTAAATCATGTTGGAAGCAAAGATAAAACTGCATACTAAAATGGCCTGAACAACTGCATGGTTCATAAGAAAAATTACCAACAAAAATAGGAATACTAAGGGAACAGAAAAAGACACAACATTCCTGCCATTTAAGAGCTCATTATATATCCCCACAGTGCAGTTAGTATGGAAGTGTGGCTAACACTGAATGTGCCACGTGTGGGACCGTGCTAGATACGCTGCGTGTGTTATTTCATCTGCAAAATGATCCACAAAGCAGGTAATCCCCATTTTTGGATGAGGAAATGCAGGGAAGTGTAGTAACATGATTATACAGCAAGAGACTCAGACCCAGTCAGCACGTGCCATACTGCTAGAATGGACCAGGGTGTCTCGTAGGTAGGGAGCCTCGAGCCTTTCACACATTACTCTATGGCATACAGTCTATGCCACAGACTGTATGCCATAGAGCAGACAGAAAAACGCAGTGATTCTGCTGTCAGGATAACTCACCCTGGTAGAACCACTACCACTTCAACAATATAGTTACTTACTTTTGAGTCCCAACTCTGGCAATCTGAAAGCCAATAAAAGGCTAGAAATCAAGAATAATATAGGGTAAAGCCATTATATATATACATACACACACACACACACACGCACACACGCACATATATATATTTTTTTTTATTTAAGATAGTGTCTCACTCTGTCACCTAGGCTAGAGAACAGTGGCACAATCTCGGCTCACTGCAACCTCTGCCTCCTGGGTTCAAGTGATTCTCCTGTCTCAGCCTCCCTAGTAGCTAGGATTACAGGCACCTGCCACCACGCCCAGCTAATTAAAGTGATATTTTTTAAAGAAAGTTTGTTTTACGGAAATCCAGTGAAAATCAGAGTTCCATTTTTTTTCCTCAAACTACAGCATTTTTGAGGCTTCTCTGACAAAACAGCCTTTCCCATCTATCTTAGTCCTGGTCTTCAACTGTCTTATATTTTAAACCACAGTCTATAATTAAAGAACTTGTTCTTTTACAGTAGACAGTTCCAAGGAATTAGAAACAATTTTAATCTTATAAAAAGAATTTGATATAAACACAGATAAGAAATAATATTAGTTAAGATCAAAAAGAGGTTGAAAAGCAGTAGCAGTATTCCATTCCACAACCATCTGCACAGGAAATCTTAATAAAACCGTCTGAACAATGACAGGCACCTCATACAAAACCTCGCTATTCCTCAAAAGAAAAATTAAATAGAAAAATCAATGGGCATGTTTTAAGTAAGTGGCATTGAACAACTGTGAAGAAGGCCACAGCCAGCCAGCTTACTCCCTCACACAAGTCACTCGATCTCTCTGGGTGTCAGGTTCTTCATCTGAAGAGTAAAAGCTACAACAAGATGAGCTGAGGCCATTAGCTTCCCACTCCAGGACTTAGGATTCTTGGGCTAAGACCTAACAGAAAGTTCCTACACAGAAACAAACAAGTCACCTAGGCCAGAGCAGTGGCTCACGCCTATAATCCCAAAAGGATTATTTGAGAGGCTGAGGCAGGAAGTTTCAGACCAGGGGTTCAAAACCGGCCTGGACAACATGGTGAGACCCCACCCCAACCAAAAAGTAAATAAATAAAACAAATTACGCATAATAGCAGTACTCAACAATACATAAGCACTGAAATAAAAACAATGTTTTTATTTCCTTAAGTGTTTTTTGTTCTTTTTATGTGTCATTTATTTAATTTCTTGAGATAGAGTCTCGCTCTGCTGCCCAGGCTAGAGTGCAGTGGCGCAATCTAGGCTCACTGGAACCTGTTTCCCCGGTTCAAGTAATTCTCCTGCCTCAACCTCCTGAGTAGCTAAGATTACAGGCATTTCTAGTATTTCTACATGTATTTCTAGTAGTAGGGGTTTCTCCATGCTGGCCAGGCTGGTCTCAAACTCCTGATCGCAGGTGATCCGCCCACCTTGGCCTCCCAAAGTGCTGAGATTATAGGCCTAAGGGACCGCGCCCAGCCTTCTTTTTATATTTTAAAAGTAAACCTCCTTTTAAAATTTTTCCATGTCACTAAAATGATGTTGAAGAGTGAATATTCTAAGAGCTACACAGAGATTTGTAAACAGTTGAACCAATTTTCTGCTGGATTATTAGGCTGCTTCTAAATTTCTACTAAGTTACAATAATTATAAGTAGTCTGTGCAACACTCAATTTCTTTAGTGTAACAGATAAACCAAAAGCTATACACTTTATTAAACACCAAAATGGCCTTCAATAATATTATACCGATTCATATTCTCAACAACTATAAAAAAGAAAGTTCTATGATAAGAAAGAAAACCAAGCTAAGATGACTAGTATCACAGTATCATTTTGGCAAAACCAAAGGGAAGAGGATGAGTAAAAACAGTCCAACTAAGCTTGGTTACAAGAATATCACCTGCAGGTAGCAGGAACTGGGAGAAGGCCAATTTTAGAGACTGGCAGAATTATCAGATGTTAAACAGTCTTGCATATGAAGGAATGCTGTGGCCCACTTGAGTGTGTCCAGTGTTTTCTGGAACAAAGTAGTATTAATTGCATTTCGTTTTAAACAGTCTCCTCTCAAATATCACTCACCTCTCTAGCTGCCAATACAATTGTAGTTAGTTGAGAGCGATCACCCCATTCTGCTAAGAATGTTAACGTAAGAGCTTGAACAAAAATGGGTGAAATAAAATGCAACCACTTTTTCTGAGGTACTGTTATGCTTGTACCCGTTTCGACATCTCCTGGTCCATTTAAAAGTTTGGTTCGTTGGAACTAAAATAAATAATAAACAAATGAAAGTAAGCACAGGAAGCAAATAAAATAGCACACAAATCACTTAATTTTTCTTTTATAAGTGTTTAAATTCTATGAGATATGCTCCAAAAAAACTACAATTATGTGACCCCCAAACCTCCCCTCTGAAGCACTGGTCTCACACAGCAACAAATGCTATAGTCTCAATTCTTCCGTTTCTCCTCAGCTGAACAAACCAAACAGGATTTACTGATCATTTACTATCCTAGACACTATGGGAGAAACATGTAAAATTATAAAATACAGTTCCTGCTTTTCAGGAGCTTATAATCAACCTAATTAAGGAAACTGATTACCTGTGCTCAGGATTCATCTCTCAGCTTCCTTTCCCTACTACATTCACACCAACCCCAAGTCAGATCACAGAAAGGTATAAGAACAGAACTAAGCAAAAGATGTTATTTTGGTGTAGCCCACGTATATCACACAGATGGGGCCACTGAGAAACCTCTGGAGTGTTTATTCCTAGTTGAGTGCCTTTCTGGTCCAGATCAATGGTGCCATGGCTTACTTCTTCATCTTTCTTCTTTAATTCAGCTTGAACTTCTTCCAGTTCCTCCTGACCCTCATCAGGGCTCATCTTTAAGCCTTCCCGAAGCATTCTAATGCCAAAAATGGCAAATAATACAGTTGAAACATAGTATGTATAGACCCTGGGGATGACTGTAGTGGCATAGCCAAACAAAACTGGAAAAAATACAACAGTATGTTTGTTAATGAGTGTGTATCACGACCGACTAAAGGAACAGTTAACTTCAGAAATAAAAATTTATCACTGTTGAAAGAAAAATGGTTCACATTAGAAGCTAATCTAGCATGTAATAAACTCAAGTAGTTCCAGTTCTTTCCCTCCACCAATAATAAACCCTCAGATCTAGCCCAGGCCTAACACAGCTTATTCAGAAGCCAATGGTACAGCCGAAGATGGCACATCTTTCAGAAAGATGTTAAATAAGATACTGAACTCCTTTCCAGGCATGTTCAGCCACAGGCTGGCTTGCCCTTACGTTGTGCAAGGCACAGTACCTGGGGTAGAGATTAGCTCAGAGGCCCTCTCAAGAGTTGAGATTTTATAACCTGGAAGCCACACCACTTTCATAGTGGTATTTCTTCATCACAAATCTTTAAATTACAAACTTCTAGTGAAGCATCATGACAAGATTCTCACATAGCAAGATTCAAACTCTGCTCCTTTGTAACTATTTAAAATAAGTACATTTTATGAAAAAAAAAAAACCTAAAAATTCTTATAACATATATTAAAATAATATTACAACAGGCTCAAACATTCAGTTCCACTCTTTCCCACTGATAAGACATCTGTGTAAGTTATATAAAAAATGATGCTTGGAACTATATCAAGAACTCAAATCCTAACGGTGAAACACAACTACATCAGTAATACTAATTCAGTAAACTTAAAAATTTGGCTGGGCAAAGTGGCATAATCCCAGCACTCTGGGAGGCCACGGCGGAAGGACTGCTTGAGCCTAGAAGTTCCAGACCAGCCTGGGAAACACAGTGAAACCCTGTCTCATAAACAAACAAAAACAACTACATAAGGAATAGAGGATACGACCATACATATAATATATACAATTACTCTGGCCAGGCACGGTGGCTCATGCCTGTAATCCCAGCACTTTGGAAGACTGAGTCGGGCGGATTACTTGAGCCCAGGAACTTAAGACCACTGGTCAACATGGTGAAATCCTGTCTCCACAAAAAAAATACAAAAATTAGCCTGATGGGGTGGCACACACCTGTGGTTCCAACCTACTTGAGGGGCTGAGGTAGAAGGATCACTCGAGCCCAGGTCAAAGCTGCAGTGAGCTGTAATCATGCCACTGCATCCCAGCTTGGGCAACAGAGTGAGACCCCATCTCAAAAAAGAAAGAAAGAAAAATACAATTACTCTTTAATTCACTAGCTTTTTTTATAAAATGGGTGCAACACTTATAAACCTGCCTGAAAATTAAATGTATAACCTGTATGTAAATTCCCTACATTACAAAACTTAAAAGATCTTAAAATCATGGTTAGAAATGTAGCAAACCTATGTCTGCATGCATATCTGTATTTAAATTATTGTGTGTGTGTGTATGTATGGATGTGTATTTGTATATATGTAAGTGTACACACAGGATACAAGCACATATTTTCTAGCTCTGTCCGCTGAAAAGACAAGAGGCAATTTGTAACAATGAGCTCAGTAACCTTGCACCGAGATCTTGGGTTCTAATAACATTCTCCCCTAAAAAGCTCCTCAAAGCTCCTCTGAGAAATGGCCAGTTCCAGGACTGGGCAGAGCAGGAGCATGATGAACCTGGAATATCTTGTTGTACTAGAAAGTGAGGAGCAAAAATAAATGGAAGCATGCCACAAAGACACAGGACACAGTTTGAAAAGGCTCCCACTGGCCTAACCTGGGATAATTTAATCAGCAAAATAGTTAAATAATTAATTATAAACCACTGAAAAAAGGAATCCATGAGTTTGTACTAATAGTAAAAAGACAAATGGGAAAGGAAGGAGAGCTCTCGCTGGCAGTAGAATGTCAAGGCTTACTGGTGAATATGCAAGTACTAGAATTAAAAGTCGTCATTTTGCAAACATCAAGGAAAGATTTAATTATGCAAGAATCATCAACTGATGCAAAATCTTTGGAGAAATTTTGATGAGGAAGAGGGTGTTTGTACTGCCTTTAAGTATATCCCTACAGATTAGATATTAGTTACAAGGGAAGACAAAGACAACACAGAAAAGAAATCCTGACTGGGTCACCAAAATTCATGTCACCAATGAGGGATAAATGGACACCATGTGCTTCCAGATGAGACATTCTTGGAGAGACAAAGTATCACCTATGCAGTTTTCTAGTCAGGAATGCCTACCTCAATCTAACCATGAAGAAACATCAAACAAGAAATGGGGAACAGTCCATTCCGCCGGGGGAGGGGGGATGCACTATGTTCTCCCAAAAAAGGTGATGTCAGAAAACATTTTTTAAAAAGGCGATGGACATATTTCAGATTAAAAGACTAAAAAAAATAAATAAATAACTAAATGCAATACCTGACCTAGACCGAAGGGAAAAACACTGATATAAAGGACATTATTGAGGGGTTGGGGGCAAGGGGAGGGAGAGCATTAGGACCAATACCTAATGCACGCAGGGCTTAAAACCTAGATGACAGGTTGATGAGTGCAACAAATCACCATGGTACATGTATACCTAACGTAACAAACCTGCATGTTCTGCACATGTATCCCAGAACTTAAAGTATTAAAAAAAAAAAGTGGTTAAATCTATAAAACTAAAGCTGTGAAAGAGAAGGAAGATGTAGAAATAAAGACATATGACTTAACAGTTGAGACAAAATAATAATAAAAAGACTGTTACATCCACTTAAATTACATAAAACTGCTGTCACAAGTAAAATATTTAATAAATTTTATGTTCTTTTTCTTTTTTTTTTGAGATGAAGTCTCGCTCTGTCACCCAGGCTGGAGTGCAGTGGCGCGATCTCGGCTCACTACAAGCTCCGCCTCCCAGGTGCACACCATTCTCCTGCCTCACCCTCCCGAGTAGCAGGAACTACAGGTGCCCACCACCAAGCCTGGCTATTTTTTTGTACTTTTTTAGTAGAAATGGGGTTTCACTGTGTTAGCCAGGATGGTCTCGATCTCTTGACCTCGTGATCCGCCCGCCTCGGCCTCCCAAAGTGCTGGGATTACAGGCGTGAGCCACCGCGCCCGGCCTATGTCCTTTCAAAAAACAAAAAAAGAAAGGACATTGGGTCATCCAAAATTAAAATATTGATGACAGATTCAAGTACTGTATCAATACATAAATATATTAAACGTTGTGTGTATGAGTGTGCATTACATAGCTCATAATGTATGTATATGTACACACTATAGACAGGTATTTAAACCATGAGTATATATACACATTTATAATTTTATTTAGATAGAGTACAAATGCTAAAACAAATGGGATAAAATGTTAACAGGTGAATCTAGGCAAAAGATATATAAGTGTTCTTTGTACTATTTTATTTTTGCTGCTTTGTAAACTTAAAATTATTTCTATAAAATGTTTAAAAATTGTAAAATGATGGGCCAGGGGCCAGGCGCAGTAGCTCATGCCTATAATCCCAGCACTTTGGGAGGCCAAGGCGGGTGATCACTTGAGGTCAGGAGTTTGAGACCAGCCTGGCCAACATGAGAAACTCCATCTCTACCAAAACATACAGCAAGTAGCTAGGCGTGATGGCACGTGCCTGCAGTCTCAGCTACTTGGGAGGCTGAGGCACGAAAACTGCCTGAGCCCGGGAGGCGGAGGCTGCAGTGAGCCGGGATCATGCCACTGCACTCCAGCCTGGGTGATAGAGTGAGAATCTGTCTCAAAATAAATAAAAAGATAAATAAATAAAAATTTAAAAAATAAATACAAGGTAAAAGGATGGGCCAGGCCCACATACCTATAATATCAGTACATTGGTACTGTTGAGGTGGAAGGATAGCTTGAGCCCACGAGTTCAAGATCAGCCTGGGCAACACAGCCAGACCCTGTCTCTACAAAAAAACAAAAAATTTAGCTGGGCATAGTGACATGGTCCCAGCTACTCAGGAGGCTGACATGGAAGGATCACTTGAGCCCAGGAGCTCCAGGTTTCAGCGAGCTATGATCATGCCACTGCACTCCAGCCCTCTGATAGAGCAAGACCCTGTCTCTAAAAAAAAAAAAAAAAAAAAATACATAAATGAATAAAAAATAGCTCTATCATCTCATTAAGAGATGTATTTCCACTTTTTAAAAATGATTATTTAAATCTGTAATATATTTTCTTTGAGTACTAATAACTATACCAACTCAATTCATAGAGTTAACACTTAGAGATTTACTAGGAGAAATTTACAATATCTTTGAAAATTCAATGATATTAAATGCATATTTTTATTGCAGGTAGATATGACGGGGTGATCCATACATATATTTCTTTAGGCTCATAAAGTGAAGCAGTGGGAGTGGACAAGGAAGAAAGAAATCCGTAACTGGTTTGTCATCAATTAGTTGTAAACACTACTGCACTTGGATCAGCTCTGTAATACATTTTGAAGCAAAAACTGATAATCATTAGGGTAAAATTAAGGAAAGTTAATGAAAATATAAATTATAGGAAGAAAAAAATGTAAATTTCCAACTGTTAAAAAAGTATATTCACATTTGTTTTAAAGGAATGATGGTGATAGTGGGTATCAAATTGCTAATGGTATTTAGAGTCACTGGGTATATTTTTAAAACATCCTAAGTCTCTTTTTTTTTTTTTTGAGACGGGAGTCTCTCTGTTACCCAGGCTGGAGTGTAGTGGCACGATCTTGGCTCACTGCAACTTCTGCCTCCTGGGTTCAAGCGATTCTCCTGCCTCAGCCTCCTGAGTAGCTGGGATAACAGGCGCCCGCCACCATACCCAGCTAATTTTTGTATTTTCAGTAGAGATGGGGTTTCACCACGTTGGTCAGGCTGGTCTCGAACTCCTGACCTCGTGATCCGCCCGCCTTGGCCTCCCAAAGAGATGGGATTACAGGCGTGAGCGACTGTGCACAGCCCCAACAGTCTTACTTTACACAATATAACAGAAATTAGATCTTTACAATTCCTTAAATTTAAGATGAAAAATTATAGACACCTATGCGAGAGAGGGTACAAAGTTATTTTAGAGGATACACAAGGAAAGAATACACAAATAAAAGGTTGGAAGACCACAAATATGGTGTAAGCCAAATTCCCATAGGACTAGGTCAATGACTCAAGGACTTCATGTCACACAACACGCTTTCCCTTTAATTCAGCGAACCCATGGGGGAAAAAGTACACTCACCTGACAAGCACGTCATTAGTCCCAAGGCAAGCATTGCACCAGCCAGAACGGTCAGGCGGTTATAGCGCATTGCCATGATGGCTGCTATAAAAAATGTCTTATCACCCAATTCAGATACAATAATAACTGATATGGCAGCGACAAATGCATGGATAAATCCCAAATTAGTTTGGGTAGCAGGATCTTCTTTACTGGTATGAACTGGAGCTGCTGGTGTAAATATTTTCTGCAAAACAAAAGATCAGTTACTTCTTAAAATCATTATCTAAAATTATTTTATTTTACATGTAAATAAGATTTTTTTTTGAAAACTTTCTTGTCATGGTCATTACACTTATTTACTGTCTAATCACTCTGAAAGCCATCAGTAATGACAGTAACCTCTGACGGTGGTTGCTACAATTTAAGTATCTCTTACCTGAAATGCCTGGGACCAGAAGTATTTGGAAATTTTGGATTGTTTTAGATTTTGGAATATTTGTATCATAGTTGAGTATCCCTAATCCAGAAATCCAAAATGTTCCATTGAGCGTTTCATGTGAGTATGTCAGTGCTCAAAAAGTTTCAGATTCTGGAACACTGTGATTTTAGATTGAGGATACTAAACATGTATGATGCAGATACATATATATATATATAAATAAATTCTCCAAAACAATTTTAAGAACAGAGTACAGACCTGCTATATCCATTAATTTTTTTTTTTTTTTTTTTTTTTTTTTTGAGACAAAATCTCACTCTGTCACTCAGGCTGGAGTGCAGAGTGCAGTGGTGCGATCTTGGCTCACTGCAACCTCCACCTCCCGGGTTCAAGAGATTCTCCTGCCTCAGCCTCAGAAGTAACTGGGATTATAGGCATGCACCACCACCCCCAGCTAATTTTTGTATTTTTGGTCAAGAGGGGGTTTCTCATCATGTTGGCCAGGCTGGTCTTGAACTCCTGACCTCAAGTGATCCACCCACCTCAGCCTCCCAAAGTGCTGAGATTACAGGCGTGAGCCACCACACCTGGCCAAAATTACCTTTTTGTTAGGCATTTGTGATTTGAAATTTAGTTATTAGCTATGTCTCATTCAAATTTGTATTAGTAACTTACGTGAAAGACCCAGGTAGGTTTATTAAATATTTGAATGACATGAAGCTAAGAAAAATTTCATTAACACTCTAAAGGACAAATTAAGACCCACAAACCTCAGCAGGGTATAGAGAGCTGGTTCCAGCTAAGACAAGTTTAATACAGCTGTTTACACGGATGGTCCTATGCTGAAGTCTAAAAATATCTTAGAAGGTAAAGTGGCCTAGCCAGGCACCGTACATCACGCCTGTAATCTCAGCACTTTGGGAGGCTGAGGCGGGTGGATCACCTGAGGTCAGGAGTTCCAGATCAGCCTGGTCAACATGATGAAACCCCATCTCTACTAAAAATACAAAAATTAGCCGGGCATGGTGGCGGGAGCCTGTAATCCCAGCTACTTGAGAGGCTGAGACGGGAAGATTGGTTCAACCTGGGAGGCGGAGGTTGCAGTGAGCTGAGATCGTGCCATTGCACAATGGGCAATGAGTGAAACTCAGTCTCAAAAAAAAAAGTGGGGGAGGGGAAGGTACAGTGGCTAATGAAAAAGACAAACCAGTGTCTTGGCTGTCATTATGCTGAAAATGTGACAAGCTACAAAAAAGCAGTAAGCTTTTCGCTTGAAGGAGTTAGTGACAAGTCCAATGTTATTCTATGCTGCTCAGACCTTCCCCAAAGTTCTATACACAGTTCTAAGGCACTGCACTGCCTTCTGAAGATTAGCAGAGATGTCAAAGACTCTAAAACCAGGGATGGCAAGTTACTGAAGCCAAAACCCAGCCTGTAAGAACAAAAAAATTTTTTTTACATTTTTAAGAGGTTACAAGAAATAAGAAGAAAGAGAAAGGGAGGGAAGGTTGCTGGAAGGCAAGGAGGAGGGAGGGAAGGAAAGGAAGATTATGCATCAGAGACTGGTAGCCTGTAAATACATGGCCTAAAATACTTACTTTCTGGCAACTACAAAGTGTGCTGACTTGGCTCTAAAACAACCCCATGGGGGACCAGGAAGGACAGGGTATCATGTTCCAATAATTGGGAAAGTGTATATGTGAATCTATCCAATGTATATGGTCCTAAGAGGCAGAACTAAAAAGTTACAGATGGCAGGTTTTAGCTTAACAGAGAGGAGAGATTTCTATCTCCAAAGAGGCACCTGAAGTTGGAATGGACTGCTAGAGGAGGTGGTAAATACCCTTCTCTTCTCAATGTCTGAGTTCCAGAGAAGGAAACCACCACTCCCGGGAAATGGGCTAGACAAACAGTTCTCAACCAGGGCGATTGTGTCTCCCAGGGGACATCTGACAATGTTTGGAGACATTTTTAGTTGTCACAATCAAAGGGGAACTACTGGCATCTAGTGGGTAGAGGCCAGATACACTGCTAAACATCCTACAATGCACAGGACAGTCAGTCCTTCCACAACCAAGAATGATGTATCCAAAATGTCAACAGTTCCCAGACTGAGATGCCCTGAGCTAGAAAAACCACTTCCAAAGGTCTCTTCCAATCCTAATAGCTTATTTTTAATTTTAAAGCTTATGAATCTCTAGAAACCCAAGAGATAAAGAAAAAGAAACCCAAGAACATAGTCATTTTGGACAGGGTAAAAACAGATTTATTACAAAGGCCCTAGTCAGAGATAAGAATACGATCGTAAATTCTTAGTGTGCATGTCATTCCTTAACACATAACATAAACCTGATTCCAAAATTCCACAGTAAAGATGAGAAAAATTTAAGCATTACCATTAAGACTAGACCTCTGAGCTAAATACTGGAGAAATTTAACAAATTTAACAAAATGGTTAATTTTAATTTTAATTAAGCTGCCTTGACAGCTACCTCTTAATGAATTAAGTTTAATTAATTAAGCAAGTATCATTTTAAGGGCTTCTCCACTACTATTTTGGTTCCATCTACATGGATGGTCCTTTAAAAATGAGCTTCCTGCAGTGAGCTATGATGGCACCACTGCACTCCAGTCTGGGTGACGGAGCAAGCTCCCTTCTCAAAACAACAACTTCCTTTCTCTTCCAATATTAAGAATTCATATATATATATATATATATATATATATAGGCATTTCAAATTTCAATTTGGCTCTGACACATTTTCCTCCTGAATATGCTTTTTAAAGGTTAGTGTAAAATTTCAGGATCTGAAATCCCAGAAAAATTTTAGGAATAAATATACACCATTTATGATCACTTAGCTCTAAGCTCAAACACAAAATGTTTACTTTTTAAATCAAACACAATAGTGATCAAAGCTACATAGTCTCATGGTTTTATAATTCCCAGCCATGAAACCTCAGCCACATTATTTCATCTCTGTTCCTTTGTGAAATGTAGGGATAAAATAAAATTTGCTTTAAGAGTACCCACATGCACCACATAACGACATTTTGATCAATGATGGGCCGAATATACAGCAGTAGTCCCATAAGATTACAATACCAAATTTTTTACTGTACCTTTTCTATGTTTTTATATATATATATGATGTTACAACTGCCTACAGTATTTAATACAGTAACACCCTGTACAGATTTGTAGCCTAGGAGACATACACTATACTGTTTAGCCTACGTGTGTAGCAGGTTATACATCTAGGTTTGTGTTGAGTACACTCTAGGACGTCTGCACAACAATGAAATTGCCTGATAATGCATTTCTCAGAACACACCCCCATCATTAAGTGATGCATGACTGTAAAACAAAACAAAATTTTAAAAAAACTACATATTCTTAAAACTTTCCTATACACGAAACACAAGCAAAATAAACTTAAAGCTTGTTACATACTATGCTGGTCCTGGGTGGCCAAAATCATACAACCAACCATGGTGACAAGAACTTAAAAACGAAAAGTATCAAGGTACTGTGAAGACACAAGATTTTTTTAAATTAAAATATTAACAGGATTAGAAAGTGATCCATTACCATTCCTTCACTGCTATGTGCAAGGATCATCATCTTTGTCTAATTCACCTTCACAGGGACACAGTGTAGTGGTTAAGTGTATAGGCTCTGGAATCAGACTGCCTGGGTTCATAGCCAAAGCATTATCAGTTATGGCATGACCTTGGGCCAGTAGGTACACCTCCCTAAGACTCAAGTTCATCTATAACATAAGGGCTACTTATGTCTCAAAGGGTTGCTGTGAGGATTAAATGAATAAAGCCCTTTAGGACGGTGCTCAGTACACAGTAAGTACTCAATTAGTTTTTGCAGTGCTACAAAATATGAACAGTTGAATCTTCCTGAAACTAATTTCACGTTACTTTACTGTTTTAAGAAACATAATGGTTTTTTCATACCAAATACTTGATTCCGGTAACTATCCAACAGTTCGCACTGAAGCACATACCAGGTTCCCCAATTGAACCTGCTTCTCCATCCTGAAGCATGAGCCAGAGCAGAGTCTAACAAAAAACCATGCAGCCAAAAAGGTGGGCCACATAATGCATTTTTACATTTTCTGGTAGCCATGTATTTAAAAGTAAAACCAGGTAAAAATTTTAATAACATTTTACTTCACCCAATATATTCAAAATGCTACTATTTAAATTACAAGCAGTATTTTTAAAACTACTGAGCTATTGTAACATTCTTTTTTTCATACTAAGTCTTCAGACCCTGGTGGGTACTCACTCACTGCACACCTCAACTCTGGATTTGCCACATAGCAAGTGCTCACAGCCACACGTACTCATGGCTCATGGGTAGAGTGCTGGGCAGTGCAGCTCAAAAGCATGCCAGCCTTTTGCTAACCACAAGACTTTGGCCACACAGTCCTTTTTCCCTTCCCACCTCCTTTTCTTTTTTTTTTTTTTTTTTTTTTTTTTTTGAGGTGGAGTGTAGCTCTGTCGCCCAGGCTGGAGTGCAGTGGCCGGATCTCAGCTCACTGCAAGCTCCGCCTCCCGGGTTCACGCCATTCTCCGGCCTCAGCCTCCCGAGTAGCTGGGACTACAGGCGCCCGCCACCTCGCCCGGCTAGTTTTTTGTATTTTTTAGTAGAGACGGGGTTTCACCGTGTGAACCAGGATGGTCTCGATCTCCTGACCTCGTGATCCGCCCGTCTCGGCCTCCCAAAGTGCTGGGATTACAGGCTTGAGCCACCGCGCCCGGCCCCCACCTCCTTTTCATTATCCCCCTCTTCATCTAGATTCCTCAAGGTCCAATTCAAGTAGAACCTCTTGAGAAAGGCCTATCCCAGCAACTCTAGCTCTTAACAATCCTGACCCACTACAATAAAACTGATGCAAACTTGTGGGCAATGAGTATGGGAGGCCTATTACAGAAAAAAGTTCAAGATAGGAACACTCAAGAAATTGACCTTTTTGGATTACAAATATGTATAAATGTAATGCTATCATTTGTAATAAAGAGACAAAATAACTAAATGTCAGCTCAGTGGTTCATGCCTGTAATCCCAGCACTTTGGGAGATGGGTGGAGCCCTTGAGCCCAGCCGGGAGTTCAAGACCAGCCTAGGCAACAAAGTGAGACCCTGTCTCTACAAAAAATACAAAATTAGTTGGGTGTGGTGGCACACACTTGTAGTTTCCAGCTATTTGGGAGGCTGTGAGTTGAGAGGATCGCTTGAGCCCAGGAGGTGGAAGTTGCAGTGAGCAGAGATCATCACATCACTGCACTCCAGCCTGGGCAACAGAGTGAGACCCTGTCTCCAAACAAAGAGAAAGAAAAAAACAACTGAATGTCCATTGATAGAAAACTAGTTAAATAAATGGTAGATCCACATAACAATATTATAGAGCTAAAAAAATAATAAGAATATTCTATATACTAATATAGAAAATCATTAAGATATTCTGAAGTTGAGAAAAAGTATACACTAAGTATGTGTGTATGTGGACGGTGTAAGTATCATAAATACACACCAAGTCTCAAGAAACAAGTTAATGACGAATGTTTCCAGGAAAGGAACCAGAATGACTAGAACAGGGGTTGGCAAACTTTTTCTAGAATACAAAAAAGGAAAAGAGACATAACTTCTCACTTTACATTCTTCTGTATCTTCTGGAATTTTTAACTTTCACACCATTATAAGACACATGCTATGCACCATTTCAAAAACCTCTTGACCCAACATCTTATGCCAGCTATGAAGGATCAATTTCGTGTAAGCTGTGACCGGCTTCGAGCAGGTCCAACCAAAAAGCACTGCTCTGTACTTACTCATTCACTACTTGGAAGTGTGGGGAGTTAATAGCTGTGGGGCAACCAATATGGAAGCTGGTTCTAAGATTCATTTCATAAGCCTCTTTGGAAGTTTCAGAGGGATTCAGTACTAGTCACTCATGGAGTAGCTAACTTGAAAATACATCGGCCGGGCACGGTGGCTCAAGCCTGTAATCCCAGCACTTTGGGAGGCCAAGATGGGCAGATCACGAGGTCAGGAAATCAAGACCATCCTGGCTAACATGGTGAAACCCCATCTCTAATAAAAAATACAAAAAACTAGCCAGGCGAGGTGGCGGGCGCCTGTGTTCCCAGCTACTCAGTTGGCTGAGGTAGGAGAATGGCGTAAACCCAGGAGGCGGAGCTTGCAGTGAGCTGAGATCCAGCCACTGCACTCCAGCCTGGGCGACAGAGCGAGACTTCGTCTCAAAAAAAAAAAAAAGAAAGAAAATACATCACACCTTTCCTGCATATACCTCTACTCTGCACTGACAATGTGGAAGAATACAGGCATGTTCTGAGAACAGGAAGTAAACCATCAGAAGAATGGTTGGGGCAAGATTAGAAAGATAAACCGGGCCTGAAATCCTTCATGTTTGTGGACAAGCTGTTTGCGGACAAGCTCAGAGGCAAGAGGGAAGTCCTTACATATTTTGTGTAACACATAAACACAATCAAGGCACTGTGACCAATTACCAGGGCAGAGTGGAGAATACCAGCCACTGGATCAATCAGGAGGTCAGCTGCACGAAACCTGTGTTAAGGACAAATAAGAGAAGGAAAAAATTCTGCACATGATGGAAAGAAAAACCACTAGACCTTTAAAAAATGTAGGCGGGCTGGGGGAATCAAGGATGGTGGTGAGGTTTTCTGACTGGTTGGCAGAAATATTAGTACCCTTAAAACGCTAGTATGTATTTAGTACTCTTAAAAGGTATGTGTGAAAGGGGAATAAAAACAATGGGTTTAGTTTCATATACATTCCACTTGGGATGATAAAAAGCATTTCAAATGAAGATTTGGAAGAGGTTATTGGAAATGGATCACCAGAGTTTAGCCTAGGACAGCTTCAAGATATGTAGGCTCAAGGTTGACAGCCTCCATGTCCTCAATGCAACTTTAAGTGAAATGATGTAAAAGAAAACCAACTTTCTTTTCTAATCCATGTTATAATGAAACAACACTGAATTAAAATGACATGATTTGATGTCATTTCACTGAAAGACACAATTTCCAAAAATCTATTAATGACATTAAGTGAGGACGTACTGTATCTGGTTGCTGGCAGCCCAAAATTATCAGCTGGAGATCTGCAAGTAGATGAGATTTCCAACAGATAAGGCAAAGAGATAAAGTTCAAAATATGTGCCTTAGAGAATGTCTTTATTTAAAGAAGATGGAGGGAGGAAAAAAATAGGAAAAAAAAAACTATTTTAGATATTTCGAGAGCCAGGCAGCAACTAAAGTATCACAGACTGTCAGGTTAGTTTTGAGCTACTAACTAGATGCCAGATATTTTCAGACATATTGTTATATTTGATACTCAAAAAAACTTAAGAGCTGTTTTAAGTTTTAACACAAGAAAACTGAGGTCAAACGGGCTTCATTATTCTTCCAAGTTCATACACCTGAGATGGATTCTTAAAAAGTAGAGAACTAACAGTGTCAAATGAGAACTGAAAAAGATCCCTGGATTTAGCAATTTGCTAACTTACAAGTTTCCTTCAAAAAATGGAATTTGGCCGGGCGCGGTGGCTCAAGCCTGTAATCCCAGCACTTTGGGAGGCCGGGACGGGCGGATCACGAGGTCAGGAGATCGAGACCATCCTGGCTAACACGGTGAAACCCCGTCTCTACTAAAAAATACAAAAAACTAGCCGGGCGAGGTGGCGGGCGCCTGTAGTCCCAGCTACTCCGGAGGCTGAGGCAAGAGAATGGCGTAAACCCAGGAGGCAGAGCTTGCAGTGAGCTGAGATTCGGCCACTGCACCCCAGCCTGGGCGACAGAGCCAGAATCCGTCTCAAAAAAAAAAAAAAAAAAAAAAAAAAATGGAATTCGTGGTGGCTCATGCCTATAATCCCAGCACTTTGGGAGGCCGAGGCAGGAGGATTGCTTGAGGCCAAGAATTCGAGGCCGGCCTAGGCAACATAGTGAGACCTCACCTACAGAAAAAAATAAAATAAAATAAATAAAATTAGCCAGATGTGGTGGCATGCACCTGCAGTCCCAGCTACTTGGGAGGCTGAGGTGGGAGGATCACCTGAGCCCACGAGTTCCAGGCTGCAGTACACTATGACTGTGCCACTGAACTCCAGCCTGGGCAACAGAGCAAGACCCTGTCTTTAAATTAAAATAAATAAATAAATAAATAAAATAAAAAAATAAAAAAAGAATTTCAAAAAAAAGTCAAGGACTGAAGCCAGATAACAACAGACTAAAGTAAAGTGAAAATGCAGCAAATCCCCTAGTCAGAAGTTTGGTTTATAAAACTGAAGAAACTAATATGGCTGGGTATGGTGGCTCATGCCTGCACTCCCAGCACTTTGGGAGGCCGAGGTGGGCAGATCTGAGGTCAGGAAATCGAGAGCTGCCTGGCAAACATGATGAAACCCCGTCTCTACTAAAAGTACCAAAAAAAAAAAAAAAATTAGCCAGGTGTGGTGGCACATACCTGTAGTCCTAGCTACTCGGGAGGCTGAGGTTGCAGTGAGCCAAGACTGTGCCACTACACTCCAGGCTGGGCAACAGAGCGAGACACCGTCTCAAAAAATAAAAAGAAAAAGAAAGAAAAGAAACTAATAAGTAAGATTAAACGAATGACGTTTTTCTTTTCCAAAATCGGAGGAACATACGAACACGTGTCAGAAGACATAAAGGAAGCAATGGGAAGGGAGAAAATAAAGGCACTGAGGGAACAGAATAGGAACGTGGACACAGAGAGGAGGTACGCAAAGGGTGACAGTTTTGTCCAAAACATTAAAAAGGCAGAAAGTACGGGCACAGAAGAAAATACTTCGATGCATACAGGGTTAGATGCAGTGTGCAATTCCAATTTTGGTATTCCACTATTCAGTTATACAGTGTTACATAATGGTAAGTAATGAGATACTAGGGTTTTGGTACAAATACCACTATTTCTGTGTTTTAATAATGTCTGAAACACACCTTATTTACATCTTGAGAGCAGGATTAACAACTTAGATTTTTTTTAAAAAAACTTGCTTAATAAAAACTCTGTTCTAGTTAAAATTTTAATTCCAAATTTAAAAATTGTAAAAAAAACAATGAAAACAGTACCCTCATTTAGAAAGTATTCTTTTATACTTTCATGATCCTCAAGAGAAGGAAGAAAAAGAAAATCAAAGAAAAAAGTAATTCCTATTCTAGTTCTAGAGTTCAAATGAACACAAATGTGACTGTATTGAAATTTGATACAGATACCTGCATCGGAATCTTCATCTATACATGATGAAACTAGAGAAGATGAAGATGCTTTCTTTGAAATAAAATCTACAGCTTGCTACCAAGAAAAAGACTGATGTCCCTGCAAAAAAAAACAAAAACAAAGTTGCTCAATAAGTTATCAAACAACAGGTGAGATTATCTGAAGATAAAGGAGTCAGAAGAAAATGCTTACAATTTGCTTAGAACTGTCTCCTGGGCACTACTAATATTAAGTCAAAAGAAGCTTTTTTTTAGGGGTTGGGTGCAGTGGCTCACGCTTGTAATCCCAGCACTTTAGGAGGCCAAGGCGGGCGGATCATGAGGTCAGGAGATGGAGACCATCCTGGCTGACACAGTGAAACACCGTCTCTACTAAAAATACAAAAAATTAGCTGGGCATGGTGGTGGGCGCCTGTAGTCCTAGCTACTTGGGAGGCTGAGGTAGGAGAATGGCGTGAACTCGGGAGGCGGAGCTTGCAGTGAGCCGAGATCCCACAACTGCACTCCAGCCTGGACAGAGCAAGACTCTGTCTCCAAAACAAAAAAAAAAAGCTTTTTTTAAAAGTTGTAAAAATGTGCACAAAAAAATATATGCACTTAGGCCGGGCACAGTGGCTCATGCCTGTAATCCCAGCAATTTGGGAGGCACGGTGGGAGGATCACTTGAGGTCAGGAGCTTGAGACCAACCTGGTCAACATGGCAAAATCCCATCTCTACTATAAAAACAAAAAACAGCTGGGCCTGGGGCATGCACCTGTAGTCCCAGTTACTCTGGAGGCTGAGGCATGAGAACTGCATGAATCCAGGAGACAGAGGTTGAAGTGAGCCAAGATCTCGCCACTGCACTCCAGCCTGGGTGACAGTGAGACTCTGTCTCAAAAAATATATATATATATAAAATATTATATATTATATATTATGTTATATATTATATATATTTTATATGTTTATATATAATATATATACATGCACTTAAACAATGACACCACACATAAACCTGATTTAGAAGGATGTCATTAAAGATAAAATATTAGGCCGGGCGTGGTGGCTCAAGCCTGTAATCCCAGCACTTTGGGAGGCCGAGACGGGCGGATCACGAGGTCAGGAGATCGAGACCATCCTGGCTAACACGGTGAAACCCCGTCTCTACTAAAAAATACAAAAAACTAGCCGGGCGAGGTGGCGGGCGCCTGTAGTCCCAGCTACTCCGGAGGCTGAGGCAGGAGAATGGCATAAACCCGGGAGGCGGAGCTTGCAGTGAGCTGAGATTCGGCCACTGCACTCCGGCCTGGGCGACACAGCGAGACTCTGTCTCAAAAAATAAAATAAAATAAAATAAAGATAAAATATTTTAATTTTCATTATTGTGTATTTTTGTGAATGGTTTCACTATTTTTAAATACTTTACTAATGTTACTTGTTAATTTATATTAGAATTTATATTTAATAATTATTTTGTTATAAAATTATCTTTTCTGTTTTAATGAATGTTTATTTTTATGAATGTTA
The DNA here is from genome assembly GCF_047675955.1 of Chlorocebus sabaeus. Taxonomy (NCBI): domain Eukaryota; kingdom Metazoa; phylum Chordata; class Mammalia; order Primates; family Cercopithecidae; genus Chlorocebus; species Chlorocebus sabaeus. Next base: position 13,858,484 of record NC_132910.1, read on the forward strand.
TTGTTTTGTAATGTATTTATGCACTTGAAATTTATTAAATGTGTTTAGTTTCATTGATTTTTTTTTCTTTTTTTTTTTTTTAAAGACAGAGTTTTCTTCTTGTTGCCCAGGCTGGAGTGCAGTAAGCAGCACAATCTCGGCTCACTGCAACCTCCACCTTCTGGGTCCCAGCGATTCTCCTGGGATTCTCAAGCAGGGATTACAGGCATGCACCACCACGCCCAGCTAATTTTTTGCATTTTTAGTAGAGATGGGGTTTCGTCATGTTGGCCAGGCTGGTCTAGAACTCCTGACCTCAGGTGATCCACCCACCTCGGCCTCCCAAAGTGCAGGGATGACAAGCGTGAGCCACTGTGCCCAGTCTTCACTGATTTTTTTTTAATGAGCTTTTTGATAACAGAACACCACTAAATAAATTCAGTATTAATATAATTACCTTCTGAGAAGGTAATTATGAGCAGGTGTCCTGATAACTGATGGCCTCAATCTTAGCTGTACAGAGGTTAGAATTAGGAGGCTGGACTGGGTGGAGTGGGACTGCAACTTAATGAAAATAGAAAGAAGTTTAAAATGTTTTGTAGAAGGTACTCTCACAGCTGAAACATAATAAATAAATGAAATACCAAAAACAGTAAAGTAAAAATATGGTAACAAGAACTGGCACTTGGGTCAGGTAATGATTCTGTGGCTTTATTTATTTATTTAATTAATTAATTTATTTTTTTGAGACGGAGTCTTCCTCTGTAGCCCAGGCTGGAGTGCAGTGGCCGGATCTCAGCTCACTGCAAGCTTCGCCTCCCGGGTTCATGCCATTCTCCTGCCTCAGCCTCCCGAGTAGCTGGGACTACAGGCGCCCGCCACCTCGCCCAGCTAGTTTTTTGTATTTCTTAGTAGAGACGGGGTTTCACTGTGTTAGCCAGGATGGTCTCGATCTCCTGACCTCGTGATCTGCCCGTCTCGGCCTCCCAAAGTGCTGGGATTACAGGCTTGAGCCACCGCGCCCAGCCTGTGGCTTTATTAAAAGTGCTATGCAACCAGAGTCATTCTTCTTTGGACTTCCAGAATATGCAATAAGGTATAAATGACTTTTATTAAATCTCTGATCTCCCTTAACTAAAAGGACTTATGTTTCTTATATTACATATTCTGCCCAGGGAAGGAATAAGAAAAAAAAAACATATTAAGTCACTAGAAACATAAACTGCAGAAAAGATAGGATCCAAGTAATCAACAACACTTTTTATCATGGGTTTGTAAATTGGAGGTTAATCATGACTGTAAGTTCATATTACTTACCAACTTTTTTTTAACCTAATTATAGAGAAAAGTACATACTCAATGTAGCATGCCCTGTTAGAAGTTCAGTCACCTTGCTTTTAACACCCTATAAGATACAACTAGGTTTTTATAACATTATCTTCCACTTGAATGCCTACTAACCAAGGAGAGATGCTTCCCCGCTCCATTTTCAGAAGCCCACTCTCACACAGTGGCACAAAAAAGGTTATAGTTAAATATCCTACCCTCTTAAAAGATCTACTGCATGTAGTTGCAAAGCAAATCCGTTGAAACTTACATGTTCAACTCTTGCTTATATGGCTGTTAAACTACTTGGATCATTTCTTACCTCCATCAGGTGGACAAAAGAAGCAAATGACACTTATATTACATAGTTTAGAAAACATGTGAAAGAAAAATCTTTCAGCATAGTGAGTACTGTAGATAGAGAAAAACATACTTGAGCAGTATCAAAAAGTTACATAAAAATATAATTAAAACAAGACAAGGCCAGGCATGATGGCTCATACCTGTAATCCCACCACTTTGGCAGGCCAAGAGGGGAAGATCCCTTGAGCCCAGGAGTTTGAGAGCAGGCTGGGCAACATAGTGAGACCTGGTCTCTTAAAAAAAAAAAAAAAAAAAGGAAGACAACAAGACAATTATATTCTACTATAATACAAAATTAGAATAAACAATAATAAATAAATGTATAACTAAAATGAATCACCAACATATGAAAATATTAAAGGGAAAAATCATATTATATTATACCCACCCTTCCCTCCACACCCCTAGTTTTAAAGACAAGGATCCCTTCCCAGCTACTCAGAAGGCTGAGGCAGGACAATGGCCTGAGTCCAGAAGCTGGAGGCTACAATGAGTTATGAGCTACAAGACCACCTTGTCTCTATAAAAAAAATTAAATAAAACTTTAAAAGACAAGAATCCTTAAGACCATTTAACATGTTTACTGGACACTGTTTCTACCACTGTGGCATTTTGCAAGGCTAGATTTTTCCTAGCTTCTTAAAAAGGATATTAGTAGCTCTACACCTACCATTATTTCTATCTTAAAAATCCCAGTATGACTAAAACTTCAACAAAATACCTGCAAAGTTACATATTCATAATCTCTCTCTCACACAATTAACTTAATCCAAAATAGTGATTGTTTTAAAATAATGTGATACTGGGGTAAATGACAGGGCTAAAAGATGAACACTAAGAGTAAAGTTCATGTATCAGCATTTCAGTTCAATTCCTGGAGTGGACATGTCAAACAGGGTCAGCGGAGCCCAGGAGAGACAAGCAGGGCAGTGTAAATGGGAGCCCCACTTCTAAGCATATGCCTGGGGACAGCAGGGCAGGTAGAGGGGAAAAGATGGAGAAGCCCACTCACTACTTTGCCCCCCGCAAGTGGACTAAAGACCCTGGCTTCACATGTTAAATGATTCACACTTCTTGTACACCTCTGACATCACTCCATTATACCTCTCTGTTATCATGGGTTATTTATTACTCATGAGTTCAGTGCTTTTGATCTTCTCTCTTTTAAAAAAAAAAAAAACTTTATAGGAGTCCCAGAATTAACCATATAGTCAGCTAAAACTAAATTGTCTAAATCAACACCAATCCAATAATGGTTACAAAATCACATCATATCCAGCAGATAATAAAAGCTGAATTTTCGTAATTCCATCTGGTGGATCCCTTTGCAACTTAAAGAAAAAAAAAATGTTGGATAGACACTTAAAAAAAGGGTTGTTGTTTTTTTTTCCTGGTTGAGTTTATTTTACAGCCAGTTTTTCCATAAAGGTATTTAAAAGCTGATATAAACTTGACATGCAAATACTTCTACCCAGCCTTTCAAAATTACTTCATAAATGCCTAACAGACAAGGTCCTCTGGAATAGACAAAGATGAGTAAGCCAGAGTCGTGCTCTCAAGACACCCAAAAGCTAGTAGGGGCAGATAAAAACATGTACACAACTTGCAAGAATCCAAGGCAGCAAGATGTGTGTGTAAACATGCCACAATATACACAATAAAGCGCCCCAAAAAAGGAGAAAGAGAAAGCTTAAGCTCAAGATCAAAGAACTACACCAGCATACAATCCAAATAAACCATTAAAATCCATTAATGAATTAAATAAGTCAAAAGAGAAAGTTAAGACACAAGGAATGCTAATAAAACTTAGTAAGGCATAGAAGTCCAGATTCTAACTCTGGTTCTGCTGAAAACTAGCTGTGATATTAAACCATTACTCCTTCCAAACCTAGGTTTCTCCATCCACAAACAGGAAACGGCACCTCCTCTGCCTGTTTAACGGGCTGTTGTGAGGATGAAATCGGCTCACAAAATCTTCACTTCCCAGTAATTTTAGCTCCCAGCTTCCCTCCCACACCAGAATCTCCTCATAAGCAGTTAGTTATTCAACTTCTTCCTGAGCACTTCCAGTAAGGGGAACTTCATTATTTCTCAATATCGATTACTACATCTGGGACAGCACTGATTCTTACAAATGTTCTTGCTTAGTGAAACCAAGATCAGTCTCTCAGAAATTTCTATCCTATGGTCTTACACAGAAAAACAACAGAAAACTGGAAAAGCCTAAGAAAGCAACATGTAATGAAAACATGAAACACAAAAACAATGCACCAATGTGAGAGCTCACCAGCACTTGAGAGGCCAAGGCCGGAGAAGCGCTTAAGCCTAGGAGTTTGAGACCAGACTCGGCAACACAGTGAGACCCCCATCTCTTAAAAAAAAAATAAACAAATATTAGCCGGGCGTGTTAGCACACGACTGCAGTCCCAGCCACTCAGGAGGCTGAGGTGGGAGGATCAATTAGAGTTTGCAGTGAGCCAAGATGGCGCCACTGCACTCCAGCCTGGGTGACAGAGCAAGGCCCTGTCTCAACAAAGAAAAAGGAAAAGGAAAAGGAAAGGAAAGGAACAGAACGGAAAGGAAAAAGGAACAGAAAGGAGAAAAGAACGGAAAGGAAAGGAGAAATGAAAAGAACGGAAAGGAAAAAGGAACGGAAAGGAGAAAAGGAGAAAAGGAGAGAGGAGAGAGGAGGGAGGAAAGGAAAGGAAAGGTCAGAGATAAATCACTCTTAACCAAGAAATTTTAGGGAAGGCTTCACAGAGAGTAGGTATCTGCTGGTTCTCCAAGGTGGGAAGAGTTGATCCGTGGCTTCAAACTCTAGGTCTTTTTCTTTGAAAAGGTCTTGTGTTAGGGAGAAACTGGCAAGAGCGCACAAGGCCTGTCCCAAAGGGTTCTTGAAGCACATTCTTTTTTGCAGATGAGCACATCCCTTTAGCATATGAGCCAAGAAAGCGGTGGACAAAAAGCCTGGAGGTGAGCTGGAGCCAGATCAGGAGAAACCTGAACATCACTCTCCTAAAAAGGCTGGACTGAAATGAGTGCAGGCAACTCACCGAAGACTTCTGACAAGATGGCAGAATTCAATGTTTGGGAAGATTAGTTACATGGAGATGGCCTGGGTGGGAGTGAGGGTTTGAGTGCCACACTGGCCAGGATTCAGGTAGCAGATACTGGAAATGACGCGAAAGCCCACGACTGGGAGAGAGAAGAAATGTTAAAACGCTGCCAAATGACTAAGGACTGATTCTATTAACAGATAAAAAAGTTAATTTATAGTATCTATTCAGTGAAGGACAAAATACACGATTCTGTTTTACTTATAAATGTAGTTTTGACATCCCACACCGCTGCAGGACGCTGTACTGCCGGCGACTAATTCCTCTGCGTTCCTAAAGGGTACTTCCTGCTAGCCAAAGCACGTTTTAAAAAAGTGAGAGTCATGGTTCATAATCCATATTTATTTGGCAAGAAGCACAGGCAGTGCCAAGTTGAATTTGGGTAAGCAGTTTGGGATAAGCTATTTCAACAATGAAATGGCCGATGTGATGATCCTCAGGGAATACAAAAAGCCTCCTAGCAGCCATCTGTTAAAAACTTTTTGGTAGGGATGAGTCTTTCCAGCTACTCTAAGACACATCTGATCAATAAAACGCCCATCCCTGAGCAGCACCTTGGTCCTCCGGAGATCAACGTTTACAGCGGACTCCTCTTGGACTCTCCCTCTCCCTTTCCCTAAAGGAGCGGGCAGGACCAGGCCTCACCGGAAAACAGCGCAGCCGACCGCCCTCCACCCCGGGAGCAGGGGCCGGGCTCCCCTCCCCCAGCAGAGGCCGGCGGAGGGCGGCGCTCTCAGAGGCCTGAAGCCTGGTACCCGGCGCAGCCGGCCCCGCAGCCTCGCCGGCCCCATCCCCCGCCGCCCCGGCCCGGCCCGCTCACCTCGACCCGGGCCGGCTCGGGGCCCTGCACGGCCACCGGCTGCTGCTGCAGCTGCTGGGCAAACGCCGGCGATACTTTGTTCCGGTGGCTAAGGTCTTCATCGGGGCCGGCCCGGACCGCAGCCGGGGCCCACAGCAGTGGAACCAGAAAGAGCAGAAGCAGCTGGGGCGCCGATGCGCGGCCGTTCCCTGGGGCCGCGGCCGCCATCCCGCCCGCCGGGCCGGCCGCGCACGGGCACCGCAAGAGGAAGTGCGGCGACGGGAAGCCTCAACCCGAACAGCCTTCGCGGCGCGTCCTCACGACTCGCCGCCGCCGCCCCTTAGAGAGCAGTCAGCACCATCCGGGAAGTGCAAGCGGCGGGACTAAGGTGAGGGGCAGTCCCCAGTCCTCTCAGGCGGCGGCTACACTGGAGTCAACCAACCGACTCCGCGCGACCCAGCCCCGACTCCTCTCTGCCCCGTCCCTGCCCGCGACGGCCTCCCATTGGCCCGGCGTCCGCCTCGGCGTCGTGACGTCCTCGGCCAGGTTGAGGAGCGGCGCGCGCCCTCCTCCCATTGGACCCGGCGCTCCCGGCAGGTACCCGGCACCGCGTGTCCTTCCTCTGCTCGCATCCTACCCGCGCCGCGTCCGGGCCCTCCTTTCTCTCTCTGCCCCACCGTCCCAGGACTGCGGGGCTCTTCACGTCTGCTTGGTCCTGAGCCTTCCGCCGTCATGTCCGCACCCGCTGTTCCCTGCGCTTAGTTTCTCTTAGAGGTCAAATTAGCGCGAGCGACTCTGGTTACGTGGCGCTGGCTCGCAGGCACCGCCACGCCGAGCTGTGTTCCGCTCTCCCTTGCCGAGCCTCTGTGCCACCCTCCATGCGCCCACCTACCGCCAAAAACGTTCTTAGGAGCTAAAAACGCTATTTTTTTTTTAAGTTCTGAAATGGGATTTGGAAATAACATGACATTTTTCAAGCCTTGTTTTAAGATACTGCCTATAATTACCCCAGACCAAAAATGGCTAACGTTGCCCTCGTCCAGTATGGCCTTGACGTTTTGGGTGCATCTTGTTTTGTGTTACTCCTTAGACCCTTTAAAAATGCTGGGCTTTTGAAATGGACTGTTTAAGACTTTTGCAGGATGGAGCTTTGGGTGAGCAAGACTAGAAGACAGGAAAGGATGGTTGGTTAGGCTTGAGAATATTTTTACGTCTTCCCAAAAGAAAAGTGAGCTACCATAAGTTTGACTGAGACCGAGTCCCTAATAAAAATCGATAGTGCTAACCATGTGCCAGGCACTAATCTAATATTACACATATTTACATACAGTAAACCTGTACTCAGTAAAGAGCTAAGGAAGTTTATCACTAACTGAAACAAAAAATTAATTTACCAAAACAATCTGTGGGAAAGTGGGCGAACCTACTTTGAGTTCACCGAAGATACCGTGTTTGTCATAGGATAGTAAAATTTCCATCTATTTTTTTTGTTTTGTTTTTTGGGTTTTTTGTTTTTGTTTTTGAGACGGAGTTTCGCTCTTGTTGCCCAGGATGGAGTGCAATGGCGCCATCTCGGCTCACTGCAACCTCCGCCTCCCGGGTACAAACGATTCTCCTGCCTCAGCTTCCCGAGTAGCTGGGATTACAGGCATGGTCCACCATGCCTGGCTAATTTTGTATTTTTAGTAGAGATGGGGTTTCTCCATGTTGGTCAGGCTGGTCTCGAACTCCCGACCTCAGGTGATGCGCCCACCTTATCCCTTCAAAGTGTTGGGATTACAGGTGTGCGCTTCCGGCCTCCGTCCATGTTGCTCTGTCCGCAATTCCTCTTGTAAACTCCTACTCATACTTCCAAAACCTATTCAGGCCTCCACTCTCAGAAGTTTTCCCTGACACCTGCCCTTACAGAATTTGTCACTTGTTCCTCATGTTATAGCTTTATGCATGCTTCTATTATTGTGTAAGTAGGATGCTGCCACACAGTTTGGGGTGTGTTAAAAGAAAAACCTTAGGCAAATTAACAGCGTTTAATCAAGCAAAGAACCCAAAGAATGATTTGCAAATCAAAAAGACCCCAAACCAAAGTAAGTTCAGAGAGGCTCCAGTCTTGCCGAGTGGTCGGAAAAAATAAAGTGACTTACAGAAAACATAATTGAGGGAACAAAACAGCTGGATTGGTTATAGCTGGGGTTTGCCTTATTTGAACACGGTTTGAACAGTTGGACACTTGTGATTGGCCAAAACTCTGTGATTCGTACAAGAATAGGTTACAGTCTGTTTACACACCGAGTTAGGCTACAGTTCACTAAGTATGGGGAAACCTTTAAGCTGAACTTAAAATACGTAAGGAGGCAGCTTTACACTAAATTTAACAGATGCAACTATCATTCCTGGAGTGCAAATGTTTGAGCTTTCATAAGCCAGTAATAACATAAAACCCAGAAGCCCAAACTTCTTCAACTACCTCCCTTTAATCATACAGGAATTGCTGTGCTTAAAAGGGGCCTGAAAGGGAGGCTTGAGGTCCCAAGGGAGGGACCTGAAAGGAGCAGCTTAGACTAAAGACAGAGCCAGAAGGGTGAATGTAGCAAAACTGGCTGTGTGTCCCTCATTGCTGAAAGCTGCTTTGTTTATTTTGTAGGATGGGCTGCCCACACTCCAGGGTTGTCTCAGGAAGGACTCCTGGCCAAATTCAGTCATCTCAACATATGAGGCAGTGAGGACTTCTGGGCTACAGCTGCAGGATGCTGAAGCACTAGCTCCTGAGTGTGCAGTGGCTCAGGGGCAAGGCAGCAAAGCTATTTGGCAGAAGATGTAACATAAATGGAGATAAAGCATTGGCAAACTGGCACAGTGGTGTCAGCAAAGCATCAGAGTCTTACTCTGGGCCAGAGTAAGACCTTTCTAGCCTGCCCCAATGTCACCCTGATCCAAGGGCCCTCAGGTGCTGCCAGGCTAGGCTCTAGGTGTCTGATTCTCATGGGATTTATTTCTATTTCCACACACATCTACCTCCTGGGGTTGGTGCTCAGGCATGCTAAATCAAGGCTGATTCTAGTTTTCACCACCTTGAGGGTTTAGAGCCATCATCCTTCTAGTCCTCATTGATGACTAACTCCCTTAAAAAAAAAATTTAAAAACCGTAGGAGCTTTCCTGATACCTTCCTTGAAGAACAACTGAAGCTACTTATTTGACCCCCTACCCAGTAAGGATGTGGGTGGCTCAACAATTCCACAATGATTTTTTTTTTTTTATCGCAGCCTACACTGATATAGTCTTACTAAAATGTAACCACTGTCAGGCATCCTATGGAAAGAAACACTACTACATGTGCATTACATTGTATTTTATTTTATTTATGTATATATTTTTGAGGTAGAGTCTCGCTCTGTTGCCCAGGCTGGAGTGCAGTGGTGTGATCTCAGCTCACTGCAACCTCTGCCTCCCGGGTCCAAGCAATTCTCCTGCCTCAGCCTCCTGAGTAGCTAGGATTACAGACGTGTGCTACCATGCCTGGCTAATTTTTTGTATTTTTAGTGGAGATGGGTTCACTGTGTTAGCTAGGATGGTCTTGATCTGACTTCATGATGTGCCCGCCTTGGCCTCCCAAAAGTGCTGGGATTATAGGTGTGAGCCACTACACCCATCCTATATTTTATTTTTTATTTATTTATGTAGAGATGGAGTCTCGCTCTGTAGCCCAGGCTGGAGTGCAGTGGCTCAATCTCGGCTCACTGCAACCTCCACCTCCCAGGTTCAAGTGATTCTCCTGCCTCAGCCTCCAAAGTAGCTGAGACTATAGGCGCCCGCCACCATGCCTGGCTAATTTTTGTATTTTTAGTAGAAACAGGGTTTCACCATGTTGGCAAGGCAGGTCTCAAACTCCTGACCTCAAGTGATCCACCCACCTCGGCCTCCCAAAGTGCTGGGATTGCAGGTGTGAGCCACTGCGCCGGGTCTACACTGTATTTTAATGTCTTTTGTTCCAACATCCTTACTAGGCCTTAAGCTTCTAGATGGTAAGGTTATGCCTTTTATCTTTATATTCCTAGCACCCGGTAGATTATATAAGAAGGTAATAGGAATAGTTATTAAAGTAGTAGTAAAACTTTATTGAATGCTATTCTGATCCAGTCAGAGCACTAAGTTTGTTGCATGAATTATTTCTGTCATCATTTTTGCAAATGAGAAATTTGAGACTTAGGTCAAGGAACTTTCCCCAAATTACACAGCTAGTAAGTAGCAGAATTATGCCTCATATCTGTTTGTTGAATTCATCTATGCTCCACTTACTGAAAATCTACTTTATGAAAATTTAAACATATAAGACCAGCCAATTAATTAATGGTGAACATTTTCATTAACTGTTAGGGAACACTGTTTCTCCACTCTAGGGTTCTATGAAAAGGACTATTTCCTGCCGGGTGCAGTGGCTCATGCCTGTAATCCCAGCACTTTGGGAGGCCGAGGCGGGCAGATCACGAGGTCAGGAGTTTGAGACCGGCCTAGCCAATATGGTGAAACCTTGTGTCTACTAAAAATGCAAAAGTAAGCCGGGCATAGTGGTGTGTGCCTATAGTCCCAGCTACTTGGGAGGCGGAGGCAGAAGAATTGCTTGAACCCGGGAGATGGAAGTTGCAGTGAGCCAAGACCACGCCACTGCACTCTTGCCTGGGTGACAGAGAGAGGCTCTGTCTCAGAAAAAAAAAAAGAAAGAAAGAAAAGGACTATTTCCTGGCCTCTCTCAGTGCCCTCGTCATTCCCCTCTGATGATGTAGAGTCCATCTGAGCAGTGTAACTGAGCATATTGGGCTCAGCTCCATTGCCTTCTTCCTCTGGGGAGACGGACACCTAAAGGAAAAACATTATCTGCTGTTCTCTGCGGGGCTTGCCCCTAGCCCAGTGCTGCATGTAACTGGGTGGGAACAGCTCTTGATTCTGGACTTCAGTATTAGCCCAGCTCACCTGGCCACCAGACCTAAAATTATTCCTTCCAACCCGGCCTCCTGTCTGTATCACTCTCTGTTTTCATCCTCAATGTTTCAGAAATAGGGAGAAGTGAGCTATTTCCTGAACTCTTTTGGAGAACCCTCCTTCCCCATAATCAGCAAAGGGCAGATTAAAGTTTTTTGCCTTAAATAGTTCACAGAGCAAAGGTTGGTTAGAGAAGCCAGGGCAGGGAGATATAAGGAAAGAGGAAAAGCAGAAACCAGAAACTTCACGCTAAGAGTCAACTGAAGATCATTCAAATTTAAAGCACTCAGGCTGGGCACGGTGGCTCACACCTATGATCCCAGCACTTTGGGAGGCTGAGGCAGGTGTATCACCTGAGGTCAGGAGTTCGAGACCAGTCTGACCAATACGGTGAAACCCTATCTCTACTAAACATATAAAAATTAGCCGAGTGTGGTGGCATGCGCCTGTGGTCCCCACTACTTGGGAGGCTGAGGCAAGAGATGGCTTGAACCCGGGAGGTGGAGGTTGCAGTGAGTTGAGATCATACCACTGCATTCCAGCCTAGGCAACAGAGCAAGACTCTGTCTCAAAAAAAAAAAAAAAAAAAAATCACTCAGCAAATGTAAGTGAATGACGAATAGCAATTTGCAACTTGCTTGACCTTCTCAACTCTTTAAAGCACATGAAACAAAGCACACTGCTACCCATCAGCTTGCTAAACCCCTTTAAATGATGGGGACCATTGTGTGGGAACTCTGCTGGTGCAGGGGAAAGGGAGGGCAACCCTTTCCCTACATTCTTGAGTTTTCCTAGGTTTCCACAAGCAGGCTGAAAATTCCAAAAAGAATGCTAAATACATGCTCCAGGTTCATTTATCCAACTGTTTACTTGCATCTCCTTCTGGATGTTTCACAGGCATTTCCAACAGAGCAAGGGCAAAACAGGTCTTTTGATCTCCCTCCAAACACCTGTTCCTCCTTCAGGCTTTCCATCTCAGTAAATGGAACCAACACCCACCATGTTAGATTACTTTCATTCCCCCATACCCCACATCCAATCCACCAGCAAATTTTGTCTCTAATTCTAAAATCTATCTGAATCTGTTCACCTCTGTCTCCGCTGTTACCACCTTGTACAAACCAGGTGTCATTTCTCACCCAGGCCATTAAATGGCATCCTAATTGGTCTTCCTGCCTCTGCCAATCTAGAATCTAACCAGCAGCCAGAATGAGCTTTCAAAATTAAAATAATTTCATTCCACTGCTTAAAAGTAATGACTTCTAAATGGACAGAAAATAAAGTCCAAAGCCCCTATCTCTGAATGAAAGTTTAATGTGAGCTAAGCCGGGTGCATTGGCTCACACCTGTAATCCCAGCACTTTGGGAGGCTGAGGCAGGTGGATCACCTGAGGTCAGGAGTTCGAAACCAGCTTGGCCAACATGGCAAAACCTCATCTCTACTAAAAATAAAAAAATCAGCTGGGCATGGTGGCAGGCACCTGTAATCCCAGCTACTCAGGAGACTGATGCAGGAGAATCGCTTGAACCCGGGAGGCAAAGGTTTCAGTGAGCCAAGATTGCACCATTGCACTCCAGCCTGGGTGACAAGAGCGAAACTCTGTCTCAAAACAAAAAAAAAAAGAAAAGAAAGTTTAATGTGAGCTACCCCTGCCTCCCTGTGTGACCTCGTCTCTTGGCTTTCTCCACCTCATGTGCCATGCCCAACCAAGAGCTTCTTTCCACTTCAGACTCTTTATACTTCTTCTGCTCTTCTCTTCTGAGAACATTCTTTTTTTAAGATCTTCTGGTCATTTAGGTTAAAGTTCACTTCCTCAAGAGCAACCTTCCCAGACCACCCATCTAAAATAGACTCTTCCATTCACCCTTGTCACTCTGTCTCATTGTTGGTTCTTTTTAAGTTTGGGAATTTTTGAAAGTTTTTTCGTAGCACTTACCACTGCCTGAAATTATCTTTTTTTTTTTTTTTTTTGAGACAGTCTTGCTCTGTTGCCCAGGCTGGAGTGCAGTGGTACGATCTTGGCTCAATGCAACCTCTTCCTCCTGGGTTCAAGTGATTCTTCTGCCTCAGCCTCCTGAGTAGCTGGGAGTACAGGCATATGCCACCACTCCTGGCTAATTTTTGTATTTTTAATAGAGACAGGGTTTTGCCGTGTTGGCCAGGCTGGTCTCAAACTCTTGACCTCAAGTGATCCGCCCATCTTGGCCTCCCAAAGTACTGGGATTAAAGGTGTGAGCCACAATGCCTGGCCATCCTGATTATCTAATTGTTTACTTCTTGTTTTGTTTTGTTTTGTTTTTTCAAGACAGAGTCTCACTCTGTAGCCCAGGCTGGAGTGCAGGGCCGTGATCTCCACTCACTGCAACCTCCGCCTCCCAAGTCCTGGTTCAAGCAGTTCTCCTCCCTCAGCCTCCTCGAATAGCTGGGATTACGGGCATGCACCACCATGCCCAGCTAACTTTTATATTTTTAGTAGAGATGGGGTTTCACAACGTTGGCCAGGATGGTCTTGAACTCCTGGCCTCAAGTGACCCGCCAGCCTCGGCCTCCCAAAGTGCTGGCGTTACAGGTGTGAGCCACCATGCCCGGCCTGCTTTTTGTTTTTTGAGACAGGGTGGCGTTCTGTCACCCAGGCTGGAGTGCAATGGTGTGATCTCGGCTTACCGCAACCTCCGCCTGCTGGGTTCAAGCAATTCTCATGCCTCAGCTTCCCAAGTAGCTGGAATTACAGGCATGTGCCACCATGCCCAGTTTTTGTTGTTGTTGTTGTTGTTGTTGTTTTTGTAGTATTTTTAGTGAAGACAAGATTTCACCATACTGGCCAGGCTGGTTTTGAACTCTTGACCTCAAATGATCCACCCTCCTTGGCCTCCTAAAGTGCTGGGATTACAGGTGTGAGCCAGCATGCCTGGCCTTTGTTTACTTCTTATATTTATTATCTGTATTAGCAACTAAAACGTAACTGTCATTGGGGTTAGAATCTTGTCTAAAGAGTGCCTGGCAGTAGAAAACACTCATACATGAATGAAGAATTAGTTTAATGAAATTCTGACAACAAAAAGACAAAGGCAAATCTAGACACAGACATAGTCTGGCTCAAAAATACAGATTTCTGATCTGTCACAGCTTCATCTTTGAAAGTCAGCCTCATTCCGTACCATTCCCTACCCACTCCTTCCTCCCAAAAGGCCTGAGCAGTTTTGAAGTGGCTTCTGTGCCTTCTTTGCCCTTGGCCTGCCTCTGAGAGACAGAGTTCATCTGACTTTCTGCTCACTTCCTAGCGACCTTGAGTTCATTTACAGCCAAAGACAATAATGGGTCTGTAACTCACCAAGAATCCTTCAACCCAGGGTACTCCATCTCCCCCAATTATTGCCAAGTCTGGTTTAGGTCTGACAGCAACTGAGGCTCCACCCACCATCCCCTCCATCTTCTCCATCCTCCCCCAGGTTAGGGGAAATCCTCTCTCCATTGTCAAGTCAAAGTGTGAAGTTTGATGAGGCTACTCAGGGCAGAGAGGTGGTTGGAAATTAGGTGGGGGTGATACTCTTTCGTCAAATTAAGGCTTGGATATTACCAAGAAGTAGGGTCAAAATTACATCAGCCAGAGAAATATAAATCCATTAGACTAGATGAGGATCTTTAAAATGAGAAAAAGTTGCAGCCATGGAGTAGAAGACCCTCTCATTCCCTCTTCCCAAACCTTGAGAGTAGAACTTCACCGCCATGAAGTCTATGGATGCTGAGACCTGTGCACCCCTTCTCCCTGAGGCAGGCCTACAGAATTGGGCATGAAACGGCAAAGGATGGCCTCTGCTTCCACCACCATCAGAAATGTTACATTTTCACCAGTGCACCATAATGTAGCAGTCTCTCATTGTGAGGTATCACCTGGAGTTCTTCATCTCATGACCAAGAAAATTAAGGAGCGTGGATGCAAAGGGTGAAGTTGCAGCGAAAGTTTAATAAGCAAAGGAAGAAAGCTCTCCACGGTGGCGAGCGGACCCAGAAGAGGGTTGCTGTTTTTACAGGTGACCGCAAAGGCTTTTATAAGAAACTGGTGAGGACTGGGCATCTCATTTGCATAAGATATGAATTTCTGGTAACTCCACCTCATCCTTCTAGTGTGAGTGTGGGCCCTTAGCTAAAGTTTTACTCCGTATTGCTTTGTTCCCCTTACTGCGCATGTGTTAGGGGATGGAATTTTCCACTGCATGCATATCTGGGCAAGTCATCTCTGTAGGCTTTTATATCTGTGCGGCTGTTGGAATGTCTTAGGAAGGCCCTCTGTGCAGATCTCCTTATCTGTGCCTGCAGCTTGATTTTTTCAGGCCATTCTTTTGTTTGAAAGAATTTAACCAAAGACCCACCCTAACTGATGCCTGAAGGGTTTCTTCCTTTCTCCTCTCACAGTATCTTCCCTTGTAGACTACATCAATGTTGAAATGTTCTTGCTAAAAAGGATGCAGGGAGAAAGACAGTTATAAAGTAGGCATCCACAGTTTTTCCATCTTGCCCCACTCCCCAGTCTAAATGAGGGGAAAAAAAAAATTGGTGGGGTCTCCAGCCCTGTCTGAAGCAGGCATCCATTATTCTGCCAGGTCAATTGCTGCAATGGAAAGCATGACCTCAAGTTTTGTCAGATGCACCAAATTTTCAAGAGAAAAGCCAGAGAGCTGAATATTTGTGTGAAATTTCCTAATTTTTAAAAGTTGGCAATTGTATCAAATTAGGATTATACTCCACTAAACATAGCATAAAATCGAAAAGAACATGCAGCATAAATGAGAGAGAAATGTTTTCCTTCATTAGAGGCAGTTCAGTGGCTCCACAGAGATCAGGGATCCAGGTTCCTTCCAGCCTTTTGCTCTATCATTCCTAGGGGGTGACCTTTGTCTTCATGGCCCAGTGTGGCTGCAAGAGCTCTAGCATCCAACTTCCCAGCAGAAGGATGGAGGACTGGCTGGAAAAACAAGGAGACACAGGGTATGCTTCAGGTATGTTTTAAGGGAACTGCCGCAAAACACATCTGCTTCCGTCTTATTGGCTAGAACTTAGCTGCATGGTGACAGCTAATTGCAAGGGAAGCTGGGAAATGTAGTCTCTATTTCAGAGGCGCTTTCTATAGGGAATAAAAGGAGAAAGACTCTTGGGGTCAGCAATTAATAGTCTGTGTCATAGTAACTATATCAGTCAGGGTTCTCCAGAGAAACAGAACCAGTATGAGGCACACGGCAAATCTGAAATCTTAGAAAAGACCAGCAGGCTGGAAACTCAAGCCAGATTTTTATATTACAGTCCTTCTCCAGGAAATCTCGGATTTTGCTCTTAAGGCTGTTAACTAATTAGATGAGGCCTACCCACATTATTGACAGTAGACTCCTTAAAGTCAACTGGTTGTAGATATTAATTATATCTGCAAAATATCTTCACAGCCACATCGTTATTAGTGTTGGAACAAACAACTGAGCCCCATAGCCTAACCAAGTTGACACATATAATTAACCATTACACTAATTCACAATTTTACAAAACTATGCATACAAAACAGTAGCTGTCTATGAGCAGGGTATGACCTGCAGCCTGCCAGTTTGCAGTCCTTTCTTTGCATGTCGGAGCAAGGGACTTGGCCCTTTATATAGACCTACGATGTAATAATACCCTAACCACATACCCACCATACGACTGGAATCACACATACACTGCCACAAGAGGTCTGCAGTGAAGGTCCCAAAGTCCCAGACAGTATGTAGAGAAAGAGTCCTGTTTTTTGTTTGTGTTGCTTTTACCACTGTGCTGATGGAATGCTATCTGATAACACACTTTTCTGACTCCTTTCTGACTCAGAAAATTATTTTCACTGTAAAACCCAAACCTCAGTTGCTAGGTAGTGATTTAGAGTCACAGGAGGGGGCAGTGAGGGGAGAAGGCAGGGAGCTGGGGCTAAGAAAAAGCCCAGGGCTTTGTCAGCCTATAATCACCAACCATTCCACTCACCCTACTGGGTGAGACTCTTCTATACTCGCCCCAGACAGTTCTTATCTGGTGCTCCTCTTTCAAAGCTGTCATGCTGTAAAGTTGTGTTGTCACTGATTTGTAAGAGCAGTTTATATATTGTGAATATTTATTTTTTCTTTCTTATAAGTATTGTAATTGGTTTTTCTAATTTTTAAAACATTGTTTGTGATGTCTTACACTGTAATTCTGTACAGGCTTACAGCTTTTCTGAGTCTATTTGAATAATATAAGTACTAGAAATGTGGCTAAAATGGGCCCATTAAAAGCATTGGGGCAGGCACAGTGGCTCATGTCTGCAATCCCGGCACTTTGGAAGACTGAGGTGGGCAGATTGCTTGAGCTCAGGAATTTAAGACCAGCCTGGGCAACATGGTGAAATTCCATCTCTACAAAAAATTAAAAAAAAAAAAAACAGCTGAGTATGGTGGCATGTGCCTGTAGTCTCTGCTACTTGGGAGGCTGAGGCAGGAAGATCACTTAAGCCCAGGAGATAGAGGCTGCAGTGAGATATAATTGCACCACTGTCCTCCAGCCTAGGTGACAGAGTGAGGAAAAAATAAAAATGAAAAGAAGGAAGAAAAAAAAGCATTGACACACTTTTTTTTTTTTTTTTTTTTTTTTTTTGGAGATAGGGTCTCACTCTGTTACACAGGCTGGAGGGCAGTGGCGTGATCACAGCTCACTCCCACGGTCAAGCGATCCTCCTGCCTCAGCCTCCTGCATAGCTGGGACTACCCACATGCACCACCATGCCCAGCTAATTTTTAAATTCCTTTTAGAGACACAGTCTCACTGTATTGCCCAGGCTGGTATTGAACTCCTGGGCTCAAGTGATCTTCCTGCCTTCACCTCCCAAAGTGTTAGGATTACAGGTGTGAGCCACTGTGCCCAGCCAGCACACAAATTATATCACCTAGAAATTGATAATTTCACTAAAAGTCAGAAGATAGAACTAAAATTATTTAGGGTAAATATGTGTCTTGTATTTCTTAATTCAGCAACAAATTAGTTACGTTTATGCAACCATCAATAAAAATAAAAACAACTATAATTCAGTGGATCTTTTTTCACTTTATGGGAAGCAGGTTTGGTTTATCTGGCTTCAATGCTTTTCCCTGCTGTTTACTTTTCACAAGTAAGTCATCTTTATTGTCATTTTTTTTTTTACTGCAAAGTTCATTGGAGTCATCATTTTTGAAGAAACCAAAAATAGATGAGGTGGGCCCATATTGTGGTGGCCATTTCTCTGATCTTTAGAAAAATAGTTCTCCATATTTGAAAACTAAGAATGCTTGTAGAAGGACAATCTAACAGTCTTGCTATTTATAAGACACCTGAATTTGACTCCCATTTGAATGGATGTTTTGTTTAACCCTGTCAGACTTATGCTTTGGACAGCAAAACATGTAATTTTTAAATTTTTGTTATTATTTTTGAGACAGAGTCCCCTCTTGTTGCCCAGGCTAGAGTGTAGCGGCATGATTACGGCTCACATCAGCCTCGACCTCCCAGGCTCAAGCTATCCTCCCACCTCAGCTTCCCAAGTAGCTGGGACTATAGGTACGTGGCACCATACCCAGCTAGTTTTTTTTCTATTTTTTGTAGAGATGAGGGTCTCACTACATTGCCGAGGCTGGTCTTGAACTCCTGGGCTCAAGCACTCTCCTGCCTTGGCCTCCCAAAATGCTGGGATTACAGCCATGAGCCACTGGGTCCAGCTGAAACTCCTAATTTTAATGAGAATGGCATCCATTGAAGGCATTGTCCCCGATTGCTTTGTGACATCAGTCTTGGATCAAATGCAAACAGATTTTTCCTTATGACAAATTCTGCACTATAGCCCACAGTATTATATTGCTTTACTCTGTTTTTTTTTGTTTCTTTCCCTGAGGTGGAGTCTCTCTGTCGCCCAGGGTAGAGTGCAGTGGTGCAGTCTTGGCTCACTGCAACCTCTGCCTCCCGGGTTCAAGCGATTCTTCCGCCTCAGCTTCCCGAGTAGCTGGGACTATAGGCGTGCGCCACCACGCCCAGCTAATTTTTGTATTTTTAGTAGAGACGAGGTTTCATCATATTGGTCAGGCTGGTCTTGAACTCCTGACCTCGTGATCCTCCTGCTTCGGCCTCCCAAAGTGCTGGGATTATAGGCATGAGCTACCGCACCCGGCTATATTGCTTTACTCTTAACATAGATTAAATGCCTATTACCTGATAGATTTTGTATGGCACACATTCAGAACATGCATTTTCTTGCATCTCTTGCTCTTTTTCTACTCTCCTTAAGCATTCATAGGCATGCATTTTCTACTATGATGGCTTATAACAAAAATCTGTAATACTCTTACTTGTGGTCATTGCTGGCTGTGTAATTCGCTGAGACCAGTGCAAAATGAAAATACGGGACCTCCTCTGTAAAAAACAGGAAAAAATACAGTTAAAGATACTAATGTAATAGGGATAATAGTGATACTGGAGTAACTACATGAACTTAAACATTGCAAAACTAATAGTCGTGATGTCATAATTTTATACAATACAATAAACAATAATCATTTATTAATGTGATGTCCTGACTACTATATTTTTCTGGCTCATTTTTCTGCAAATTCATCAAAATTTATTCTTTTCATTTCACTTTCATTTTCAATAGGTATGAAATTTATGTCACACAATTTCTTTACCAATAGATAAGACTGAAAGCAACACCAGCCAGTCTTGGGAAATATAAAATCACAAATAAATTTTGATAATTTTTGATTTTGTAAAGGATCTTTCTACTGATGCAGCTGTTAAGAGTGTTTCATAAACTGTGACAGCACTGATATAAATTTCTGATAAATTATTTTGAAATATAAATTTTAGTACTTCTAGAGTTATTGGTTCTTGTGGAATAATTTTTCTAAAGGGACTTAACTCCTTAGACAACTCAGTTTTAAGTAAAAATCTGAATTTAATTTTAAGTATAAATTTATACAATGATATTTTAATGTTTCTGCAGACATAAGGAAATATTTCCTGAAACTTGTGGAGGTCTTACAAGAAAGTGAAAGTGGCTTCATAATTTGTATATAATTCATAAGGCCTGTTTTTGTATTCTGTCACTGACTCTTCAATTACAAGAATAAAAATGTTTAATTATCTTTCTGCTAAACAAGCTAAACAATTGGTTTGTACTTCCTAGGACAATAGCATTCTTTTCTGTAGAATGTGACAATCTTTAAACTTAATTTCTGTTTCTAAGCCTGAGGTTATTTGCTTTGCAGTGTTGTAGTAGTTTTCAAAACTAGACATTCTAAATGCTTCAAGAATTCTAATAACCCCCTGCTATGCTATGACTATGTTCATGTATACACTTTTATTGTATACATGTTGTACTAATTTACTGACAAGTTAGCGGAAGGAGTTCCTGTCCCAGTACTCAGGGTGGAGAGTTACTATTTGTGCAGATGATGCAGGGCTAAGCCCTGGGAAGGGACAGGTGAGCTGGTCCCTTCCCAGGCGACCAGTGGGAGCACTGCTAGTTCTGGCAATGCCCATATGCAGAGCCCTTTTATCTTTGGAGCCACAGCCACCACTCTCCTGACTGTTACTTCTGCTGCTGCCACCATTACCACTGCAACGGGGCCCAGGTACTGGCTCAGCTGCACTCTGGACTGCCCTGAATCATGCACACATGCATCCACTGCTCATGTGCATGCTTCATTGTCTCACTGGCTTCACTTACCAAACACAAATTCAAAGATAAAATCACTAAGAATTCCAAGACAGCAACAGCAGAGGATTAAACCAAGCATGGGCCCCTTCTGAGAGTGCAACTGCACAGCATATGGTCCTACAAATAGTCTATTAGGTGTCAGGATTTGGACTTTGTGTAGAAGAGAGGATAAGGTGACAAGAAAATGATGGGCACTGACAGATTTCTTCCATGATCTTAACTTAAAGCAATAGGTTGTTGATAAATCTACATCATCTTCATACTGAAATGTATGCTCTTTGAGAGCAAGAATCTTGTCTTATGCAGCCCTGTATTCCCCATGGGACCTACCTCTGTGCCTTTCATATAGCACATGTTAAGTACATTAGTTTGAACACATAAATTGCTATTTTTCTGTTTCAGAAGGGTAACGTGTAGAGTTGGGAACAGGTGGTCCTTTTATTTAAGGCATTAAACTGATCAAAACTGGTATAAAAAAATCTGATCTTCTTGTCTGATCCAGGAGGAGAAATATCATTAGTAAGCATTGTGTTTTCTGTGTTCTTTCCACAAATGTGCCCTGTATAAACTTTCTGAGTTTGGTAGAGGAGAATCCTGGTTTTGCTTGCACATACAGAGCATGATGGATTTCATTTTTTCCCCTTTGTTTCTGTGTCTTAGAAGCAAAATCATAGAAGGAAACTCTATAGACAATTTCAGATGGAAGATGAAAAAAGATTGGAAGTACAATTTGGCCATGACAATTAGGTGGGAAAGGGTGATGAAACTTATGAACCTAATAAGCTAAAGTACTTAAAGTAATAAGAAGTAACTTATTAACCTAATAAGCTAAAGTCCATCCTTTTCCATCTATT
The DNA here is from genome assembly GCF_047675955.1 of Chlorocebus sabaeus. NCBI lineage: Eukaryota > Metazoa > Chordata > Mammalia > Primates > Cercopithecidae > Chlorocebus > Chlorocebus sabaeus. The sequence continues at coordinate 13,879,627 of NC_132910.1, forward strand.
ACTATGGGCTACATTTTGCACTGAACATTATTTACGTTCACTGCATAAGGACAGAAAGGAGGGATAACATTATAGAGGAATGAGTTATTTCCCATTTACTGGATTACATGGTTCCTGTGGCATGAATTTTTTTTAACCTCAAAGATTTTACACAATCTACATGTCAAAAATTCCTGATTGGCTGGGCATGGTGGCTCACGCCTGTAATGCCAGCACTTTGGGAGGCCGAGGCTGGCGGATCACCTGAGGTCAGGAGTTCGAGGCCAGCCTGGCCAACATGGTGAAATCCTATCTCTACTAATACAAAAATTAGTGGGGCACGGTGGCAAGTGCCTGTAATCTCAGTTACTCGGGAGGCTGAGGCAGGAGAATCGCTTGAACCTGGGAGACAGAGGTTGCACTGAGCCGAGATCCCACCACTGCACTCCAGTCTGGGCGTCTTGGGAAAAAAAAATTCATGATCACTAGTCATGCTATTAGTTAATAGCAGATCACAGGATTATAGGTCTAGATGTGAGGAAGCAAGAAATCTCAAAGTGCTGATTTTTTTTTTTTAAGTTTATGAGAAGAACAAATATTAAAGATCTCAGTCTCTAAGTTAAAGACTAATCACTGTCTTCTTCACCAACAGGTCTTAATCTTAATATTTTGAAGGGTAAATATATTTATTCCAATTCCCACAAATGCTATATTTCTCTAATAAAACCTGATAAAGGCTGGGTGTGGTGGCCCGTGCCTATAGTCCTAGCTACTCGGGAGACTGAAGTGGGAGGACAGCTTGAGCCCCAGGAGGTTGAGGCTGGTGTGAGCTGTAATTATGCCATTGCACTCCAGCCTGGGTGACAGAGTGAGACCCTGTCTCAAAGAAAAAAAAAAAACCAAAAATCGAAAAACCTGACAAAAAGATGTGGATAAGATTGTAACAGTTTATGGATTCCCAGACAAGTATTTTGGCTTTCATTTTACTTCCTCTTTATGAGAATTGTTACCAGATTCTTGGTAATATAAATGCACAATTGGATGCATTTCACACGTGTTAATATAAACTGCATTCAATCTTTGAAAGAAAGATATTATTGCAATTCTGCAACAGAGTAAAGTAAGCCAGGGGACTAGTTACTTATGCAGATAACAGTAACAGAGTCATATTTTTAATAAATGTTGAGTGTCTGCTATATATCCGGCACTTTAATAGTGCTGGGGATGTATCTGTGAACAACACAATAAAAACAAAAACAAAAATGTTTGCCCTCATGTAGCTCACATTACATTGAGGAAACACAAGGAAAAAATAATGTACCTAAGTGTGTTGGAGGCCAAAAGGTTGAGGGTCATGATCAACTCAGTATACCACTGGAGGCTATATGAGTAAACAGCAAACTTTCTCATAAACGCAGAATGTTGGCAAACTGACAAACTGCGTCTGCCACTAGAAGGAATGCTGAGAGCAGTCGTGCCCCAAGCACAGTGTTTCTTGTGATTAGGTATATCTGAAGCCTATTAGTAATAATATGAACCTGTGATCAATTAAACAGCTGACCAATCATTACCTCCTCCTCCCTGCACTTTCTACCCAATAAATAAGAAGGGCTGTGGAAACTCAGGGACTGCCTTTGCTCACTAGAAGCGGGGAGCTCTCTTCTTTCCTGGTTCCCCTTCCTTTAAAATAGTTTCTTTTGTCTTAAGTTTACATTTCTACATCCTTCCCTTCCTTCAGTCTTGTAATGACAGTCTCAAGCAGTATTAGTGGCAGTCAGTCACATAAGTGAAAAAGTACATTGTAGAGGTTTATTTCTACAGAACAAACCACCTTCAAAACCAGGTGACTCAAAACAATAAGTATTTATTATTGCTCACTAGAGCAAATGGAAAGGAAAATGGAAATGTGTGTGTGATAGAGAGAAAGGAAGAGGAAGAGAGAGGGAGAGGTACAAGGGGGTTGGGTTGCAATTTTAAATAAGGGGATCACCTTATTGAGAAGGCAGCTGTGGTATGCAGCCTCTTTGATGGTCCCCAGTAGTCTGAATTTCCTGGGCTTCTTTGAGTATCCTCTTTCTTTGAGTATGGGCTGGACCTAGTAACTCCTTTCTAACAAAGAGAATATGGCAAAAGTGACAAGACTTTTCCAAGATTAAGTTATAATGAGATTGTCTTCCTTTGTGGATGCTCTTGCTTGCTTTAATTTCCAAGATTAAGTTATAATGAGATTGTCTTCCTTTGTGGGCGCCCTTCCTTGCTTGCTCTGATGGAAGCTGGGTACCATGTTGTGAGATGCTCTATGCAGAGGTCCCTCCATAGAGGCAAGGAACTGAAGGAGGCCCCAGCCAATGAGGGGCCCTTTTTTTTTCCTTTCTTTCTTTTTTTTCTTTTTTTTTTTTTGAGACAGGGTCTCCCTTTGTTACCCAGGCTGGAGTACAGTGGGGTTATCTTGACTCACTGCAACCTCTACCTCCTGGGCTCAAGAGATCCTCCCACCTCAGCCTCCCAAGTAGTTGGGACTACAGGTGCAAGCAACCATACCCGGCTAATTTTTGTATTTTTTGTAGATGTGGGGTTTTGCCATGTTCCCCAGGCTGATCTTGAACTCCTGAGCTCAAACAATCCACCTGCCTTGGCCTCCGAAAGTGCTGAAATTACATGTGTGAGCCACTGTGCCTGGCCTGGAACTAGGGCCTTTAGTTCAAGAGCCCATGGGGAACTGAACCCCACTAACAACCATGTGAGTGGGCTTGAAGGTGGGTCCTCCCTCAGTAGAGCAAGAGCCCTGGGGACATCTTGACTGCAGAGAATCCTTGAGGCCGAGGCACGCAGCTAAGTTGTACCTGGAATCCTGACCCCAGAAACAATGAGAAAATAGATGTTTTTAGATCCTAAGACTTGGAGTCTTAGGGGACTAAAGACTGTTACACAGCAGTAGATAACTAATACAGTGATGTTTGAACAAAGACTTGAAGAAGCTGAGTGAGAAGGCCATGCGGCTGTCTTGGAGAAGTGCATTCCAGGCAGAGGAAAAGCCAGTGCAGAGACACTGAAGCATGGCATGACTGATGTGTATAAGGAGTATCATATACATGATCATCTACAGTCCACTGAGGAGAACAGCAGACGAGGTAACGTGTATGACTGGAGGCCACAGCATATTGGGCCTAGTGGGTTATTAGAACTTTAGCCTTACTCCGAGAGAAATTGGCAGCTGCGTTGCAGGGTTTGGAGACAGTAGTGGCATGATCTCATTTATGTTTGTGAAAGATCACTCTAGCTTGTGTTGAGAATTGTCTGTAAGGTATAAGGGGGAAAGCAGAGAGCTCACTTAGTCGGTTGCAATAATCTAGGCAAGAAATGAATGAAAATCACGATGGTAGTTAGTAGAAAGATGATAACAGGTAGATTCTGGACATGCTCTAAACATAGACCCACTGGTTTCTGGATTGTGAAAGAAAGAAGAGTCAAGGAAGACTCCATGGCTTTTGGTTCGAGTAAGTGAAAAAACAGGAAGAATGTAGGTGGCTCAGGTGCAGGGAAGAGGAAAATCAGAAATTCACCTTTAATCATGTCGAACTTAAGAACAGCTAGTGCTGTTCAAGTCAAGTAGAGCTGTTAAGTAGGCAACTGGATATATGAGTCTAGAGGTCAGGGTGATGTCTGGGCTGAATATATAAATTTAGGAGTTCTCAGCATATAAATAGTGTTTAAAATTATGAGACTGAATGAGTTCACCAAGTATTGATAAAGAAAGGGACCCAGGACTGAGAACTGGGGCAATTCAACATTCAGACATCAGGAAACAGAAGAGATCAGCAGAGGAACCTGGGAAGGAACAGCCAGGGAGGTAGGAGGAAAATCCAGTGTAATGTCTCAGAACCAATTAAAGAACGCATCTTAAATGAGGTAACCAACTGCTACTATGCTGGGATGAACACTGAGAAACAACTGTCGGGTTTAGCAGTGTGGTCATTGGAGACCTTTTCAAGAGCAGTTTAATAAAGTTCTGAGAGCTAAAAAAATAAAAATAAAAAAAGTGACTATAGGGGGTTTAGCAGTGGGAGGGAAAGGACTGATGTTAGAACAGACTAATCTTTCCAGGAGCTTTGCTGCCAAGGAACTAGTGAAATCAGGTGGTATCTGGTGAGGGAAATGGAGTTAGGTTTTAAAAAGATATTTGGGGCCAGGCTCGGTGGCTCATGCCTGTAATCCCAGCACTTTGGGAAGCCAAGGCAGGTGGATTACTTGAGGTCAGGAGTTTGAGACCAGCCTGGTCAACATGGTGAAACCCCATCTCTACTAAAAATATGAAAATTAGCTGGGCGTGGTGGCACACTCCTATAATCTCAGTTAGTCGGGAGGCTGAGGCAGGAGAATCACTTGAACCTGGGAGTGGAGCTTGCAGTGAGCTGGGATCACACTACTGCACTCCAGCCTGGGCAACATAATAAGACTCTGTCTCAAAAAAATAAATAAGTAAAATAAATATCAAGATATCTGGGCCTGGCGCAGTGACTCACACCTGTAATCCCAGCACTCTGGGAGGCTGAGGTGGGTGGATAACCTGAGGTCGGGAGTTCGAGATCAGCCTGACTAACATGGAGAAACCCCATCTCTACTGAAAATACAAAATTAGCCGGGCGCGATGGCGCATGCCTGTAATCCCAGCTACTCGGGAGGCTGAGGCAGGAGAATCACTTGAACCTGGGAGGCAGAGGTTGTAGTGAGTCAAGATCATGCCATTGTGCTCCATCCTGGACAACAAGAGCAAAACTGTCTTAAAAAAAAAAAAAAAAAAAAATTGGGCCAGGCACAGTGGCTCATGACTGTAATCCCAGCACTTTGGGAGGCCAAGGCGGCCCAACTGCTTGAGCCCAGGAATTCAAGACCAGCCTGGGCAACATGGTGAAACCCCGTCTCTACAAAAAATACAAAAATTAGCCCGGTGTGATGGTGTGCACCTGTAATTCCAGCCACTCAGGAAGGTGAGGCAGGAGGATCACCTCAACCCAGAGAGGTCAAGTCTGCAGTGAGTTGTGATCATGCCACTGCACTCCAGCCTCGGTGACAGAAGGGGACCCTGTCTCAAAAACAGATTTATCTTCTGATAGGAAAGTGGGAATGTTGAGAAGAGGGCAAATAATTGATATAATAGAGGGAAGAATGGTCAATGTCCTCAGATAGGTGAAAAGGAATCCAATCTAGTGCCCAAGAGGGCTGAGTTTTGGGTAGAAATTCAAAGTTTGTTTATAGTTTCAGGAAAAAAAATGTAAATGGACGAAATGAACAAGAAATATTACTGATGTCTTATCTAGTAGTCTCTTCAAGTTATTATCTGTATCTTTCATTGTCTTTGAGGTATTTTACAACTCTGTAAGTGGCAGACAACTGATAGAAATGCAAATAATTCTTTTCCATAGACATATAGTGACTTTTGCCCAGTGGAGGCACAGTTGATTACCCTCCCCCATTATAGAGGCCAGTTGTGCATCTGTTAAGCAAATTCATTTTGACATGCCTCGTATCTATATATGTATCTGTTTTTAGGATTATTTTTTAAACTAGTTCCAACATCTTAGTGGTTCCTTTATTAGTGAGTTGAGTAAAATCTTTGGCACATGTTCATTTTATATTTATATGAGAAACTTTTTTTTTTCTTTTAAAAAAAAGAGGCCAGGTGCAGTGCATGTAATCCCAGCACTTTGGGAGACTGAGATGGGGAGATCGCTTGAGGCCAGGAGTGCAAGACCAGCCTGGGCAACATAGCAAGACATTGACTCTACCAAAAAAAAAAAAAAAAAAAAAAAAAAAAGGATTCTTCTACTTCAACAATAATAACACGAGGGAAGGTAATGCACACAGACACAGATGCTTAGGTGGGTGGAAGTGGTGGTGCCAACCAGTGCAAGTTCTTTCCAATAGCTTCACTTTTCTGAGAAAAGAAGAGATGTAAAATAGTTAGGAGAGTGGCAAATGGACTAGAGAATTTTAATATGACTGCAGCATTAAAAGCCACTTGAGGCCAAGCAAAGTGGCTCATGCCTGTAATCCCAGCACTATGGGAGGCCAACGCGGGCAGATCACCTAAGGTCAGGAGTTTGAGATCAGCCTGGCCAACATGGTGAAACCCCGTCGCTACTAAAAATACAAAAATTAGCCAGGCGTTGTGACGCTTGCCTGTAATCCCAGCTACTTGGGAGGCTGAGGTAGGAGAATTGCTTGAACCCGGGAGGCAGATGCTGTAGTGAGTGGAGATCATACCACTTCACTCCAGCCTGGGTGACAGAGGGAGACTCTGTCTCAAAAAAAAAAAAAAAAAAAAAAGCCACTTGCGGTTAGTGTCATGAATTTAAAGTAAGCTGTTAATGTACTGAATTTCTCCAGGCACAGTTCAACTGCATGGGTGCACACACAAAGGAGGGAGGGTTGAATTAACCAGGATTTTGGCTTTGGTAAGTGGGTAGGCAAAAGCAATGTAAGGAGGCAAGAGAGTTGGGGATATATATAAAGGACTGATTATAATGATTTACTAGGAATTTAATCCAGGTAAGGAGGTAAGAGAAGATTCATGAGAAATGAATGACAGTGAAAATGTGATGAGATCAAAAGACTGGAGATCCCAGTAGAGTTGACAGATTGTTGGAGTTGCAGTACTAAAACAATGAGCTGGAAAGGCAGGTGTTAGTAGTCAGAAAGGAAGAAAACAACACTATTTCTGTTTGGGGTCGGCATTCTAGCATCTGAACAGACATTCTATTGTTCGAGGATCACTTACCTGCTAACCACCACACTCCCCTTTTTGTGTGTAGGAGGACAGATGTTTTGCATGGAGTGCTTACTTATTCCTTCTAGTCTCTCTCAATGTGATGATTCCATGCAATCAAGTTTTCTTGTTTTGTTTTGTTTTTTCAAGAGTGAATAAAATCTGCAGACAGGCAGGCAGCATGATGAGCAGGGTCTCTGTGGAAGGTTGTGCAGTTTGTACACTGCACAAGGGACACCGGGCTGAGATCCATCCCAAACTCTGCTCACTGACTGTGGCCCCATCACCAGTTGACATTTTTGGCCCACAAAGGCTCATGCCCTGCCACCATGGGGCTGTTCCTTGGGTCATGCCTTTTCTACTTCCCAGAATGGTGCTGTGTAGGCCAGCGAGCTCTGATAAAGACTGCATATGCACCATGAGGTTTAAGCCAGAGGGCTGGGCTTGAGGGAGATGTGCCCTTTTGTTGAAAAAATCCCTTGTGGACTTGTATCCTCAGATTGCTTCAAGCATTCAGTCTTTTTGAACGAAGAGACCGATATTATACTTTCTCAATTATATGTATAAAGTAGCTCTTGACATAATAGTTTCATTGGGATAATTAGGTTTTACTTCTCCCAAAACCAATACTTGGCTTCCTAGATCACTGCTATTTGAGAAAAACGATGAGGTATCATATGCATTATTTATGGATCACTGGTCTCTCCACTGTTTCTTGTCTGTTTATCAGGAAAATCTTAGATTAGACTAATATATTTACAAAAAACCAGTTGAATGTTTTGTTTTGTTTTGTTTTTTTCCCCTGATAAGTAATGTGAAAGAGTGGGCAGAAGTTGCTTAAATAGTTTACAGGGGTAAAGAAATTCGACTTGCTCATTTACTGTTTTACGGTCTTCTTTAATATATCAGCTCATTTTGAGAGATCTCACTTATCAATGGTTCTTGAGTTTTCAGGCACCTTATGCAAATGTTGCAGTCTCCTTAAACCAGATATCTATTAAGCTACATACAAAAATATCTGCAAAGGTTAGGCCGGGCGCGGTGGCTCAAGCCTGTAATCCCAGCACTTTGGGAGGCCGAGACGGGCGGATCACAAGGTCAGGAGATCGAGACCAGCCTGACTAACACGGTGAAACCCCGTCTCTACTAAAAAAAATACAAAAAACTAGCCGGGCGAGGTGGTGGGCGCCTGTAGTCCCAGCTACTCGGGAGGCTGAGGCAGGAGAATGGCGTAGACCCGGGAAGCGGAGCTTGCAGTGAGCTGAGATCCGGCCACTGCACTCCAGCCTGGGTGACAGAGCAAGACTCCGTCTCAAAAAAAAAAAAAAAAAAAAAAAAATATCTGCAAAGGTTTTGTGTGTGTGTGTGTGTGTGTGTGTGTGTGTGAGAATTCTAGCAATAACCACTCACTGAAGTAAAAATCTAATACAGGGCACAGCTTTCTAGAGACAAAATAATCCATGTTAGAGTAAGCGAATGTTAGTGTGTAGGATGAGCTTCACAAAAACAAAGGCCATTTTCAGCACACTTTTAGTCAGTAGTTAATCAAGGGAAGGCTGCTAATGAGGTAGTTCAATGTCATTTCCCCTGACTTAATGGTAGTAGAAAATGAAAGATTAAGGCTATTTAAGCCAACAGGAAAATCATGAATCTCTACCTTTAAGCTATTTCTGGGTCCTTGTGAAGAATCTGCAAAATCCCTGATGCTTTCCCTCTAGGCACATGGAATATTTTCACCAACACAAAAAACAGTGCTGATTCTGACACCGCAAGCACTGCTCAATTCTCATTTATTTCCTACTGGTGACGCTTTCACCAAAGGCCGTGCTACGTTGTTCTGAACCCCTTTCAGGCCATCACTATTTCCTCTTTTATCTTTGCCTAGAAATGTGATGTTTGGGCAAAGAAGGAAAAGGGAAAGTAAGAAACAGGGATGAGTGGGAGAGAGACAGCAGGAAACAGGGGTGGGAAACTGGACACTGCAGCTTTCTCACAACCCCTGACAGGGTGCGTCATCGGATGCTCATTATTTTACTTAAGAGTACAATGAGATTCCAGAACATCAGCCAAATCTCTAGTCTAACCTGGGCATAAAATTGCATGCTGAAATAAAATACATTTTTCTCCAAATAATTTATTAAAAATTACACTTGATATTCATGTGGAAATTAAGACCAAATTGCAATATGCTTTCCATTTCCAATGTACAAAGAGTTTTGTTCCTGACAATGACAAATTCTAAATGATAAGTAAAATAAATATGGCATTTATTTAAGTAGTGTGAGCCACAGGTTAATCTTAAGTGGTGTTTGGTTGATGGGAGAGAAAATGCTCCATCAGAATTGTTGTAAGAACTTTCAAATGTGCTTGACATGCATTCGGGAGTGGTGACTTACACCTGTAATCACAGCACTTTGGGAGGCCGAGGCAGGTGGATCACCTGAGATCAGGAGTTCAAGACCAGCCTGGCCAACATGGTGAAACCCCATCTCTACTAGAAATACAAAAATTAGCCAGGTGTGGTGGTAGGCGCCTGTAATCCCAGCTACTTGGGAGGCTGAGGCAGGAGAATCGCTAGAACCCAGAAGGCAGAGGTTGCAGTGAGCCAGGATCCCACCACTGCACTCCAATCTGGGTGAGAGAATGAGACTCTGTCTTAAAAAAAAAAAAAAAAAAAGATTCTTAGTTTAACGGTTTCGGGTTATAGCTCCAGGGATGGGGGTGGGGATGATTGACTATGCATTTGATATGTATTTTATTAATCATAAGGTTCTTTCCCCCATAGCAAAGTACATATAAATGCAAAGCTTTAGTGCTTAGCTGACTGTAATAGGACATCTTCATAAAAGGAATACACTTAACACCTCAGTCAATAAGCCAGAGAATCTTATGCTGCACAAATGTGCAGTTTTAATGTGTTGCTCAGGCTATAGTATTATTTTTAAGTTTTTGGTTTTGTTTTATACCATGCATTTATTTCCCTCTGAATTAATCACAGGTACTTTCTTTAACATAAACTATTTTAAGTATAAACTTTATTCCTGAATATTTTCAGATGCATTCTGCTAGTTCAAATAAACTCACACAGACATTAATCCAATTTGAATAACTACATATGAATGAGGCTACAGTATTATTCAATCCAGAGTGTGTCACTTCCGTTCATGAAGGCTTGCTATGCATAAATATAAAAATATTTTTTCTTCTGATGCTTTTACTTTTGAAGTACTCCCTACAAGGGACTTAAAAAAAATTAAAGAGCTTTCAAAGTGTTCTGTTAGGCTATGATTTGAGGGGGAGATGAATGGAAATGGCTAATGATAGTTATTTAACTGGAGATATTTGTGGTAACATGCGAAAGTATAAACGAACTCCAACAAACTCATTTTTCCCTGAAACTTTTGGTGGAAAATTATATATTATTTTGAGACAGGGTCTTGCTCTGTTGCCCACGCCAAGCTGGAGTGCAGTGGCATGACCTCGGCTCACTGTACCCTTGACCTCCTGGGCTCAAGCGATTTTCTCATTTCAGCCCACTCCCAAGTATCTGGGACTACAGACATGTACCACCACTCTTGGCTAATTTTTATTTTTTTTTGTGGAGATAGGGTTTCACCATGTTGCCCAGGCTGGTCTTGAACTCTTGGACCCAAGCAATCTGCCCATCTTGGCCTCCCAAAGTGCTGGGATTACAGATGTGAGCCATTGCACCCAGCCTATTATTTTGAAAGGTTATTCTGCCTTTACTGAAATGCAACAAACGGTTATTGAGCACCTACTATATTATTATATAGTCCATTCCTACTAGGCTACCGCAGCCATTGATGATCTTATCTCTTCCTTTGTGTGTGTGTGTGTGTCTGTGAAGCTGTTTGTATATTTTTGGTTAGTTTGCTTGCAAAGCAGCTTGGAGAAGTTTCATCCACTTTTTTTTTTTTTTTGAGACGGAGTCTCGCTCTGTCGCCCAGGCTGCAGTGCAGTGGCACCATCTTGGCTCACTGCAAGCTCTGCCTCCCGGGTTCACGTCATTCTCCTGCCTTAGCCTCCCAAGTAATTGGGACTACAGTCACCCGCCACTGCGCCCAGCTAATTTTTTGTATTTTTAGTAGAGATGGGGTTTCACCATGGTCTCGATCTCTTGACCACGTGATCCGCCCACCTCGGCCTCCCAAAGTGCTGGGATTACAGGCGTGAGCCGCTGTGCCCGGCCCGTTTCATCTACTTTTTATCAGTTCATTGGTTTTATAAAGCATCTCAGAAAGTGGACCCAGAAATCGCAGATCTGCCATTAGTATTTATTCTTTAAAGATACTTTGGAGATTCATTTTCTTGAGTGGCACTGCCATGCTCATTCAGTGAAAACCTGTGGGGTATAGAAATGGAACGGAGAGTTTTAAACAGCTCTGCCGAAACAGTACTTTGGGCTCCATACTTCACTGTCCTTAGGCATTGAAACCATCACCTGGTTTGCATTCTTCATGACTGAAGTTAACTTAAAACAAAAATGGTAGGAAAGCTTTTCTATGCTTCGGGTAAGAGACAAATTTGCTTTTGTAGAATTGGTGGCTGAGAAAGGCAGACAGGGCCTGACTAAAGAAGACATTTGTCACCACTAGCCACCAAGTGAAGTTGTGGAACCCAAAGGTGACAGCCATGGAAACGTAGATCATCAGTTCTGCTAAGTAGTTAGGGGAAGAAACATATTCAAACCAGTCTCCAAATGGGATCCTGTGGTTACAGTGAATGACCACTCCTGAAAGGGTAAAAGAAGATCTCATAAGCATTTAAAGGTTTGAAAAGAAAGTTTCACCACTTCACTCCCAAATCATTTACAGAAACTTTTTTTATTTTTTTGAGACACAGTCTTGCTCTGTTGTCCAGGCTGGAGTGCAGTGGTGCAGTCATGGCTCACTGTAGTCTCATCCTTCCAGGCCCAGGCAATCCTCCCATCTCAAACTCCCCAGTGGCTAGAACCACAGGTACGCACCACCATGCCTGGCTCATTTTTTGAATTTTTCGTAAAGACAGGGTCTGCCTATGTTGTCCAGGTTGGTCTCAAACCGCTGGACTCAAGTGATCCTCCCACCTCAGCCTCCCAAAGTGCTGGGATTACCAGTGTGAGCCAACCTGCCCAGCCCAGAAACTCTTATTTAGAAGAGTATCATAGATGTGTGTAAACCACCATCTTGTCACACTTCTGTCAGTCTATTACATATTGAAAAGTCATCTGCTTAGGTTAAATTGTCAACTGTCAATAAGCACAAGAGAAAAGCCAGTTACTCCAGCAATTCTCCAAGCTACTACTTAAGAGCTCAGACTACTCCAGAGTCAGACTGCACAAGTTTAAATCCTGGCTCTCCCACTTACTAGCTGTGTAACTTTAGATAAATTGCTTAACCTCTTTGTGCCTTAGTTTCCTCATCTGTAAAATGAAGACTGGTCTGTCATCTCATGTCGGCATTGTGAAGCTGTATGTAAAGCACTCAGAACAGGGCCTGGGACAAAATAAGTACTTGATAAATATTAAAACTATTCAATTTTTTGGCCGACGCGGTGGCTCATGCTTGTAATCCTAGCACTTCGGGAGACTGAGGTGGGCGGATCACCTGAGGTCAGGAGTTCGAAACCAGCCTGGCCAACATGATGAAACCCCATCTCTACTAAAAATATAAAAATTAGCCAGGTGTGGTGGCACATGCCTGTAATCCCAGCTACTTGGGAGGCTGAGGCATGAGAATCGCTTGAACCCAGGAGGCGGAGGTTGCCGTGAGCTGAGGTGGCGCCACTGCACTCTAGCCTGGGTGACAGAGTGAGAGTCTGTCTCAAAATAAATAAATAAAATAAAATAAAATAAAATAAAATAAAATAAAATAAAATAAATAATAGGCCAGGCACAGTGGCTCACGCCTGTAATTGGAGCACATTTTATTAAAATAAAATAAATAAATAAATAAAACACTATTCAATTTTTTTTTTGAGACAGAGTCTAGCTCTGTCACCCCAGCTGGAGTGCAGTGGCATGATCTCGGCTCACTGCAACTTCTGCCTCCCAGGTTCAAGTGATTCTAGTGCCTCAGCCTCCCAAGTAGCTGGGACTACAGGTGCCCACACCACTACACCCAGCTAATTTTTGTATTTTTAGTAGAGACGGGGTTTCACCATGTTGGCCAGGCTGATCTTGAACTCCTGACCTCAGGTGATCCGCCTACCTTGGCTTCCCAAAGTGCTGGGATTACAGGCGTGAGCCACTGTGCCTGGCCTATTCAATTTCTAGTATTTCAAAAAACCTAATGGAAACTGTACCTGTGATAAGTCAACACAAACTAACTTAAAGGTCAAGTTTTTATGCTGTGGCTGGTACTAACTCCATGGTAACACTAGTTCTCACATACTGATGAGACACAAAATGTAGAATCACAGAATGTCGGGGCTACTTGGGTCCAGAGAGGTCTTTCAATGTAAGGCTCTCATTTTCACAGATAGGAAGATCGAGGCCCAGAGAAGTGTCTTGCCAAAAATAAATATTTGATATAGTCAACTAACTAGGGCAGGAAGGAAAAGTATGCAGGCCCATGGAGAACTAACTTCTGAGGGTTAAAATCCATATGCGGAGGCTTTAAAAGAGGTCTCACCTGCTTTATTTTTCCTGAGATTGCCGAGAATTACATGGCACTTATACTGATGGGCAGATGACCAGATGAACATCATCATCCCGAGAATATGGAACCACCGTGCTTGCATCAGTACATTTTTCCCTGTTACGTAGGCTATAGGAATAAGAATTGTTAGCCAACACTAAACAATTTCACAGACTCAGGGAATTAAACAAATCATTTAGTCAGCAGAAACACAATTATCTACTTATTCTGTTCCTCAATATCCTAATGTAATTTCCCAAGTACAAAGAGGGGAACCTGTTCCTCAATATCCCGATGTAATTTCCTGATGTAATTTCCCAGTACAGAAGGCAGAGCTCTGTCTCTCTGGACAAAGGAGATATGTTCATCAGTTACGGGCAGCTTTAGTCCCCCTGGCAGAGAATTCCATACAGACACATTCTCTTGCTTCTTCTCTAAATGGTTCAAGCACAAAGTTCAGCTCCCCTACTGTGATCTACTTTCGCATGGTAAGACTCTTTTGTGTTCACCTTGCTAAGTCCAGTTTTAAGTCTTCTTATGTTTTACAGTGAAGAAAAACACTTTCTAAGGAAATCTCTCTCTGAGCTACCATCCTGCTAGGGAGAGCCTGAAAGCAGAATGCTGACTTGACTAGCTCGAGCCAATGAAGGAAATCACCAGTGGAAAGGCTACCAGGGGGCTTTCTCAAAAGAGGGGGACAGTAAACTGCAAGATGAACAACTCGATGCCATCCAGGTCTGGATAAGAGAGAACACAGTCGAGAGACTGAGTTTCAGGAGTGGAAACACTCAAAGCATCTTCCACTTTCTTTGGCTGCTAGGAAGAAGGGAAAAACACAGACCACCTGATGACCTGTGGAGCAAACCACTGGCTTCAGAAAAGCAAACAGAGACTTCCCTCTGAGCAGCAGGAAGCAGTTAGCCTAGTCTGAGGCTTGACTGAAGAAACAAATGTGTCCACTGATAATGGGCAAGAGCCTGAGGCTCTGGAGCCAAGGCGGAACCCTAAAAAGCTGATTCAAGTAAGAGAACCCAGGATCATGCAATTCCACATGGCCACCTCGAGGCAGGAATCAGTTAATGATAGTTAAGGACTGATGAAAATCCACCGGTCTACCTGTTTCAGTTTATTTTTTAAAAGCTTGTTTTATATAATCAATCTACTATAGTCTTTTAGTGTTTACAAGTTGAGGCATTTAACTACTAGGTTATATTTTTATAAGTTCAAAACAGACTGGGTACAGCGGTTCACACCTGCAATCCTGGCACTTTGGGGGACCAAGGCAGGAGGATCACTTGAGGGGTTTGAAACCAGCCTGCCAATATAGGGAGAACCTGTCTCTACAAAAATGAAATAAGCAAAATATTAAAAATACAGTTTTAAATCTGATAGGCTTCAAGAGCAAGTCAACAGGATGAAAAGTTAGAGTGTCTGGAAGTTCAAATCACTAACAAGTCCTTTACTCTAAATGCAGAGAATTTACCTATGGGAAAAAGGATTTGTTAAGGGTAATGCCAGAATTATAATGCAGGAAAAGGGAGGCAGATGGAAGGGTCACATTTCCTCAGTTCTACTCAGTATTTAATTATTTGTTTATTCACTAGTTAAGGAGTGCCTACTAAGCCTGGCCCTGCTGCAGGTACAAAGGATAAAGCAGGAAATAAGTCAGGCAAGATCCCAGTCCTTATAGAGTTACATCCTAGTTTGTAGAGTCTTCTTTTCACTTTAAGAAGAACCCTGTGAAATCAGTATGTGTCAGTAATTACTAATGAAGGCTCTGAGGCTCAGAGAAGCTCAATGAGCCAAATGCAGGCCCAAGAGACTCTGGAGCCCATGTTATTTCTATCACACCCTTTGGTTGGCAAATGCCCCAATGTGTTTTCTCTCAATGAATTACTGAAACCAACTTTCCCCATATTGTCCCAAATGATCCCAGATGACCCTTGAAGGACAAGAGGTGAAACAGAAAACAGCTTCAGGAAGGAGTGCTTGGAAAGTTATTTTTATGGGCTCCTCTTCCTTGACTGTCTATGCAGGAGGGAAGACAGAAGTTGAGATGCAGCCAGTAGAGGAAACTCTGGGAGAGGCAGGTAATGCCAACAGACATGAACACACTGAAAGCTAGCAGCCACCAAGCGCTCTGCAAAGTTCCTTTAGGGGGAGAACCAGCACTGCCCACCAGGAATGACAGCCCCTTCCATTGTACTGGCTGGCAGAATGCCACCACAGACATGCCAGGGAGGAGTAAGTCCAGAGGAATCAGACAGAGAGATGCTAGCTAAGTGGCTGGAGCCAATGAATAATTCATGAATTGAGAAAGATCGTCAATAAATCCTCCTTTAAAATCACTCCTCTAGTCAGAGGCCTTAGGTTGAGCTACAGCAAAAGAGAAGACTTTCATGGGGCACTCGTACCAAAATCTAACCTGAGGAGGAAGCTCACTCACAGATTGTTGGAAATCGCTAGAGTTTACGAGGATGGATAGGGCAGCTGGAAACACGGAGCCCTGGGTTTAGAGACAATGGTCATTACAGACCTACAGGGTCTAGACTGACAGATACTAAGGCTGCAAGGTCAGGTTAACCTCAGCACTATAAACTCATTTCTATCACCCCAAGTGACTTGATTTCTTTATAATCATGCATTGTTTTTACAAAAATGGTAGTCATATGTGTTAGATAACGTCCCCTCCTCCCCCCATAAAACAAAAAATCCATTTCATTTCCTTCTCCTAAACAAGGTCATGGTTTGGCTTCCCTCTTCCTGGCTAGTGAGAGCTTAGAGACTAAAACACAATTTTCACTATCACAGTACTCTTTGTCCTCTCCCCTCAGGCAGCATCACTTGAAGAAAAGCTCTGTTGTGATGGGAACAATCACAAGAACTAAGTGGCAACAAAACGGCTCCCCACCCGCTCTGCAAATCCCAACTCCATGCAAGCACCACTCCCTTCCCTCATTTTCTTTTCTTTTTTGAGATGGAGACTCGCTCTGTTGCCCAGGCTGAAGTGCAGTGGTGCGATCTCAGCTCACTGCAACCTCCACCTCCCGTTTCAAGCAATTCTCCTGCCTCAGCCTCCCCAGTAGCTGGGACTACAGGCGTGTGCCACCACACCTGGCTAATTTTTTTTTTTTATTTTTAGTAGAGACAGAGTTTCACCATGTTGGCCAGGCTGGTCTCGAACTCCTGGCCTCAAGTGATCCACCTGCCTCGGCCTCCCAAAGTGGTGGGATTACAGGTGTGAGCCACCATGCCCGGCCTTTTTAAATCGATTTGAGGCTCATCTCCTCAAAACTCTGCAAAATGCACTGGGCCTGTCTCTTTCTTTTGCATGTCTTACAATGCTCAGCACAGCACAAACCCTGAGAGCACCTCATATACCCTGGGGTGGGAGGGAGCTCCTGGCAGGGCTGGACCCACTCACCATTCCTGCCATCCATTGGCACTTGGCTTAGCACAGTTAGGCCAACAAGGACATAGTAGACAAGTCCAAAACAGTACTGTACGACGTGAATCATGACATTGGAGAAGACACTGACGTAGAGGCACTCGAAGAGTCTTCGTAAGCTGTGCAGCCACAGAAATACTAGCACTAAGAATGCAGACAGCGCCAGCTCCCCTCCTACAATTCAGAAGGCGATAGGGTCAGCATTTCTCTTCCGGGATTAATCCAAAGTTTTGTTTTTCCCTACTGTTAAGGAGAGTATGAAATTCCGTCTAACATCTTCCTTTTTGGTAGTAAGGAAGAAATGGGCCAAATGAAGTCAAGGAATTTGACTTCACTCAAATTACACAGTTATACAGTAATCTAGTGACAGGGCTGGCCCAAACACCCATCCCTCGACTCTGCTTCATTGTTTGACAGCCTTCCAGGCTTCATGGGACATCATGGTCAGGAGGTCTGTGAAGAGGTCTGTGGCTCTCCGGTCCCTGGCACTAACAGCCAGATGCAAACTGTCTGGAAGAGTTCCCAGTGGCCTCTGAGTGGCCCCAGCCATGGGATTCCCAGCATCTCAGGCACCACAGAGGCAGAGACGGGGACAGGAACAGAAACAGAGTTATGCATTTCTTTCCACATTAAAAACAAGAAATTATACTTTTAGAGGGATGGTGAGCCCAAGATCTACTTCCCCACCTGTCTTTCATGACCTGCCCACCAAAAAATCTGAAGAAAAGCTGGCTTTAAAAAACACACACTTAGTTTTTCTCTTTATTTTTTGTTTTTTGGTTAATTTTATGTGTCAACTTCTTTATTTTATTTTTGAGACAGGGTCTTGCTCTGTCACCCAGGCTGGAGTGCAGTGGCATAGTCAGACCTCACTGCAGCTTTGAACTCCTGAGCTCAAGTGATCCTGTCTCAGCCTCCCCGAGTAGCTAGGACTACAGTCATGTGCCACCACCCCTGACTAATTTAAAAAAAATTTATTTTTGTAGAGACAGGGTCTCCCTATGTTGCCCAGGCTGGTCTCGAACTCCCGGCCTCAAGCCATCCTCCATCCTCAGCCTCCCAAAGTGCTGGGATTTTAGGTGTGAGATACCACACCCAGTCACTTAAAAAAAAAAAAAAAATGAGTCACAGGTGGGCGTGGTGGCTCATGCCTGTAATCTTAGCACTTTGGGAGGCTGAGGCGGGTAGATTGCCTGAGCTCAGGAGTGAAACCTCATCTCTACTAAAAATACAAAAAATTAGCCAGGCATGGCAGCAAGCTACTCGGGAGGCTGAGGTAGGAGAATTGCTTGAACCCAGGAGGGGGCAGTTACAGTGAGCCAAGATCGGGCCACTGCACTCCAGCCTGGGAGACAGAGTGAGACTGTATCTCCATTAAAAAAAAAAAAGTCTCATATACACACACACACACACACACACGCATGCACAACACCAGAAAGATGCAACTTAATTAACTTTTACAAATTAAGTCAACCAATCCCACCCATATAACAGCACTCAGATCCAGAAACAGAACACTTTAGGGAGCTGAGGTTGGAGAAGAGTGCTTGAGACCAGGAGTTTGAGACCAGCCTGGGCAACACAGCAGGCTGCCCATCTCTAAAAACATTTAAAAAAATTAGCTGGGCACGGTGGCATGCACCTGTAGTCCCAACTACTCAAGAGGCAGAGGAGGGAGGATCGCTTGAGACCAGGAGTTAAAGGCCGGGGTGAGCTATGATCATGCCATGGCACTCCAGCCTGGACAACAGAGCGGGACTCTCTCTCTTAAAAAAAAAAAAAAGAAAGAAAGAAAAAGAAAAAAATGAAACAACCAAAAGAAATAGGCTGGGTGCAGTGGCTCATGCCTGTAATCCCAGCACTTTGGGAGGCCAAGGTGGGTGGATTACGAGGTCAGGAGTTTGAGACCAGCCTGGCCAACATAGTGAAACCCCGTCTCTACTGAAAATACAAAAATTAGCCAGGCATGGTGGCACATGCCTGTAGTCCCAGCTACTCAGGAGGCTGAGGCAGGAGAATTACTTGAACCCGGGAGAGGGAGGTTACAGTGAGTTGAGATCAGGCCACTGCACTCCGCCTGGGCAACAGAGCCAGACTCTATACTAAAAAAAAAAAAAAAAAAAAAGGGCTGGGCGCCGTGGCTCAAGCCTGTAATCCCAGCACCTTGGGAGGCCGAGACGGGCGGATCACGGTGAAACCCCGTCTCTACTAAAAAATACAAAAAACTAGCCGGGTAAGGTGGCGGGCATCTGTAGTCCCAGCTACTCGAGAGGCTGAGGCAGGAGAATGGCGTAAACCCGGGAGGTGGAGCTTGCAGCGAGCTGAGATCTGGCCACTGCACTCCAGCCTGGGCGACAGAGCAAGGGAGACTCCGTCTCAAAAAAAAAAAAAAAAAAGAAAGAAAAAGAAACAGAACACGACCAGCACCCCCTAGTGTTCCCTTCCAGGCACTACCCCTCCCCCAAACTTACCATGGGGAACAACCCCTATCCTGACCTCTATCAGCACAGATTAGCTTTGACTGTTTTTGTATTTTAAATGAACTAAAACTTAGTTTTAACTCCTTAGAAACAAGTTAAAGCAAACAAATAGAATTCCTCATATCCTCACAACCAACCCTCCAAATACGAAACCACCCCAGTCAGTCCCACAGTAAACAAAGAGATGACGTTTTAATGAGTGGAGTGAGATCCGCTGATGTATCCTGCCCTCCCAAAGAGGATGTACACGGGTTTGCTCTTTTTTTTGAGATGGAGTCTTGCTCTGTCACCCAGGCTGGAGTGGAGTGACATGATCTCAGCTCACTGCAACCTTTGCCTCCTGGGTTCAAGCCATTCTCCTGCCTCAGCCTCCTGAGTAACTGGGATTACAGGCATGTGCCACCATGCCCAGCTAATCTTTTGTATTTTTAGTAGAGACAGGGTTTCACCATGTTGGCCAGGCTAGTCTCGAACTCCTGACCTCAAGTGGTACACCTGCTTCAGCCTCCCAAAGTGCTGGGATTACAGGCATGAGTCACTGTCTACCGTGCCCAGCAGGGTTTGTTCTTTTTTTTTTTTTTTTTTTTTGAGATGGAGTCTCACTCTGTCCCCTTAGTCTAGAGTGCAATGGTGCAATCTTGGCTCGCTGCAACCTCTGTCTCTTGGGTTCAAGCGATTCTCTCACCTCAGGCTACCGAGTAGCTGGGGTTACAGGCATGCGCCAGCACACCCAACTAAGTTTTGTATTTTTAGTAGAAACGGAATTTCACCATGTTGGCTAGGGTGGTCTTGAACTCTTGACCTCAAGTGATCTGCCCACCTTGGCCTCCCAAAGTGCTGGGATAACAGACATAAGCCACCACACCCAGCTGGGGTTTGCTCTTCTAATTGTCATCTCTTGCAACTAGTTTCTCTGGTTATACAGAAAAGGACTGTTTCCAGGGTGCCAGTGGTTTGGCCACTGGAACAAAGGACAGAGATAAAACCAGAACAATTTGTTTCTAATTCTGCCCCTCACACTCTGCCTGACCTTAATTGAGGACATTTCATAGTTTTCACCTTCAATTCTTTATTTTTATTATTATTTTTTTTGAGACGGAGTCTCACTCTGTCGCCCAGGCTGGAGTGCAGTTGGGCGAGCTCAGCTCACTGCAAGCTCCGCCTCCCGGGTTCACACCATTCTCCTGGCTCAGCCTCCCAAGTAGCTGGGACTACAGGTGCCCGCCACCACGCCTGGCTAATTTTTGTATTTCTAGTAGAGACAGGGTTTCACCCTGTTAGGATGGTCTCGATCTCTTGACCTCGTGATCCGCCCGCCTCGGCCTCCCAAAGTGCTGGGATTACAAGCGTGAGCCACTGTGCCCGGCCCAGTTCGTTATTTTAAAAACTGTGCTGGCTGGGCGCACTGGCTCACGCCTGTAATCCCAGCACTTTGGGAGGCCCAGGCGGGTGGATCACCTGAGGTTGGGAATTTGAGACCAGCCTGACCAACATGGAGAAACCCCATCTCTCTAACAAAAATACAAAATTAGCTGGGCATGCCCATAATCCCAGCTACTCAGGAGGCTGAGGCAGGAGAATCGCTTGAACCTGGGAGGCAGAGGTTGCGGTGAGCGGAGATCATGCCATTGCATTCCAGCCTGGGCAACGTGAGTGAAACTCCGTCTCAAAAAACAAAAAACTGTTTTACATATTCTTCATCCTGATGCTGAGGATGGCAAATTTAAAGGCTATTTTGTAATCGTCTGTTCAACAACTGTTTAGTCAGTTTTATTATACTACCAAAGCATTGCAGCATAACTTTTTTTTCCATGTTTTTCAAAAAGCAATTTTTATTTATTTTATTCATTCATTTATTTATTTATTTGAGATGAAGTCTCCCTCTGTTGCCCAGGCCTGGAGTGCAGTAGTTCGGTCTCAGCTCATGGCAACTTCCATCTCCCAGGTTCAAGCGATTCTTTTGCCTCAGCCTCCCGAGTAGCTGGGATTACAATAAGCGCCTGCCACCACACCCAGCTAATTTTTGTATTTTTAGTAGAGTCAGGGTTTCACCCCATTGGCCAGGCTGGTCTTGAACTCCTGATCTCAAGTGATCCACCCGTCTTGGCCTCCCAAAGTACTGGGATTACAGGTACGAATGAAAAAGTAATTTTTAAATCACATTTCTGGAGTTCTAAGTCATGATTTTGGTTGGAACAGTATAAATGATAACTGTTTCCAGACAAAACCGATGGATCCTAAAAGCTTTCCCCCTTTTGTGTAAAGACTTCTTTATACATTTATCAACAGTACTAAAAATACCAGAGGGAGGACAGCCAGTTCTATACACAGCACAGCACTTGCTGGGAAGTCAGAAGTGCTAACTCTTGGCTCTGTCTCCTTCTCAGGGAAGGGCTTAGGGACATCCCTTTGGCCATCCAGCAATGAACCGTGCAAAGCTCTTTTTTGCCCTCATCCTCCACTTCCCAGGCCCTTCTGAGGAGGCGCCTGAGAGAGGAGACAAAATGCCAAAAACCGCTCCCTTGCAGACAGGAACGACAGGAATAGGATGCAGTGTTGTCATAAGCCGGGGGAGTCCTTACCCTGGAACTGTGCCGCCCCGAGAATTCTGAGCAAACCATGAAGCCAGCTTGGAAAAGGTGCTCCCAGGAACAGAGATTGAGTAAGGCACCAAAGCAGGAAGCCATTCCACAGCACTGAGATGATATAAAAGTGGGAAAAATATCTGCAAAAGGAAAACAAGTGAGGCAATAATTAGGTTAAATCCACTTTAAGCTGTTATACGGGAAGATTATTTTTAGTTTCTCTGTCTTTCCCCACCCCTCCATTCCCAAAGTATACTTTTGCTTTTTAATAGAATCCGAATCCTGTAGGTGTTCAGATTTTTAAAATTTCCTTTCAAATAATGGGACCAGTTAACTTTCAGGAAATAGAGGCCTCTCTGAGGTTAACAAGAACACAACCGACTGTGTTAAACTTAGAATAAAGTTTAGTTAGCAATCTCTCAGATTGCTGGGTAACAGAATTGGGTTCAAGTTCCCAAAACGGAGGCTGCAGGTCCTTGCAAAGAGAACCTAGATTGTGCTAAAACAAGCTAAATCTGTGAAAGATTTTGATTTCTATATCCCAAACAATATTGCAGTAATAGCCATACAACTGCTACACACGATTTGCATAATCACAGACACTTGGGGCTAGAGGAAGTAAAAGATCTTTAGGCATGACTCAGTGTTTTTCCAAATTAGGTTGACCTAAATTACTTTTATTATACCATGACTAATACTACAATCATAAAACTAGGTATTAACTCCTTATGGTTATAATTCTCAGACAACTATAGGGCCTGTTTTACAATCAACACATCTACAAACTAAATACAAACAGGACCACAAAACCAATGCAATTGAAATTAGCAATGTTAATTTAATGTGAAAGACGATGTTGATATGCTGAAACAAAAAAAATCACCCTATATGGCACAAGGGCCTAGGGCCTAGCAGGTTCTTCTTTTTTTTTTTTTTTCTTTTGAGACAGGGTCTTGCTGTGTCGTCCAGGCTGCAGTGCAGTGTCGTGATCACAGTTCACTGCAACATTGACCTCCCAGGCTCAAGTGATCCTCACACCTCAGCTTTCCAAGTAGCTGGGACCACAGGCGTGTAGTAGTCCACCATGCCTGGCTAACTTTTAAATTTTTTATAGAGATGCAATCTCCCTACGTTGCCCAGGCTGGTCTCAAACTCCTGGGCTCAAGAGATCCCTCCCACATTGGCTTCCCAAAGTGCTGGGATTACAGGTGTGAGCCACCATGTCCAGCCCCTCATGGGTTCTTTTGAGGTCTGTTTATGTATACTTTTCTATTTTTTTCTATTCATTCTGAAATCTTTCTGACTCTATAGAGTGCCTGGCGGTCATCTGGCTTTCCCTGGTCTTCAATACATCGTGTATATATTAAATCCCACTCCTTCTTTTCTTTTTCTCATTAGTCTATGACAATAAAAGACAACCTGGCGCCAAAAGAGGATTAAACATAATCTCAGGGGCTCCTCCAGATGATCCAGAATATGCTTGTAAGAGAATGCACAGCCCCTGAGATCATGCCTACACACTCAATCTGATAAACTCTGATCCAACCTGATCATTCCATGGCAACCCACTCCACTCTGCCAATTACTGTTAGCAAATTCTATCACTGGCCAGGCATGGTGACTCATGCCTGTAATCCCAGGGCTTTGGGAGGCCAAAGTGAGAGGATCCCTTGAGGCCAGGAGTTTGAGGTTATAGTGAGCTATGATCCTGCTTCTGCACTCCAGCCTGGGTAATAGAGCAAGACCCTGTGTCTTAAAAAATAAATAAATAAATAAAATTTTACCACTGGATTTGCCATCTCTGGCCACACAGAACAAGAATTTTATTTCCACACAATAGCTCTTAAACTATTTGAAGAGAGCCATCCTGTGATTCCCAATTGGGATCTTCTCCAGGCTCAAGAGCCTACTTTTCACAGAAGTTCACGCATCAAGGTCAATCGCCACCCGTGGCTACTGATCTTCCGTTATACCACAGGGTCTTCCTTAAGATACGCTTCCCACAACTGACCCCAGGTATGGGCTGAGCTTCGTGGAGCAGAGTGGAAGGTCAAGAACATGCTATTCTGCAGCCTCCCAGGGAAAGGCAGGAGGGACAGCTTCTGAAGGACAATTTCTCGACCAGCCACTTTACCTACTTAATTTTTTCACAAATATTTACTGAGCACTTCGAATGTGTTGGGCAATATTCTAGAAGCTGGGGACTCAGCAGGGAGTAAACAGACCAGGTCTCTGCCTTGATGGAGTTTACCTTACAGTGGAGAGTCAGACAGTCAACAACTAAACTTGCAGACATCTAGCATAATGCTGGGTCAGGGGACAGAGGGTGCAGAGGGGAGGCTGTTCTGGATGGGTGGTCAAGGATGGCTTCTCTGGAAGTGACATTTGGCTAGAAGGAGTCATCTGTTTGGATTTCCAGGGGAAGAACTTTCTAGGCAGAAGAAATAACAACTGCAAAAGCAATGAGGTGGGTGTATATTAGCAGTGTTCAAGGAACATTAAAAGACATCTGTGCCGCTGCTGTGGCATGGCCAATAGTGAGTGTAGAAGGTGAGGCAGGAGTGGGGAGAGGACATGAAGCCCTGTAAGGCCACTGGGTTTTATAATGAGGAGCCATTTGGGCAGAGGAGTGACTTGAGGTAGTAATTTACATTTTAAAAATCCCTCTAGCCTACCCGGGAGGTGGAGGTTGCAGTGAGCCAAGAGTGCGCCATTGCACTCCAGCCTGGGCAACAGAGTGAGACTCTGTCTCAAATAAATTAAATAAATAAATAAATAAATAAATAAATAAATAAATAAAATCCCTCTAGCCTGAGCAACATAATGAGGCCCCATCTCTACTACAAAAAAAAAAAAAAAAAAAGAAAAGAAATAAAAAAAATTTGCCGTGTGTGATGATGCATGCCTGTAGTTCTAGCTACTCGGGGGGCCAAGCAGTAAGTGGTGGTCATGCCACAGCACTCCAGCCTGGGTGACAAAGCGAGATTCTGTCTCAAAACAAACAAACAAAACCCTAAAAATCCCTCTGGCTGATGGATTCTGGAGATAGGTGGTGGTGATAGTTGGATAACAAGATGAATGTATTTAAAGCTACCTAACTATATATTTAAAAAAATTTAAAAAGTAAAATTTAAGTTATGTATACTTTACTACAATAAAAACATTTTAAAAGGCAGCAAAAGACGCTGGGTGCGGTGGCTCAGGCCTGTAATCCCAGCACTTTAGGAGGCCGAGGTGGGCGGATTACCTGAGTTCAGGAGTTCCAAACCAGCCTGGCCAACATGGTGAAACCCTGTTTCTACTAAAAATACAAAAATTAGCCAGGCGTGCTGGCACATGCCTGTAATCCCAGCTACTTCGGAGGCTGAAATAGGAGAATCGCTTAAACCCAGGGGGCAGAGGTTATAGTGAGCCGAGATTGCACCACTGCACTCCAGCCCGGGAGACAGAGCAATACTTTGTCTCAAAAAAAAAAAAAAAAGGAGGCAAAAGAAAGCATTGGTCATATATTTCATTATTCTTTAAGTGAAAATATATCCCTCTGGTAACTACGTAGAGAATAGTCTAGTTGTGGAGGTAAGAGGTACGAGGTAGAGCGTGGCAAAACAGTTAAGACTATTTAATTCATCTTCACAACAATCCTATGAAGCTTATATGGTTATTTTCATGTGGCAGATGAGAAACCCAAGGCTCAGAGAGGTTAAGTTACTTATCCAATGTCAGACAGTAAGCGGCAGCCCTGATGACTGTGAAGTTAAAATCATACTATTGTGCTCTCATTCATGCAATCTAGGCATGCCTGAACTTGCTTTTCTATCCTTATGTTACACGTACCGATTTATATCAAGCCTAAAGTCAAGCATATCACTCAAGTGGGTTTTGTGTAAGTTGCTAGGCTACACCATGCTGTGCTCTACTTGTGTCATGGTGTCTTTCATTCACGGGCATATTGTGTTGCTTTTTATTCCCACATTTTGTTTTGCTTGCCTGATTTCCCTCCATACATTTTCTATTCTTTTTTCTTCTTTTAGACTGAGTCTCGCTCTGTCACCCAGGCTGGAGTGCAGTGGCACGATTTCGGTTCATTGCAAACTCTGCCTCCCGGGTTCACGTCATTCTTCTGCCTCAGCCTCCCGAGTAGCTGGGACTACAGGCTTCTGCCATCACGCCCGGCTAATTTTTGGTATTTTTAGTAGAGATGGGGTTTCACAGTGTTAGCCAGGATGGTCTGGATCTCCTGATCTCGTGATCCGCCCACCTTGGCCTCCTGAAGTGCTGGGATTACAGGCTTGAGCCACCGCACCAGGCCTATACATTTTCTATTCTTTAGAGCAAGTCATAGCTCTTGTTTGTTTTTAAAGACCCAGCTTGAACCTCCAAAAGCTGATCTAAAATCTCCACTGTCGTCTGTTTTGGACGCTCTCCTTTTTTCCTCCTTTGGCACTATGCTTACTTGTAGCACTTGTCCAAGTCCTTGCAAGTAGGGATAAGGGGATCCTTATAGGATAATACAAGGTGCTGAGTGAGCCCTCCCTCGCTTAACAAACATTTGAGTGCTTACTTTAAGTCACAACTGCTCCAGGCTCTGGGGATACAGCAGCAAACGCAACAGACAATTCCTGCCCTCGTGGAGCTTACACAAGCGTACGCACACACACACGCACAAAGTAAATTTTATAGCATGTCAGGTGATACTACTGAGAAAACTAAAGTAGAAAAGGGGAAGAAGGAATGCTTGGATGGCAGAATTATAATATCAAACAAAATAGACACGGAGGGGCCTCATTGAGAAGGTAATATTTCAGTAGAATTACAGGAAGTGAGGGGATAAACCACGTGGCTATGTGGGGAAAGGCCTTTCCAGGTAGAGGGAAACAGGCAGTGCAGGTAGGAGACAAAACTAGCAGAAATGCCATCAAACCTGGAATAGAGCCAGACAGGGCAAACTAGAGATAAAGTCAGTAAGGTAGTGGGAATGAGACCATATGAGGTCTTGGGCTTTTACTGTGAGTTAGAAGCTACTCTACGGTTTGGGGCCTACAAGACATAATCTATTTTTAATAGTAATACGCATTTGCCGGCCGAGCGCAGTGCCTCACGCCTGTAATCCCAGCACTTTGAAAGGCTGAGGTGGGCAGATCATCTGAGGTCAGGAGTTCAAGACCAGCCTGGCCAACATGATAAAACCCCATCTCTACTAAAAATACAAAAATTAGCCAGGTGTGGTGGGGCACACCTGTAGTCCCAGCTTCTTGGGAGGCTGAGACAAGAGAATCACTTGAACCCAGAGATAGGAGGCTGCAGTGAGCCCAGATTGCGCCACTGCACTCCAGCCTGGGCAACAGCGTGAGACCATCTCAAAACAAACAAACAAAAATGTACTTGCTGACTGCTGGAACAGACTCCAGGCCCCAGTCAGAGGCGTTATGGGATTAAGGCGGGGAATTAATGTTTACTGAGTTCTGGTTAGATCCCTGGCCCTGTGCTGAATGCTTTAATATCACCACCAATGAGACCAACAGGTGCTATCGTGTCCAAAATTGGTTCCTTCCGGTGGGTTTTTGGTCTTGCTGACTTCAAGAATGAAGCTGCAGACCCTGGCGGTGTTACAGTTCTTAAAGATGGTATGTCTGGAGTTTATTCCCTCAGATGTTCAGATGTGTCCAGAGTTTCTTCCTTCTAGTGGGTTGGTGGTCTCACTTGACACCAGGAGTGAAGCCGCAGACCTTCGTAGTGAGTGTTACAGCTCATAAAGGTAGTACAGACCTCAACAGTAAGCAGCAGCACGATTTATTGTGAAAAACAAAAAAACAAACCTTCCACAGCATAGAAGTGCGGGTTGCTGCTCCCAGCTCCGGTGGCCAGCTTTTATTCCCTTAATTGGCACCACCCATATTCTGCTGATTGGCCCATTATACAGAGTGCTGATTGGTCCATCTTACAGAGTGCTGATTGGTCCATTTTACAGAATGCTGATTGGTCAGTTTTTACAGAGTGCTGATTGCTGCGTTCACAAACCTTTAGCTAGACACAGAGCGCTGATGGGTGCGTTTTTACAGAGCGCTGATTGGTGCCTTTACAAACCTTTAGCTAGACAGAAAAGTTCTCCAACTCCCCACTCAACCCAGGAAGTCCAGGTGGCTTCACCTCTCACTATTATGCTAATACTCTAATGCACACCATCACTATCTCTTGCCTGGACCACCACAGTAGCCTCTTATCCAGTCTTTTCCACATGATGGCCAATCATCCTTTAAAACATAAATCACACAATGCAATGCCTCCCCCTCCCACACAAAGCCCTCAGTAGCTTCCACTCACTCAGAATAACATCCAAACTCCAGCATAGGTTGCAAGGCCCCGGCAAGCTGCTGTCCCCCCAACCCCATCCATCCTTCTGTGTTGTCACTCATGCCCACTCCAGTCTTGCTCATGATCAAATAACCCTGCTGGATTTCCTCTAAAGCACTTGTAGTCATCTGAAATTATCTGGCTGGTTTTACAATATTTATTGACATGTTACTGTCTGCCTTCCTAGAAGATAAGCTCTAAGGAGCCTAGAATGATTCCTGGCACACAGTAGGTATCTATAAACACTGGTTAAATAAATGAATGAGAGAAGGTAAGCACCTCTTCTGAAGTTACTCTCAGAGTAGGCATCCAGCTGATCGACAAACTAATTAAACCTCAAACCACTTTTTGTCATTCATTCAAAACACACTGACCAAGGTCCTTATTACCAGTCAGGCGTTACGCTAGGGATATGGTAGCAAACAAGACAAAAATAAACGCATGAAAAGTTTACAGTCTAGAGCAGGGGTTCTCACCATTTCTCCATCATAGACCCCTTTGACAGTTTGGGGAAGGCTACAGCCCTTCTCAAAATACAAGCACAGGAGTATGGCATGACCATGGGGAAGCAAGAGAAAACCAGGAAATATGCGACCATGAAGCGAATGCTTAGTCTCGGAGATCAGAGGCTTAAAGAAAAGGATAGATTAAAACCTAAAAAGAAAGAAAAGAAGGATCCCAGTGTGTTAAAGGAAAGAGAAATTCCCCAATACCCTACCTGCTTATTTTTCCAATATAATACACAGCTGGGCCCCCCTTACCACATCCTCATTGATACCAACCTTTGCCGACTTTTCCATAAAAGCCGAACTGGACTTAGTGCAGTCCATGATGGGACTGTCTGTATGCCAAGTGTATTCCTTGTATAACTGATTATATAATGCCTGAAATTGAGAAATTGGAGCAGAAGTATCAAGTGACTCTAAGAATCACCAAGGATCCAAGATTTGAAGGATTACCATGTACACACAAAGGAACCTATGCAGATGACTGCTTAGTACAGAGAGTAACTCAGCGTAAGTGTTATATTGTGGCCACAGTTGACTGGGACCTTAAAAGAAGAATCCCTAAGGTTCCTGGAGTTCCTATCATGTACATTTCTAACCATAGATACAACATTGAATGAATGCCAGATGATTATGGAGCCCCTCGATTCTAATTCTTATAAGATAGTTCCTCTGCCTTTCTTCAACGAACTTTTTCTTATTGCCAGTTCATTACACATGCAAGAGCGTGAATTATTATTCTGTTGACCTATTTGCTCTATTATGAGCTGAGGATGGTTAAATATGCTCACCCCCGCCTTTTTTTTTTTTTTTTTTTTTTGAGATGAAGTTTTGCTCTTGTTGCCCAGGCTGGAGTGCAGTGGCACAGTCTCAGCTCACTGCAGCCTCTGACTCGCAGGTTTGGGCGATTGTCCTGCCTCAGCCTCCTGAGTTGCCAGCTAATTTTTTTTTTTTTTTTTTTTTTTTTTGTATTTTTAGTAGAGACAAATACATATTTTTAGCACAGAAAAATATGCCTTGGCCTCCCAGGGTGCTGGGATTGCAGGTATGAGCCACCATGCTTGGCCTGCTCACTTTTTGATGCTGTTTTGAAATTGATATTTTGTCTCATAAAAATGTTAGGCAAGGCCGGGCACAGTGGCTCACGCCTGTGGTCCCGGTGCTTTGGGAGGCTGAAGTAGGTAGGTAGATCTTCTAAGGTCAGGAGTTCAAGACCAGTTGGCCAACATGGTGAAACCCCATGTCTACTAAAAATGCAAAAACTGTCTGTGCATGGTGGTGCGTACCTGTGTTCCCGGCTGCTGGGGGGCTTAGGCAGCAGAATCGCTTGAACTCAGGAGGTAGATGTTGCAGTGAGCCGATATTGCGCCATTGCACTCCGGCCTGGGCAACAAGAGTGAAACCCTGTCTCAAGAAAAAAAAAGAAAAAAAAAAAAGAAAATTTAGTCCAGGCACACAGTGACTCATGCCTATAATCCCAGCACTTTGGGAGGCCAAGGTGGGCAGATCATCTGAGGTCAGGAGTTCCAGGCCAGCTTGGACAATATGGCGAAACCCCATCTCTACTAAAAATACAAAAAAAATTAGCCAGGTGTGGTGTCATATGCCTGTAATCCCAGCTACTGGGGGTGCTGAGGCAGGAGAATCGCTTGAACCCAGGAGGTGGAGGTTGCAGTGAGCGGAGACTGGGCCATGGCACTCCAGCCTGGATGACAGAGTAAGACCGTCTCAAAAAAAAAAAAAAAAATTAATGATAGTCGAAAAGTACAAAATCTTAGACAGGAAAAATACGTTTTATGCCTTTTTTGAGTTATATTGTACAGTGTGTTGCATATGCTTAATAATGGAGTATTACACATTTCAAAATTGATGTTCTCATCACAGAAGTGTATCTGAAGTATTGGATATGTTAACTAGCTTGATTTAATTATTCCACATCTCATCCACAATTTATGACATCACTTTGTAACCTATAAATTTATACGATGATAAATTGTCAATTTTTTATACAAGCATAAAGTAAAATGCAGCGGGCTTACAAAGGAAACCAATTACAGTGACATACAAGTAATGCAACTACTAAAAAACAAATTTGCAATATAGTAATATGTATATTTCTTTCTTTCTTTTTCAGACAGAGTTTTAATCTTGTCGCCCAGGCTGGAGTGCAGTGGCGCAATCTTGGCTCACTTCAACCTATACCTCCCAGGTTCAAGCTATTCTCCTACCTCAGCCTCCCGAGTAGCTGGAATTACTGGTGCTCACCACCATGCCTGGCTAATTTTTGTATTTTCAGTAGAGATGGGGTTTCACCATTTCGGCCAGGCTGGTCTCGAACTCCCAACCTCAGGTGATCCACCCGCCTCAGCCTCCCAAAGTGCTGGGATTACAGGCGTGAGCCACTGCACCCGGCCTGTAATATGTATACTTCTTAATGTGTCTAATAACAAGATCTAGTGGTGAAAGACTACAGTGTTCTCATAGCGATGAAAACAGTAATATTTTGAGGTATCATCAATATTCTTAATGTAATATAAAAAAACTATCACAGAGTTGCAGGCACTGCTAATTCTACTGTGGTTTGTAGATTATATTCATAATTAAGGCAATGCTAAATTTCAGCTAGAGGTTAGTGAAAACAACGACATAACTTTCTTCCAATCCAAGTTTGCCCTGAATTCTATCCACAGATCCTCTGAACCTCCAGTTAATGCTCCCTGGATTCCAGTGGGGAAAGTCTGGGCAGCTCTTTTTGCCTCTAGAGCCCAATTCAATTGCAAAGCTTCGATACCATTTGGAATCATTTTGAAATTTAAGAAGTTCTTCTACATTCACTATGCAACCCAGAGCATCATGATACATGTTCGAGGTTGCCTGTTTATTCAGACTTTCTGGGAAATCAAAACTCTAGGAACCAAAAGGAAAACAAAAAAAAGCAACCATCACCTCAATTAAAAAAAAAAAAAAAAAAAAAAATCTACCAGACAGGAGTCATGGAAACAAACATTCCAAGAACCGATTTTAGGTTTTATTCTTGCCTCCTTAGGAAAGAAAAAAACAATTCCAAACAAAATTACCTACATACTATCTTATTTGCAGAAATGTGATTTACAACTGCCTATTTTTAACTATAGCAATTATGAACTTCTTTTCATTTTTAAGAGTACTGCTAGAGGGCCAGGTGCAATGGCTAATGCCTGTAATCCCAGTACTTTGGGAGGCCAAGGCAGGTGGATCACTTGAGGTCACGAGTTCAAGACCAGCCTGGCCAAAATGTTGAAACCCCATTTCTACTAAAAAATACAAAAATTAGCTGGGCATGGTGGTGTGCACCTCTAGTCCCAGCTACTCAGGAGGCTGAGGGAGGAGAATTGCTTGAACCCAGGAGGCAGAGGTTGCAGTGAGCCAAGATCAAGCCACTACATTCCAGCCTGGGTGACAGTGAGACTCCATCTCAAAACAAAAGAGTACTACTAGATTTTGCACAGGAAAAATATTCAAATATAAGTATCAAGGTTAACGTTACCAAATGATTTTAAATTTGGATTAACCAAGATATTTACTAAATGCTACCATCTGGGATAAATCCATTCCTACTTGATCTTTCACACAGATTGAGCTTCACATGGTACAAGATATTTCCCATGAAGTATACCAGAGCGGAAGAGCTTGGGATTTAAATTCCAACAGGCAGGGTTCAGGTACCACCCTTGCTAGTACTAGCATCATTGCACAAGTGCTATCTTCTAAGTTTGAGTTTGCACATGTGTAAATGGGAATAATGACAATAACATCTCCCTCACAGGTCTACTGTGAGGATTAAGTGAGGAAAGGCATGTACTCCTTAGTAGTCATCACATAATCATATACGTAAGCACTTAGTCAATGGTGGTTACTATTAATAAACCAGTAAAATCTCTCTTACATGCTCCTTAGCCATTAACATACTTTTTAAAAATGATAAAAGTGATAAGCATCTTGTCAATGAAGACTCTTTGGAAAATACAGAGACATATAAAAAAGAGGCCATAGACTCTTACCTCCACCCAAGTCTATCTCCCTTTTTCATATAAACAGGGGTACAAAATTTGAAAAGAGAGTAATACATGTATAAATTTTTTGGAGACACTGTCAGTTTTGATGCAAGTTATCTTTTTTTTGTTGCAATAAAAATGCCTTTCATTACTGGTCTGGATGTTTTGTACCTTCTCCAGTACTAAAAGAAACGTCTGTTTAAATTTAGAGAGAGGGGGGAAAAAGGGCACTTGAACACTATGGGAGGTTCTACTGTAGAATTCTGGAAGAAGAAAAAGGTGTAAATTATTTCACAATACAGTAGAAATTACAGGAAGTCCAAAGAGTACCAATTGTTACAGTAATGAATAAGGAAAAGGCACCAAGTCTCTTTCTTGACTGTCATATAATAACAGACTTGAGTTGCAACAGCTGGTGTGTATGCAAGTTCAGGGGATGATTTCACACGTGCCATTTAATCCAGGTACACTAGACTAGTACCTTTCTCAAAACTCAGAAAATAAATTGCTGCGAAGTTAAAAGGACTTAACCCTGATTACAAATGGGGTAACAGGTAATTTTTTGCTTAAAGAGAGCCTCTAGGAAACAGGAGGTTTGATCAGTTTGTTTCATGTACTTCTACTTCTTCCCTTTAGGGTGCCTCAGAATGACCTGGTTCTCCCTTCTCTGTGTTAACACCTGACACATCTTTCTCCGACAGTCAAAACTCACAGATTATCCAAGTTTTAGAAGCCAAGTTATACTCGTCCCTTTGTTGCCTGCGGACCTGGGGCACTGCCTATGAGTGTTTCAAGCGATAACCCAGATGTTTTTAAACTTTTTTTAAAAAAATTTTTTTAATACAAGGTCTTTCTCTGTTACCCAGGCTGGAGTACAGTGGCATGATTGTAGCTCACTGCAGTCTCTAATGCCTGATCTCAAATGATCTTCCTGCCTTCATTCCAAGTAGCTGGCACTACAGGCACACGCCACCACGCCCTGCCAATTTTTTATATTTTCAGGAGAGACAGAGTCGCACTATATTTCCCAGCCTGGTCTCGAACTCCTGAGCTCAAGCGATCCGCCTGCCTCGGCCTCCTAAAGTGCTGGGATTATAGGCGTGAGCCACTGCGCCCGGCCTAAGATGCATCTTAAGAGGCACTGTTCTATTTCTACCATCTCGAATAGTATTTGGCCAACTCTTTCCAGCTGTGTCCTGAATTCAAAGTGGAAAAAGGAGAAGAAAATTATAACAGGTCTCACAATCTCTGATTCTATTCAAACCCTGACGATTTAATCTTTCGCTGAACTGGGTTACAGAATCTTTCGAAAGTCAAATGGAGCTTCGGGACGGGCCTGCCTATGACGTGCACCTTGGATCACCTTCCCCAGGGGCACCTGCCTAGGTGCGGGCTAGGGCGACTCAGTCCTTTGTTCCCACTGCGAGGGTTGGGGAGAGAAATGGGGGAAGCCGAGGCCGAAGAGCCAGCCTGACTTCATTTCCACAAATGATTCTGGTGACCTCAAGTTAGAGTATGAGCCACTGGAGTGCAGGGGACCGGCAAGAGGAGAATCTGGGGCAAGGGGGACTTCATTTTGCCGCCTAAATTCGGATGACCAGGCCTAAATTTGGATGCGTTGCCACTTTCCACAGGGAAAGGCTCCGTGCGGCTACCAGTTCACATTCCTCCAGCCGAGTGCAAGCGGCTCCGCTCTCCCTCGGCGTCCGCGGACACCTGGGCACTGCTCCCCCGAGCGACGCAGCAGCCCCGGCATGGCCGGGGTCTGGCGGAGGGAGCGCCGTGCTGCGCCCGGGAACCCGCCGGGGCCTCATAGGCCGGGTCCCGCCTCTGCTGCCCCCTGCCGGTTGCCCGCGAGCCGGGGCGCCCTGAACTCTCCGCGCCTGGGCCACCGCGGCTCGGTTACCTCTTGGGGACATCAAAGGCGCGGCAGGCGGCGGGGCGCGGCGGCTCCCCACACTTCGTTTTCCCATAGCGTATCAGGTCCTGAAAGATCGCGCAGCCCGGGAGCAGGCCAGGCGGCAGGAGCTGCAGCAGTAGGGTGAGCAGGAAGGCGGCGGTCAGCGTGAGCCACACCGCGCGCAGCGGGTTCAGCGCCGAGAGCTCGGCCTCCGCCCAGGGAGACATGTCCCGCGTGCCCGCCTTCCGAGCTGCTGGCGCCCCCACCGCCCGCTTGTCCGCGGAAAAGCGGCCACTGGCGCGCCGCGCGTAGGTCTCAGCCTAGCGGGACGTCGGTGACGTGGTGCGGGGCGGGGACGCGCAGAGCCCCTCCCGGAGTCGCTGCTCAGCCGCGGAGGTCCTTGGTCCCGGTTGTGCTGGCGCAGGCTAGTCGCTCGCAGTCCCTAATCTGGGTATGGAGATACTTAGATGGAGTTCGAGAATATGATTAATCAGAAGTAAAGACGCAAAACAGATGAGACCACGTGTCTGCCACTCTTATCAGCATTATCTCCAAGGCAAAAAATGGAAACCTTACATGTTCCACTTTATTTAGCTAAATTGTGCTACACTAACATGTTCGAATATCATGCAGTCATTGAGAATTATTATGACGAGTGTAGAAACACGGAAAGCTGTTTAGGAAACAGTATGTGAAGTGGAAAAAAAAACCAGCTGTAAAAATACATAGCTGTGATTGCAAACAACTGTATTAATATGAATGTTTGTATATATGGATAAGGCAGATCACACACAAAAATGAATAATCGTGTTAGGATGTTGGAAATGTGTTGCATATGTGTATAATGTAAACATGTAGACAAGTAATTGCACGTAATAATAAAAATTATAGTGGTAAAAACTGTGTTTAAAAAACAGCGGTCGCTTCCCAATAGGGTTTCAATCCTTAGAAGCAAAGTTTTTAAATTCCATCAGCTGTTTCCTGTAACATTTATCTCAGGTAGTGATAATGCTATTTATTAACTCACTGATTTTAAACAACACTGATTTTATTTACTATAAGTGAAAATCTAGCTCTTTTAAGTATTTAAAAGCCTTTAAAATGTTAATTCTGAAATATTGTATGCCTACTGTATGACAGGCATCATTTTGGATACTGAGGACAGAGGGGTTTACAAGACAATTGTCACTGCCTGTTTGGAGCTTATATTTTTGAGACTGGGTGGTGGGTGAGAAGTGGAAGAGGGGAGAGGTAGCCAACTCATCACCCTTACCCCAATGAGATAGCCGATGTGTGTGTTGAATAAACATCAGGGTGGGTAGGTTAGTGGGACTTTGGATTGTTAAATGACCAAGCTTTTAGAATTTTGCTGCTTTGTGCAACAACACCTAAGGCTTTACCAATCCTTTGACAGCCAGGAGATAAAGGATGGTCAAATTGGTATTCTAGCTAGGACAATGAGGCCTTATTGAGTGATCCTGGATCTCTTTTGCAGGAGTCTCCCTTTCGCTGTTTCTTTCTTTTTTCTTTTTTCTTTTTTTTTTTTTTTGAGACGGAGTCTAGCTCTGTCGCCCAGGCTGGGGTGCAGTGGCCTGATCTCTGCTCACTGCAAGTTCTGCCTCCCAGGTTCACACCATTCTCCTGCCTTAGCCTCCCGAATAGCTGGGACTACGGGCAGCTGCCATCATACCCGGCTAATTTTTTCTTTTTTTTTTTTTTTTTGGTATTTTTAGTAGAGACAGGATTTCACTGTGTTAGCCGGGATGATCTCGATCTCCTGACCTCGTGATCCGTCTGCCTCAGCCTCCCAAAGTGCTGGGATTACAAGCATGAGCCACCGCACCTGGCACCACTTCACTGTTTATTGTTCTTAGGTTAACTCCCTGGAAATACAGCTGGCTTTTCCAGTGTGTGTGTGTAAGTGCATTGCAGGGACTCAGTTTCCTAGGTAGGAGTTTCTCTTACAGTTGTCTGACCTGGGGGAGGATTGAAAACAAGGTAGAGTGTGTGTGTGTGTGTGTGTGTGTGTGTGTGTGTTGTGGAAACAGGAAGGGTTGAGGAGGCTGGAGGGGAAAATTATCCCATATATTTTTTAGATTTTTTTTTTTTTTTTTTTTTTTGAGATGGAGTTTCACTCTTGTTACCCAGGCTGGAGTGCAATGGCACGATCTTGGCTCACCGCGATCTCCGCCTCCCGGATTCAAGCTATTCTCCTGCCTCAGCCTCCCAAGTAGCTGGGATTACAGGCATGTGCCACCAGACCAGGCTAATTTTGTATTTTTAGTAGAGACGGGGTTTCTCCATGTTGGTCAGGCTGATCTCAAACTCCCGACCTCAGGTGATCGGCCCGCCTCGGCCTCCCAAAGTGCTGGGATTACAGGCGTGAGCCACCCTGCCTGGATATTTTTTAGATTATAATCAGCATGCACAGTTTATATTCAGAGAAGCCCCCTGTAGATGGCAGTGGCTGAACAGAAAGCTATAAGCTACACCCTCCGGGGAGTATATGTAAATGTAAATCCTGACTGGAGTGAGTTAGTTGGAAAGTGGAATACCAGGCTAACATCTGTTAGAAAGATCATTGCTAATAAATATCAGTGAGCATTTTTTTCTTCATTTAATTAACTGCACTATATGTTCAACAAACTACTGGTCTTGCCTGCAGTAAATGGCAAAGCCATTTTTCCAGTTGCTCAGGGGAAAAACCTTGAACTCAGCCTTGATTCCTATCTTTCTCTCATAGCCTAAATACAGTCAGTCAGCAAATCCTGTTGGCTCTACCTTCAAAATATGAATCTAAATTCAATCACCCTTAGAGTCAGTGCTTTAGGTCACAAGCTATCTCAATAAATCAGAAAAAGAAAGAAAACATATAAGGACTACTAAGTAAGAAATAACGCTGTCATTATTTGATGAGTATATGAAACTCCAATAATAGAAACTCCAATGGCATGCACAGATAAGGTATCAAAACTAGCAGGAGAGTTTGGGGAGGTTGCTGGAGATAAAAATCTGTTCATAAATATGATTTCTATTTCCCAGCAACAAACAGGAAATTGTACATTTTTATTTCTCAGCAACAAACAATATATTGTATGTTTCAAAGATACAATTCACAATGGCATAAAATATATGTCTAGGAGTAAATCTAATAAGGATATAAAAGATGTTAGAAATACCAAAATTGTTAGAAATAGATCATTGGTGCAGCAAAGTCGGCACAGAGACAAAAGATCCCTCGGCAAGGCGGTCTTTACTTTCTGCAGAAAGGGCGTTCAGTCGCAGATGGAACCCTGGCGAGAGCACCCTTGAACAAAGGAAAATGAGACATAAATATTTATCCCTTACGCATTTGGGTTATCCTTACTGCTGTGTGCTGCATTCATTGGCTGGAGTGGAACCTCACAATCTTTTTTTTTTTTTTGGACAGAGTTTGGCTCTTGCTGTCCAGGCTGGAGTGCAATGGCACGATCTCGGCTCACTGCAACCTCCGCCTCCCAGGTTCAAGCAATTCTGCCTCAGCCTCCCTAGTAATTGGGATTACAGGCATGTGCCACAATGCCTGGCTAATTGTGTATTTTTAGTAGAGATGGGGTTTCTCCATGTTGGTCAGGCTGGAACCTCACAATCTTAAATTGATACCTGATTTGCTAATAACCTGAAACTTTTCTGAATAGGTAAATGCAGGGAAGAACAAAGAAGTTGCTTACAAAAGGTGTAAGGAAGCAATAATGTTTCCAAATAAGGAAGGGGCATAGGCTGTGAGCTGGAACCTGCCTGTGAGCACGTCCAACAGTTACATAGGATAGGACTTAACGAAGAGTTATTAGCACAAAGCAAGGAGGCTTGAAGAAAGTTAGTCTTCCGCGGTGGCTCAAGCCTGTAATCCCAGCACTTTGGGAGGCCGAGATGGGCGGATCACGAGGTCAGGAGATCAAGACCATCCTGGCGAACACAGTGAAACCCCGTCTCTACTAAAAAATACAAAAACCTAGCCGGGCGAGGTGGCGGGCGCCTGTAGTCCCAGCTACTCGGGAGGCTGAGGCAGGAGAATGGCGTGAACCCGGGAAGCGGAGCTTGCAGTGAGCCGAGATCCGACCACTGTACTCCAGCCTGGGCGGCAGAGCGAGACTCCGTCTCAAAAAAAAAAAAAAAAAAGAAAGAAAGAAAGTTAGTCTTTAAAAGAAACTATTATTTCTAACACTTATAATTTATTCTTTAACAAGAAGGAAATCTTTGAAGCAGAAACTTTTTACTTTCTACAATCCCTCCTCTTTTAATTTTCCTCTTCAAACTTGATTAACATGTGTTGGCTTAGTTGTTTTGGTTAACTCCTGGATGTGTGGTACAACATAATACCTAAGATGAAGGAGTAGAGTACACTTATTATAGTTGTTAAAGAGGTAAGAATTGAGGCTACAGTTTTTTTCTTTTTCTGTTGATGAAATGTCAAGGTAAAAGGGATAGCCAATTGAACTAAAGTGTAAGTACTGCTCTAATTATTTGGCAGAGTGTCCAGTAAAGCCCCTCTATAATACCAACATACATCCGCTCAGCGATGAGTAAGGGCAGACTGATGGATCAGCTCTTGGAAGTGCCTGACTTCA
This sequence comes from Chlorocebus sabaeus, assembly GCF_047675955.1. Lineage (NCBI taxonomy): Eukaryota > Metazoa > Chordata > Mammalia > Primates > Cercopithecidae > Chlorocebus > Chlorocebus sabaeus. The sequence continues at coordinate 13,918,921 of NC_132910.1, forward strand.
CTGCATCCTGTTAAGTCTCCAAGAAATGCCAAAATTTTCCTTTTGTCATTAGAGACACAAGGTAAAGTTGGTTTTGGAAGATGGAGACTGGATGGCCCTCAGGGGCTGACCCACAGGGTGTTGAGCTTCAGGAAATAGCGGGGAAAGAGCTTGGTACAATTTGTTATTCCAGGCAGTGGAATCTTGAAAAAGAGCTACCATGCACTCCATGTCCGCTTGATTTGAGGACCACCCCAGTGGAAAGGGAACAACCTGGGCCTTTGGCCTACCGTGTGCACAAGCCTAACAGTTGCTTTTGTTTGAAGTGTGAAAGGAATATTTAATCCATTTTAACCAGGCATTTACATCTTTATACCCTGTTTCAATGGCTATGGTTTACCTCAGGTCTCCTATTTCTACTACTGAGACCTTACTTTTGTCATTTGGCATGAGGCGAGTCATAGTTTGATGTCATAGGTTTGAGAAAGGGGCAGTTGTAGGAGGTGGAGGAGGGAGAACAAAGCACGTCTTAAAGAAGCCTATAGGATCCTTTCCAGTGACCTCTGCTCCTAGACCACAGAAACGCTCTAAAGTGGGGTTAGAGTTGCTAGTGGTAGGAATAGTAATGGATGTAGGAACTGGGTTAGGAAAGGAATAGATAGACTAAGCTTTTCTTAGCTTTTATTTGGTAGGGCTTGATCCAGGAACAATGGCCCGTGATTCTTATGATAATGGTGTTTGCTTGACTTGGGTGTGATGTGTCCATCCCCTTTCTGCTGTAGGAACAGCAGTCTTGGTAGTTAGCAGCACAAGGTAGGGTCCTTCCCAGGCTTGCTTGATTTTCCCTTCTTTCTATGTTTTGATGAGGACGTGATCCCCAGGGTGGTGCTGGAAACTCCAAGGGTGGTGCCTGTGCTAAAAGACCTTTTGTTTTAAGGGAAGAGAAGGTTGCAGGTAAACCAAGTATATAATTTCCGAGAAATTGATCTTTTGTTTTAAATATGGGGACATCAGCAGTGGACTTTATAGTCCTTAGTGCCTTCTTGCTGATAAATTTCTTTAGCAACTATTTTTATTAGTTTTTTAGACCAAAGAAAGCCAAACACCATTTTATATTTGACAATGCTTCCTGTATGATTTTATACCAAATAAACTGAATTTTACCTTTACATTAGTGTGTTATTAATGTTACACTTAATTTTAACAAAGCCTTGTAGACATATTTATCCAATTTTAATGTCTGACCATAAGGTAAGATTTTTATAGACTCTTTTTAACCTTTTATAATTGTTGTTAAAGAGCAGGTTAGTGCTTTAAGAAAAACCTGTTGTGCTTTTATTTTAATGTCCAGTTCACAGAAAAACTGGATTATACCCCTTTAACGTTAGCCAATGTTTACACACAGAATTTCCTTTACAATTAATGTTTCAAAGCTTGCTTAAACCTTTAAAACAAATCTCTAGGATGATAACCATTCTTTTCCAAAGCGAACTTCCTTCATGTCTGTGGACCAGACTGCCTAAGGCCACACGATTAGAAGTTAGGATAACGCATGTGACACTTTTAACTTTTAGGAAACTTTACTTTTGTTGAAAACCTTGTAAGTTTGGGATTTCAATTATCCTTTGCTATTAATAAGACCTTGTTTAGTCCAAATTTAACTTAGAATTGGTATAGGTGACTCCTTCCTGAGTTCTGTAAGTATTTTAAGACTTGGCTAAGTGCAAACAACTCACCAACTATTAGGCAATTTTCCTAACCTCTACTTCTAGAAGAGTTTCCCTATTACTTACTGAGTACCCATTGTCTTTTTCCCTCAATCACCCAGGAGGAACCATCTATTGTCCTGTCCTGAAGCTGCTTCTAGGTCTGGTCGGACCTTTGTATGGTAATTAATTAAGATTTAGATGCCTCCCCATCTTCCCCTCTTAGAAAACCTGCTGGGTTAAGGGAATTATTAGTGGTTAATGTTAAATCATCTTTTTCTAAGAGAACAGCCCCATACTTTAAGGTTCTTGGGTCAGTCAAGCTACCCTTTTTTTTTTTTTTTTTTTTTTTTGGACAGGGTAGTTCTGACCTGGTGAGGTGTGCTCACAAAGAGGTTTCCTCTAAAAGTTATTTTTCTACTTTCCTACAACAAAGCAGTTGCCGCTACAGATTGAATGCATTTGGGCCATCCACAGGTTACTGGGTTAAGGATTTTTGATTAGGGTATTACCAAGGTTACGCTCTTGTTTACACTGACAACAAGGTGGAATGGCTGCTTAAGGAGGGTAAAGATGGAATAGCAGCTTTTTTTTCTTGTGTTTGGGCCTTTCGTTATCCTTCTAATATTTTAACTTATGCCCTAAAGGACTACCAGAAGGAATCTGATCACCCTCACCTCTCCCTGAGTCAGCTTTACTCCCTGTCCTCATTTTACTAGAAACGTTTCCCATGTTGGGTACCCGGTAAGATTCAGTCTCCTGAAATTAGCAGAAAGCTCAACCCCTCAAACCAGGGATGTCTTGCGTTGCCTGCCCCGGAAGGCTCAACCCCTCAAACCAGGGATGTGTGTCTTGCCTTACCTGCCCTGGGAGGTTGACCTGTTTCCTCCCTTTCTCCCTCAGAAGGTCCCTTGCACACTTCCCACTCATGTTGTCCTCTCTGGCCACTTCCCCAAGGGAGAATTAGGCCCCTCTTAGTGTTGGCATGTTGGTATAAATCCCACGGCAGGATCTACCCTAAGCCATATGAGGTAGCTAGGGGACCGCGGAGAGGACCCACTCACTCCATCCAGCAGCAGGACTTGTCACTATCCACACAAACAACACGGCAAGCAGGGTTATCTGTGATCATTCACACACATACACATTCAGCCCTGTGGAATTTCACCACCAAGGAAGTACTTTATCGACTCTCGTGGCTTTTTCGTTGGTCTGTGTGCAGAGTCGTCACCGTGGTATATGAGGATCCTTTACCCCAAGTTGCTGGCCAGTTTCTTTCCGTGTTGCTGAGTCTGGGCTTATTCATCACACTGGGTGGGTCTCAGCCCCTTACCCCTGAGGCCACCACAAGAGGCAGTGTGGGGCCTCATGAGAGAGGACTAGAGATGCCCTGAAGGAGAATGTATCCCCATACAGTTGCCACCAAAATTGTTAGAAAGAGATAATTGGTGCCATGAAGAAAAGTCAGCACAGAGACAAAAGATCCCTCAGCAAGGCCATCTTTACTTTCTGCAGAAAGGGCGCTCAGTCGCAGATGGAACCATGGCAAGAGCACCCTTGAACAAAGGAAAAGCAGACATATTTATCCCTTACGCATTTGAGTCATGCTTACTTCTGTGTCCTGCATCCATTGACTGGAGTGGGACCTCACAATGTTAAACTGATACCCGATTTACTAATAACCTGAAACTTTCCTAAATAGTTAAGTGCAGGGAAGAACAAAGAAGTTGCTTACGAAAGGTTTAAGGAAGCAATAACATTTCCAGATAAGGAAGGGGCATAGGCTGTGAGCTGGAATGTGTCTGTGAGCACGTCCAACAGTTACATAGGATAGGGCTTAACAAAGAGTTATTGGCACAAAGCAAGTCTTTAAAAGAAACTATTATTTTTAACACTTATGATTTATTCTTTAACAAGAAGGAAAACTTTGAAGAGGAAACTTTTTACTTTCTACATAAGACTTCTTCAAATAAAATAATAAAATGTTACTGATATTAAAGAAAATGTGTTTAACAGAAGAGGTATATTAAGCCTACAAGTTGGAAGTCTCCATATGGTTAAGATGACAATTCTCCCTAAACTGATTTTTGTAATAAATATAATCCCAATCTTTTGTGGAACTTAAGCTGATTCTAAAGTTTATATGAAAATGAGAAGGGCTCAAGGTGGCCAAGGCACTCTTGAAGGTGAAGAAAAATGTTAGAAGCCTTACTCTATGAGGCATCAAGTCTAATACAGAGTGCTACTATGTGTAATTATGTGAGTGTGGTAAAGGAAGCAGGAACAGACAAATAAACAATGGAACATGATGGAGAGTCCAGAAAAAGACACCCACATGTGTCAACACTGGGTGTATGTTTGAGGTTGCATGATGTGTCAGTGGGGAAAGGATGAACTTGACAATAAATGAGGCTAGGACAAATCAGCAAACTCTGAGAGATAGAGATGGAGATAGAGATGATAGAGATAGAAAGAAATGAGACCACTTCCTTATTCTATTCATCAAAATAATTCTAGGTGGGCTAAAGACCTATGTGACAGGTAAAATGAAATGTTTTAGAAGGTAGTATAGGAGACAATAGACAATTTTCTGTGTTTTCTTTTTTTTTTTTTTTTTTTTTTTTTTTTTTTTTTTTTTTTTCCTGGGACGGAGTTTTGCTCTTGTCATCTAGGCTGGAGTGCAGCAGTGCAGTCTCAGCTCATTGCAAACTCCACCTCCCAGGTTCAAGAGATTCTCCTGCCTCAGCCTTCCGAGTAGCTGGGATTACAGATGCTGGCCACCACAACTCGCTAAGTTTTGTATCTTTGGTAGAGACGGGCTTTCACCATGTTGGCCAGGCTGGTCTCAAACTCCTCGCCTCAGGTGATCCGCCCGCCTCAGCCTTCCAAAGTGCTGAGATTACAGGCATGAGCCACCACACCTGGCCTTGGAGACTCATGACTTCATGGTAAGGAAGGTGTTCTTATTCAAGATATGAAAAGCAACTAGAAGAAAATATCCAAACATTCTGCAACATTAAAATTAAAATCCTCTCTTCATCAAAAGATACCATAGAAGGCCAGGTGCTGTGGCTCTTGCCTGTAATCCCAACACTCTGGGGAGGCTAGTAGGTGACTCAAGCCCAGGAGTTTGAGGCAGCAGTTAGCTATGATTTTTCTTTTTTAAAAAAACAGAGTCTCACTCTGTCGCCAGGCTGGAGTGCAGTGGTGTGATCTCAACTCACTACAACCACCACCTTCCTGGCTTAAGCGGTTCTGCTGCTTCAGCCTCCCAAGTAGCTGAGATTACAGGCACCCGCCACCATGCCTGGCTAATTTTTGTATTTTTAGTAGAGACGGGGTTTCACCATATTGACCAGACTGGTCTCGAACTCCTGACCTTGTGATTCACCTGCCTTGGCCTCCCAAAGTGCTGGGATTACAGGCGTGAGCCTCCTCCCTTTTCTTTGCCAACCACGTGTACAATAAGGAACAAATAACATGGCTCCGGCCAGGTAGAGAGACCCCACCTAAAAAATGAAAGATTAGGGTGGTGTAGCCAGCTTCTTCCTATGCTATGCAAATAGAACTTCTCGTCCAACCAATCTTTGGGCCCTATGTAAATCACACACCACCTCCTTAAGCACGTCTATAAAACCCGGTGCATTTCTTTACAAAACCAGAAGATCCACTTGGGCGCCCCTCTTACTCTACTGTTGCAGTAAGTCAGGGACCCCGAATGGAAGGACCAGCTGAAGCCACAACAGAAGAACATAAACTATGAAGATTTCATGGACATTTATTAGTTCCCCAAATTAATACTTTTATAATTTCTTATGCCTGTCTTTACTGAAATCTCTGAACATAAATTGTGAAGATTTCATGGACACTTATCACTTCCCCAATCAATACCCTTGTGATTTCCCATGCCTGTTTTTACTTTAATCTCTTAATCCTGTCATCTTCGTAAGCTGAGGAGGATGTATGTTGCCTCAGGACCCTGTGATGATTGCGTTAACTGCACAAATTGTTTGTAGAGCATGTGTGTTTCAACAATATGAAATCTAGGCATCTTGAAAAAAGAATAGGATAACAGCAATGTTCAGGGAACAAGGGAGATAACTTTAAACTCTGACTGCTGGTGAGCCAGACAGAACAGAGTCATATTTCTCTTCTTTCAAAAGCAAATAGGAGAAATATTGCTGAATTCTTTTTCTCAGCAAGGAACATCCCTGAGAAAGATAATGTGCTCCTGAGGGTAGGTCTATGAATGGAGGCGACTGTCTTTTATGGTTGAAGCCAAAGGGATGAAATAAGTCCTGGTCTCCTGTAGCACTCCCAGGCTTATTAGGACAAGGAAATTCCCGCCTAATAAATTTTGGTCAGACAGGTTGTCTGCTCTCAAACCCTGTCTCCTGATAAGATGTTATCAATGACAATGCATGCCCGAAACTTCATTAGCAATTTTAATTTCACCCCATCCTGTGGTCCTGTGATCTTGTCCTGCATCCAATTGCTTTGTGATATTTTATTACCTTGTGAAGCATGTGAGCTCTGTGACCCACACCCTATTCATACACTCCCTCCCCTTTTGAAAATCACTAATAAAAACTTGCTGGTTTTATGGCTCAGGGAGCATCACAGAACCTGCCGGCATGTGATGTCTTCCCTGGACACCCAGCTTTAAAATTTCTCTCTTTTGTACTCTTTCCCTTTATTTCTCAAACCAACCGACACTTAGGGAAATAGAAAAGAACCCATGTTAACTATTGGGGGCGGGTTCCCCCGATACTCTACTCTGCAGGAGTTTTCTTTTTCTTCCTTCTCTTTTCTTCCTTCGCCTATTAAACCTCTGGTCTTAAACTCACTTCTTATGAGTCAGCATCCTTGATTCCCTTGGTGTAAGACAATGAACCTCAGGTATCTACCCCTGACAACGACGCTGCTTCACTGTTTTCCCACATTTTTCAGTTATCACAGTGGTCATAGAATTCATTCCTATTTGTTTTCCACTGTCATGGACAGGGGTTCGTTATTCTGTCAGGAGAGAATAGCTGACTGCCAGGAGAAACTATGAAAAAGATCACATGAAGAAGCGTATGTACCAAAAGCCTGGACTTCTTTTCCCACTTTAGTTAAACACTGAATATTACCAGTTTTGCTTCTCAAATGTAATGGAATAAAATGTGGTACAATGTGGTTAACTGACGTTTTCCCTGCTGCTGTTAATATTTCCTATTTGAGTTGGAAGATCATGGGACAGGATAACCCAGTGGGTGGGGGTGGAGAGAAGTGTCATAAAAGAGCTAGAGAATAAAGATGTCACTTCTTTTTTGGCTTAAGCTCAAATATATAGATTTAGGCAAAGATGGGCATGGTGGCTCACACCTGTAATTCCAGAACTTTGGGAGGCCAACGTGAGTGGATCACCTGAAGTCAGGAGTTCGAGACAGCCTGGCCAACATGGTGAAACCCTGTCTCTACTAAAAATAAAAAAATTAGCCTGGCTTGGTGGCATGTACCTGTAATCCCAGCTACTGTATTCCGGGATGAGGCAGGAGAATAGCTTGAATCCGGGAGGTGGAGGTTGCAGTGAGCTGAGATCATGCCACTACTCTCCAGCCTGGGAAACAAGAGTGAAACTCCATCTTAAAAAAAAAAAAAAAAAAAAAAAAAAAGGTTTAGGCAAAGATGAGGAAGAATGCTTGTTGAACATTTCCCTTCCCCTAGCATCAGACATTAGGTAAGGCTGATGACCCGAATTGGGGAGGGAGAAAAAATTAGCGATCTGTTTGTGGGAGTTGTTGACTTAAGGACTTGGGGTTTTAGCATTCACATGAAGACTGAGAGAAGGCCCTAAGGCCTTGTGATGGAGGGGATTGGAACTGATCTTCTCTTTCTGTACAAGGCTGGGACCCTCAAAAAATCACAGGATAAACTGTAGATAAATGTGTTAAGGTGATAGACTAATAGACTCTCTGGTATTCTTTATTGCAATCTCTTGTAATTTTTTATGGTTAGTATTTTTTAGTCATATTTAAAAATCTTCACTTATCCCAAGATCATGAAGATAGTCTCAGTGTTTTCTTCTAGAAGTTTTACTATTTTGTCTTTCACATTTAGGTCTATGTTTGATTAAAATACAAGTGTTAATGCTAAGTAGTTTTTTTATTGAGTCATGACATAATAAAGTATGTCAAGTGCACCAATTGAGTTTTTCATCCACCCATACACTTATGTAACCAACACTCAGATTAAGCTAGAAAACATTTATAAAACCTAAAAGTTACTCGTGATCCTTCCCAGGTTATACCTGTCCCCAGCAGTAACTGCCATCCTGATTTCTATCCTCATAGAGTTGTTTCCTGAACTTCATGTAAATGGAATCATTCAGTATATATTCTTTATGCTTGGCTTCTTTCATGTGACATAATATCTGGGAAATTCACTCATGTTATATGTAACAGTAGTTCATTCTTTTTATTGCAGTGAAGAATATACTGCAACTGATACCTTCTCCTGCTTTTGGGCATTAGTATCATTTCCAGTTTAAATCTATTATGAATAAACCTGCCAAGAACATCCTTGTATAATTATTTTGGACATAAGTACTCATTTATTTTGGGTATGCATTTTTAAGACAAGTTTCTGGTTATAGAGTAAGCATATGTTTAGCTTTAGTAGAAACTACAAAGCAGTTTTCCAAGGCCATTGTACCATTTTCTATGTCTATCAATAGTTTCACTTGCTCCATGTCCTGGCCAACTGGATAAATTATTAATCTTTAAAAATTGTAGCCATTCTAGTGAGTTTGTAAAGGTATCTCATTTTAGTTTCATTTGCATTTCCTTGATTGGCATTTCCTTGATAAAGTTAGCACCTTTTCATATACTTATTGGTTATTTGGCTATCTTCTTGTAAAGGGTCTGATTTTGCCCATTTTGAAATTGTTTTGTCTTTTATTGGTCTGTAGGAGTTCTTTATATATTTTGGATAAAAATCATTTGTTGCCTTTTTGCTTTCCTAGTGGTATCTTTTGATATCTAGGCATTTTAAATTTGATGATGTCCAATTTAACAATCTTTTTTTATGGTTAGTGCTTTTGATTCATATTTAAGAAATCTTTTCTTATCCTAAGATGGTGAAGATAGTCTTCTACGTTTTCTTCTAAAAGTTTTTTGTTTGTTTCTTTTTTTTTAGACATAGTTTTGCTCTGTCACCCAGGATGGAGTGCAGTGGTGCTATCATAGCTCAATGCAGCCTTGAGCTCCTGGGCTTAAGTAATCTTTCTGCCTTACCTCCTGAGTAGATGGGACTAAAGATCTAAGCCACCATGCCCAGATAAATTTAAAATTTTTGTAGAGATGGAGTCTCACTATGTTGCTCAGGCTGGTGTTGAACTCTTGGGTGCAGATGATCCTCCCTCCTCGGCCTCCCAAAGTGCTGGGATTATAGGCTTGAACCACCATGCCTGGCCTTCTAGAAGTTTTGTTCTTTTATCTTTTACATTGAAATCTATGATCTATGAATTATCTCAATTAAATTTTGTATATGGTATTAGATGAGGGCCAAAAATATGTATGATTTTTCTCTGCTGATACTCAATTGCTTCAGTACCTTCTATTGAAAAGACTATTTCCCTACAGAATTGCATGGATCTTCATCATAAATCAAGTAACCAATATGTGTTGGTCTATTTATGGAATCATTTTTATTCCATATATCTATGTATCCTAACACTAATGTCACACTCTCTTAATTAGTATGGCTTGATATCAAGTCTTGAAATATGATAATGTAAATCCTTCAGCATGGTTTTTTTCCCACATTATCTTGGGCTATTTTAGACCCTTTGTTTTCCATATATACTTGAGATTCAGCTTGTCAGTTTCCACAAAATTCTTGCTGGGATTTTCATTTCAATTACATTGAATAATTTGATCAATATGGGAGCAATTATCATCTCGACAATATTAAATCTTCTAAAACATGAACATGATCTGTCTTTTTATTCTTTATTTTTCCTAGCAATATTTTTAAAATTTCAGTGTAGAACCCTTACACATCTAGGTATTTGATGTGTATGATAATGATATTTAATAATGTCATTTCCAACTCTTTGTAGGTTGCATGTAGAAAAACAATTGCTTTTTAAAACAATGACCTTGTAGATTGTGATCCGGCAGAATTTAGTTACTGGTTCTAAGAGGTTGTGAGTACCTTACGATTTCTATATTTAGATTCATGTCATCTGTGAATAAGGGCTAAAACTGTCTTCCTTTACCATCTGAATGGCATTTATTTATTTTGATTGCCTTATGTACTGAGTGAAACTTCTAGTACAATGATAAAAGAAGTGATGAGAGCAGATATTCTTGCATTGTTCCTGATTTTAAGGGCAAAGCATTCAGTCTTACATCATTAAGTATAATGTTAGCTGCAGGTTTTTCACAGATAACCATTTATTAGGTTGAAGAAGTTTTTTTTTTAATTTCAAGTTTGTTAAGAGTTTTTTTTAATCACAAAAGATGCTGAATTTTATTATATACTTTCATGTGTTTATTGAGATAACCACATGTTTTTCCTTTCATTCTCTTAATGTGATTAATTTCATTGATTTACAAAAATTATACCAACCTTGCATTCTTGGTGTCTGGAGCTGCGTGGCCCTGCCATAGCGATTATAACTGACGACTGACGCCTGAGCTCTATACATTTCCACTTTATGCCTCCTCCCTAGATTTACTTTCTTCCTTGTTCTGCTGTCTCATACGCCAGTACAAAATGGCGCTCTTCCGGGTTCTTCATCACCCATTTTCCCACGCCCCAGAAAATGGTCAACTTACAGCGCAGGCGCCATCCCGCGCCTGGGAAAATTACCAACCGACGGCGCAGGCGCAACATGACGTCCCACCGAAGAAACCAATACCTACCTGGCCACACCCACTGCAGGGCCACCATCATCGCCCTGGCCCAACCTCCACCCCGCCAGTCTATATAAGGCATTACACTGCCACCAATAAACGAGACTTGATCAGGATACTGTCTTGTCTCCATTTCTCGTGTCTCTTGTCCCCCCGAGTTCCCACTCCCTCTTCTAGGGCCTACATTGACGATCCCGCAGGATGGGACATCTTGGGATAAACTCCACTTGATCATTGTTTAATATACCTGTTAATATATTATTGGGTTTGACTTGTTAGTATTTTGATGAGGATTATTAGTGTCTTTGTTTATGAGGAATATTGGTTTGAAGATTTATTTTCTTACAATGTCCTTGTCAGGTTTTGGTACCAGAGTCATACGAGTTCATAAAACAAGCTGGGAATTGTTCCTTTTTGTTCTTGTCTTTGAAAGAGTTTATATATGAATAGCTTAATTTTTCATTAAATGCTAGTAGAATTTACCAGTAAAGCCACCTGACTTTGAAGATGTTTTTGTAGGAAGGTTTTAAATTATGGATTCAATTTTAAAAAACAGGTATAGGATTATTCACTTTTTGTTTTTTTATCAGTTTAGGAAAGTTGTGTTTTTCAAGAATTTTATCCATTTCTTCTAAGTTGTTAATATCTAGTTATACAGAATAATCTTGTATCCTTTTAAATGTTAGTGGAGATCTATAGTTATGTCTCATTTTTCTTCTCTAACATTGATAATTTGTATTTTCTTTCTTTACCAGTCTTGCTAGAGTTTTATAAAATTTTATTAATCTTTTCTGAGAACAAACTGTTGGATTTGTTGATTTTTTTCCCTATTTATATTTGTCTTTGATTTTGTTGAAATTTTTTTGCTCTGATTTTATTCCCCTCTTTCTAATTTCTTGAGTGTAATCTACTTTTTTCTGGCTTGTTTTTTTTGAGACAGGAGTTCGCTCTGTCATACAAGTTAGAGTGCAGTGGTATGATCACGGATCACTGTAACCTCCACCTCCCAGGCTCAAGTGATTCTCCCACCTCAGCCTCCTGAGTGGCTGGGACTACAGGTTTTATGTGCTATCAGGCCCAGCTAATTAAAAAAAAAATTTTTTTTGATAGACAAGGTCTCCCTTTGTTGCCCAGGTTGGTCTTGAACTCCTGGCCTCAAGTAATCCTCCTGTCTTGGCCTCCCTAAGTGCTAGGATTACAGACGTGAGCTACTTTACAAGGCCTCTAGCTTCTTGAGATGGAAGCTTAGATCACTGAAATAAAATCTATTTTTTTCTAATGAGCATTTTAACTATTGTTTTCCCTCTAGGCATTGATTTAACTGCATCTCACAAATTTTTATAGAAAATTTATTATCATTATTATTATTATTTTTGAGATGGAGTCTTGCTCTGTTGCCCAAGCTAGAGTGCAGTGGCATGATCTTGGCACACTGCAAGGTCCACCTTCCAGGTTCATGCCATTCTCCTGCCTCAGCTTCCCAAGTAGCTGGAACTACAGGGGCCTGCCACCACGCCTGGCTAATTTTTTTTTTGTATTTTTAGTACAGATGGAGTTTCACTGTGTTAGCCGGGATGGTTTCGATCTCCTAGCCTCATGATCCTCCCGCCTTGGCCTCCCAAAGTGCCAGGATTACAGGCGTGAGCCACCACACCCAACTGAAAAATTTTTATTATTGTTTAGTTAAATAAAATTTATAATTTTCATTGTAACTTCCTCTCTCAATTTCCACCATAATTTGAATTCTTTAGTTATCTTTCTGTTACTGATTTCTAGTTCAATTACACTGTGATCAACACATATTTTTATATGATTTCAATCCTTCAAAATGTATGGAGACTTGCTTTATGTTCCAGAATGTGGTGTATTTTGTAAATATTTATGTATAATTGAAAAGAAAATGTGTTCTATAATATTTGAGTATGGTATTTTGTAAATTTCAATGGAATCAAGTTGGTTAGTAGTACTCAAATATTTCATATCCTGTTAAAAGATCAACAGGTTTATGTACCTACTGCATAGTAACATACGAATACACTGAGACATCAGGGTTTGCAGTAGAGAGTTTAATGATCACAGGGTACTAAGTAAAGAGATAGGAGGAGACCCTCAAATTTACCTCCCCAAGGAGTTCTGGGCTGGAGATTTTTTTTTTTTTTTTGAGATAGAGTGTCGCTCTGCTGCCCAGGCTGGAGTGCAGTGGGGCGATCTCGGCTCACTGCAAGCTCGGCCTCCCAGGTTCACGCCATTCTCCTGCCTCAGCCTCCTGAGTAGCTGGGACTGCAGGCGCCCGCCACCATGCTCAGCTAATTTTTTCGTATTTTTTAGTGGAGACAGGATTTCACCGTGTTAGCCAGGATGGTCTTGGTCTTCTGACCTCGTGATCTGCCTGCCTCGGCCTCCCAAAGTGCTGGGATTACAAGCGTGAGCCACCACGCCTGGACTGGGCTGGAGATTTTAAGGGGATAATGAAGGGGAAGGGACTATAAAATTGGTATCAATTGGTTGGGGTAAGGGGATGAAATCATCAGGATGTAGACACTGCATTCTTTGGAGAGTCAGCTCCTTGTGGGGTTCTTCAGACCAGCTGACTTCAGTAGTTTCACTGGTGTGCAGGACCTGAAAGTATATCTCAAAAGGAAAACTTAATGTTGCATAATGTTTAATAAGTTTTGTTTATAGAGCAGTTCAAGAGAACTATAATCTAGGGCCTACATAATTCTAAGACAATAGGCAAACAATTGTGAGGAAGTGGGTCAGAGGGGAAGCTGATCTAATGATTAAATGCTAAATGTGTTGCAAGCTTGGTTTATTTTTGTTCCCACCCCTCCTTTCTTTCCTGATTTATTTTATAAAGTTCATAGGGACGGTTTTATCGTTACTGATATTCTTGTCTGCTTGGTCTACCATTTCCTAAGGGAGATATATTAATATATGCAATGATTATGGATTTGTCTGTCTTTCCTTTTATTTCTGTCAGTTTGCTTTGTGTATTTTGAAACTATGTTATGAGGTGCATAAGCATTAAATATATTGCATCTGTCTATTTATTTGAGTTATCTGTGTATCTGCTTCTAGTGTCTATTTTTCCTTTGATTATAGGTCACAATTTTTTGTGCTTCACATTTCATACTTTTTCATTATACGTCAGACATTATGTATAAAAGGACTATAGAGATTGAAGTCAGTGTTTTCCCTCAGAGAGACTCCACCCTTTACTCTTACTCTTGTTGCACATAGAGCAACAAAATAGAAGTGACTGCCAATTTCCTAGAAAGGACTTCTCCCTCTCTGGAATTTAATTTCTCTAGATTTTATTTCTGTAGTTTTTCAGTGTCTTAAAATATGGTTTTTATTTTTGCTTATGTTTTTCTCTATTTCTTTTCTTTTTGAGATGGGGTCTCACTCTGTTGCCCAGGTTGGAGTGCAATGGCACAGTCTTGGCTCACTGCAATCTCCGCCTCCCAGGTTTAAGTGATTCTTCTGCCTTAGCCTCCTGAGTAGCTGGGACTACAGGCACCTGCTACCACACCTGGCTAATGTTTGTATTTTTAGTAGAGACGGGGTTTCACCATATTGGCCAGGCTGGTCTCGAACTCCTGACCTTGTGATCTGCCCTCCTTGGCCTTCAAAAGTGCTGAGATTACAGGCGTGAGCCACTGCATCCAGCATGTTTTTTTCTTTTCTATTTCTTTCTTATGGCAGGAGTGATAGCCTGCTGCTATCATCTATATCTTAAACCAATAATACATAGTTTATAAGATTTATCTGGAGCCTTTTGATTTAAAAAATGTATAAATATGAGTAAAAAAAAAACTCTACTCACTGGCAGAGGTAGATTTAAAAAATTATTTGTCTGTAGCAGCTTGGACTTTGAGAAGGGGAAAAGTATCAACCTATCTGCTCTCTAGTTGTTTACCTCAGATCTAATTTCCTGGTTACTGATTCTGTCATTAGTCAACTTTCTCAGGTGAGAAGGTAACATGAATGTCAGTCTAAGCTTTTGATAGTTCTGTCTAGCACAAACAAATACCAAACCACTTGGAAAGGTGGTCAGAGAGAAAAACAAAAAAAACTCACTAAAGATGAGTTCCTAAAAAGGCACAGAACCCATGGGGAAGTGATCTGCTATGAGTGATAAAAATCAAGAATACAGAACACTAAGAAACTGAGATAACTGAATGACAATGGGAAAGAATATAAAATAAATATGTTCAAAGTGATCAAAGACACACTAGAAGAATTTAAAACCCTAGCAAAGAATGCACTATTAAGAAAAGACCAGGCAAGTTTTATAGATCCATATATAACTTCTTTTTTTGTTGTTTTTGAGACGGAGTCTTGCTCTGCCACCCAGACTGAAGTGTCATGGTGTGATCTTGACTCACAACAGCCTTCACCTCCCAGGTTCAAACAATTCTCCTGCCTCAGCCTCCCAAGTAGATGGGATTATGGATGCCCACCACCACACCCAGCTAATTTTGTACTTTTAGTAGAGACAGGGTTTCACCATGTTGGCCAGGCTGGTCTCAAACTCCTGACCTCAAGTGATCTTCCCATCCTTGGCCTCCCAAAGTACTGGGATTATAGGCGTGAGCCACCGTGCCTGGTCTCAAATAGAACTTCTACAAAAGAAATAGGTGGGCCGGGTGCTGTGGCTCATGCTTATAATTCCCACATGTTGGGAGAGCAAGATGGGAGGATCACTTGAGGCCAGCAGTTTGGGACCAGCCTAAGCAAGATGGCGAGACCTTATCTGTACAAGAAATTTAAAAATTAGCTGATTGCAGTAGTGCGTGCTTATAATCCCCTACTTGGGAACCTGAGAAGGGAGGATTGCTTGAGCCCAGAAGTTCCTGTGGTAAGTTATGATCATGCCAGTGCACTCCAGCCTGGGCGACAAAGTAAGAACCCATCTGAAAAAATATAACAAAATTAGAAAGTAAAAGGTGAGTGGTGATTGAATAGCTAATTAGGGATACCTAGAGAACTAGTGATCTAGAAGCTAAATCTTCTGGTAGATACCCAGAAAGCAGCACAGATTAACAGAGATGGAAAATGAAAGAAGATAAGAAACATGGAGGAGAAAAGGGAGAGAGCCAAACAGTGTGATGCCAGAAGAAGAAAAGAAAATGAAGAAAAGGTAAGGTTTGAAAGGGTAATGTTTGAGAATTTCCAAATTGATTAAAAATGTGAATCTCGGCCAGGTGTGGTGGCTCATGCCTGTAATCCCAGCATTTTGGGAGGCCAAGGCGGGCGGATCACGTGGTCAGGAGTTCGGGACCAGCCTGGCCAAAACAGTGAAACCCTGTCTCTACTAAAAACACAAAAATTAGCTGGGCGTGGTGATGGATGACTGTAATCCCAGCTATTCGGGAGGCTGAGGCAGGAGAATTGCTTGAACCGGGGAGGCGAAGGTTGCAGTGAACCAGAATCACGCCACTGCACTCCAGCCTGGGTGATAGAACTAGACTCTGTCTCAAAAAAAAAAAAAAAAAAAAATGTGAATCTTGGCTGGACATGGTGGCTTGTGCCTGTAATTCCAGCACTGGGAGGCCAAGGTGGGAGAATTGCTTGAGTTCAAGAGTTCAAGATCAACCAGAGCAACACAGTGAGGCCTCATCTCTACTAAAGATAAAAAACATTAGCTGGATGTGGTGGCATGTGCCTGTAGTCCCATCTACTTAAGAGGCTAAGGCAGGAGGCAGGAGGATCTCTTGAGCCTGGGAGGATGAGGCTGCAGTTAGCTCTGATTGTGCCACTGCACTCTAGCCTGAGTAACAGAGTTGAGACGCGGTCTCAAAAAAAAAAAAAAAAAAAAAAAAAAAAATCTTCACGTTTAAGACACACAATGAAATGAGCAGAATATGTAAATATAGGTATCTAGATGCAGAAGTAAAAATGAATATTAGAAACAAAGCACACAAAAAATCTTAAATGCACCCAGAGAAAAAGGGCAAATTACTTAGAGGAGCAGTAGTCAGACTTAAAACAGCAATATCAGGGGCCAGAAATAAATGAAATAATGTTTCAAAATACTAAAGCAAAGTGT
Organism: Chlorocebus sabaeus; assembly: GCF_047675955.1. Taxonomy (NCBI): domain Eukaryota; kingdom Metazoa; phylum Chordata; class Mammalia; order Primates; family Cercopithecidae; genus Chlorocebus; species Chlorocebus sabaeus. The sequence goes on from NC_132910.1 coordinate 13,935,561, forward strand.
CCATTAGAATCTATACAAAAGAAACTATCCTTCAAGAATGATGACATAGTTTTTTAAAACTGATAGAATAAACACAATTTATCACTTATAGGGTCTTGTTGGATAAAATCCCGTTGCTTGTCCTTCAGGAAGAAGGAAGTTGAACCCAAAAGAAAAGAGTGAAGTGTAGTGAGCAATGGTAAACAATATAATTGGTAAATGAGTATTTAGTTAAGTTACTAAGTAAATACTGACTTAAAAAATGATAAAACTTTTAAAGTGTGAAAAATAAAGTTGGAATAAGATACTAGATAATCATTAAGATGGGATAAAGTGATAAATTCTTTTAAGATCTCTGTGTTTGGGAGAAGAATAAGAACTATTAATATCATGTTTGACTTAAAGCCTCAAGTTTATGTTAAAAATGTAAGGTCCATTGTAATAGAAATAGGATCCAAACCAGTTTGTGTGTGGTGTGGTGAGGGAAGGAATACAGAAAAATATAGAAATGGCCAAGAAGCACATCGAAAGATTCTCAATGGGCCGGACACTGGCCCATGCCTATAATCCTAGCACTTTGGGAGGTCAAGGCAGGCTTGAGCTCAGGAGTTGGAGACCAGCCTAGGCAACATGGTGAAACCCCGTCTCTACTAAAAACACAAAAATTAACCTGGTGTGGGGGCGGATGCCTGTAATCCCGGCTACTTGGGAGGCTGAGGCATAAGAGTCACTTGAAGCCGGGAAGTGGAGGTTGTAGTGAGCCAAGATAGCGCCACTGCATTCCAGCCTGGGTGACAGAGTGAGACTCTGTCTCAAATTAAATTAAACTAAATTAAAAAGATCCTCAACATTGGTATCCACCAGGGAAATGCAACAAGCAGAATCTCAATGAAAGACCACTTTATACCTACTAGCATGACTATAATAATAAGTGTTGGCCAGGATTTGGGGAAACTCAAAACTTCATACATTGTTTGTGGGAATGAAAAATGGTGCGTCCACCTTGGAAATCAGTCAGAAAGCTCCCCAAAAAGTTAAACACAGAGATACTATTTGATCTAGCAATTCCACTCCTAGTTTCACTTCCCAAAGAATTAAAAACATACGTCTACACAAGAAGTTGTGCGTGAATGTTTATAGCGGTATTATTCATCATAGCTAAAGGTGGAAACAATCTAAACACCTATCAGCTGATGAATAAATAAACAAAATGTGGCATTCCGTACAACAGGATAGTTCTTGGCCAAAGAAGGAAGGAAGGATGGATATATGCTCCAACATGGATGACCCTCGAAAACATGCTAAGTGAAAGAAGCCAGCCACGAAAGACCACATAACAACACATTGACGTCTGAGAGAGGATAATTTATCACTCCCCTGTCCCTCTTCTGGCCCAGAAATGGCTATCTCACTTAGAACTCCAGCTTCTCCTGGAAAAGCGACAGCCCAGAATCTACAGAGCCTTATGGTTTCAGTTTCCTTTCTCAAATTCATTCATTAAACAGATGGAGAAGTTAAGTGATGGTGACTGAAAAAAGACCAGTCTCCCATACTTTTTCCTTGCTTTGTCTTCCCTCCTTCCTTCCTTCCTTCCTTCCTTCCTTCCTTCCTTCCTTCCTTCCTTCCTTCCTTCCTTCCTTCTTTCCTTCCTTCCTTCCCTGCTTCTTTTTCTTTCTTTCATCTTTCTTTCTCTCTCTTTCTCTTTTCTTTTCTTTCGACGGGGTCTCACTCTATTACCTAGGATGAAGTGCATTGAGGCAATCATGGCTCATTGCAGCCTCAACCTCCCATGCTCAAGCAATCCTCCCATCTCAGCCTCGTGAGTAGACAGGACTACAGGTGTGCACCATCATGCCCAGTTAATGTCTTATTTTTTGTAGAGACAAGGTCTCCTTATGTTGCCCAGGCTGGTCTCGAACTCCTGAATGCAAGCGATCCTCCTGTCTTTGCCTCCCAAAGTGCTGTGGTTATAGGCGTGAGCCACCATGTCTGACTTACCATACTTTTTCTTCCTTAATCTTGGTAACCCCTTCAAACATTGTGTGGTGCACCCATTTATTCACTCGTTCACTAAATATTTACTTAGTAACTACCACGGGCAAAATGCCTAGTGAATACAACAAAGGCATGGGCTGTAGCCTCAAGGATCTGGCATTTTGGTTGAAGAACAACAACACTAAGCATCTGAACAGTTAAACAATAGCCAACTCCTTTAGGTATTGGATAGTCTAAGACTCAGTTGTGAAAAACCTTCTTGGTTCCATCTACACTCTTTTGGTGATCTTATCCAGTCTCAGGACTGAAATAACACCAAGGACTCCAGCCTCAACTTCTCTCTTGAATCCTGATCTTATGTATTCAATTAAAAAAAAAGAATAAGTAAAAGCCATTTTAAATTGATCTCCAAAAGCAATCTCTGATCATTCTCCTGCCTCCCCTCACACAAATCTACTCATGTCTATTTTCCTGGGAACTGGTACCTCTATTCTTCAAATTACTCAAAAAGCTTGACATTTTCTCTTGTCTTCTTATATACCATATCCAAACCATCTTCAAATCCTGCCGGTTTAAACTTCAAAATATGTCTAGGATTTGATACCATTTCGTTATCTTCACTACCACCATCCTGGTCCAAGTCATCATCTTCTCCTGCCTGGATTATTATAACAATCTTCTAACTCACCTCCCTCTTCTGCTGAGGGCCCTAAGATTTATTTCCAAAACAGCAGTTAAGTGATTCCTTCCAAAGATGTTATAAATAGATCATGTTCATCTCTGCTAAACCCTCTAGTTTGTGGCTTTCTCTTTCACTTAGAGGAAAATCCAAAGTCTTTACAGTGGCTGCAAGGGCCTGACTGATCTGGGCCCTGCTACCTCTCTGGCTTGGAGTCCACTCCACTCCTCCCTCTATGTTGTTCCTCAACCTGCTAAGCATGCTCCTGCCTTGGGGCCTCTGTCCTTCTCTTCTATTAGCAGCTCACCCCCATATATCTGCATGACCTCCTCCCTTGCTTCTTTCAAGTCCCTACTCAAAATTCCCCTTAAGCAAGACCAATCCGAGTAAAACACCTCCTCTGCCTCCTTGGCATTTCCCCCTTACTGTTCTCCACATCACTTATAACATTCTGATATGCTGTGCATTTCATCATTTATGTACAGACTCCAGGAGGGAAAGACTATTTTATTCCCTGCTGTATGTATTTCTAGTGCCTGTATCAGTGCCTGGCATATAAGTTCTCAATAAATATTATTGAATGAATGAATTATTCAATATACATTCAAGACAGAGGAAATGCTATAAGGTATTGCCAAATTAATGATATATAAATTAATATTTTGGTTTACTATTTATTATTATTATTACCGTTATTATTACCATTTCAATAATTATATGTGACTGTAATCTGTTATTTTGTATAACAAGTAGGATTGATGTCCCATTATTTTATTTAGGTTAATAACAAAATGTGACATGAGTAATGGATAAAACATGAGGAAATGGGACAATTGAAAGGAAGAGAGTGGGAGTTAAACTTTCCTTCCTATATGACTTACATCATAAAAAAAAATCATTTCATTAAGGTGCTTCCTATTCTACTTAGTATATTCAATTTATATAACACAAAACTTCATTTCCTAAGTTAAATCTACATTTTCCATTTGGTATTCAAAAAAATGCTCTCTTATGAGAGGAACATTTGGTTCATATGCACAGCACACTGGGAATTGATTAAGCTTGATTAATCTGTCTTATAACAATCTTTACAAAGATGAGTGAAAATATTTTAACCACTTTTGCTCCTTGGAGTCACCTGCCAATATTATTTTAATTGGAACCTCACCTTTCTATGCAATGGATTTTATTTTCACAACCAATGCTAACATCTATTTGAATTTTCTCTTAACAATGTGCTTAGTTACAAAGAGATTTTGGCATAAAATCACTACTAATTTTAGCTGTGGTTCCTACTTAAGTGTTTTCCTTAGTTTCTTTACATTGTTACCAGACAATGTAAAGAAGGGGATGTTTCCTGAGGTATAGACCCAATAAACAGAAATGAATGTTTTCATTCAACAAATAGTTATTCAATATCTTCTAGGTGCTAAATATATGGTGGGAAGCTGGACATTGGAAGAATGAATAAGACCTTCCCACAAGGAACTCAGTTACAAAACTATAATTCCTTCTTATTTAGCATAAAGGAATCAGTCTTCTTTAAATTGATTTTACTGACTCAGTGATTGGAATACACATTATTGATTCTGCACTCTGGCCTTTTTTTTCATGGCCAAAGTATGTTATTTGTAGTAATAGCTTACACAGCAGAGGTTTTCTAAGTGTAGTCACCGACTTACACAAATACTGAATACCCTACAATTCTGTTACAAGGATCCCTAAGGACATCACATTTTCTTGTATACTTACAATAATGTGTTTTGTTTGCCAGTGAAGCAGTAGTCTTACTTTATTTTTACTCCAAGCAATAGATGGGTTCTCAGGAGGATGTATTATAAAGTGGATATTTAGTAGTTTCAAGATCACCGAGGTTTTAGGGTCACCAGGTACATAACCATGAACAAGCCCTGCCACCACCATGGGTCTTAGTTTGTGCATTTGTAAAACAAGGGGATTGGATTACATTAGCAAGTTTCAAACTTAATATACATGCCAGTCACCTGGGGATTTTGCTGAAATGCAAATTCTGATTCAGAAGGCTGGGGATAAGGCCAGGGATTCTGCATTGCTAACAAGCTCCCAGGTAATAAATAACTATGCTGCTGGACCCTGGCCCACATTCTGAGCAGTAAGGATGAGATTAGTATTGTCCAACAGAAAGATAACGTGAGCTACAGATTTAATTTTAAATTTCTAGCAGCCACATTAAAAAGATAAAAATAACTAGGTAAAATTAATAATAATTATAATAATATTGTACTTTACATTATATAATCAAAAATATTATTTTATCATGTCATCAATATAAAAATTAGGAATGAGATGTTTTACATTCTTTTTTCCACCTTCGAAATCTGATGTGTATTTTACACTCACAGTACATCTCAATTTGGACTATCCAAATTTCAAGTGCTCAGTCACCACCTATTTGCTACCATTTGTGGCCACACAGGTCCCTAATGACCATCTCTGCTACTCCTTTTAGTGCTAATCACGTTCTCCTAAGAGAACTATCTTACGTTTCAAATAGACTTCTGCCTCGAGGTGGCGCTAATGTTCTTTGTTTTGTCCCTGAAAACACATTTTTGGATAGGTGAGAATTCTGCAATTCTTACATTATTTATTTATTTACTCATTTATTCCTTTCTTCTTTCATTTAATCATTTTTATTTCTAGAATTTACTAACGGTAAGTATATTATATTCTCTGTAAGTTTGTCCAATAACTAATGTCTAATAAAGTTATTATTAATTATGCCAAAGTAAATTATAGAAGGAGCACTTAAGGTCATTGTTATCCATTCTTGGTAGGGAGCTGTATGAGATTGATCTGTGATTATATAATATTTTTAGATATAGGATGGTGACCAGGTATTTAATAGAGTCACAGTGAAAATGGGAAAATTGCTGACTAGTGTATGTCAGATTTAAATATCTTTGTGACATGATTGTTTATGAGAAGGAGGAGAACGTTTCTCCATCTTCAATTTTATCTAATACAGGATGATTGGTGTTTTGTTTTGGTGGCTTATGCATTGAATTTTCTGAAAGGGAAATGATGAATATAAAAAGTAACCTCAGCTTCAACTCTAATTTTGCCTATACACCAGCGATAGTATACCTGAAAGATTACTTTTTTCTGGAAAAATAATTTTAATACTCACACTTAGTTTTAAGAAGGTATGCTCACTGTCCATTTTTTAAAAGGCTGATATTTCTTTTGTCTGAGTGTACCTCTAATGATAACTAAAATATGTTAGGTTTTGTGAACAAGTGGGTTACATGAGTTAACTCACCTCCACAGTAAACCAATGAGGTGGATACTTTCCTCATTCCCGCATTTCAAATGAGAAAATGGGTGCTCTAGATATTAAATAACTTGTTCTGGGCACACAACCATTAAGAAGTAGAATGTGAATTCATATTCAGTCTGTTTGATCCTAAGGTTTGTTCGCTTAACTACTACACTGCATTGAGGAAGCTCTCTTCCTCTATCTTAAGCTAAATTTACCAATCAGTCAACAAAATAGTCACCAAAACCACAATCTACAATATCCAAATCTACATATCCATGATCGGGCGAGGGTTGTCTTTTATGATGATAACCCATGACATGCTTTAAACAAGGCCAGAGAGCCAAAAGCTCAGGTGCCTTTTGTCATAGTTCTCATTTAACTAATGACTCTCTAAGCCAAGTCACCTAAACTTATTTCCTTTTTTTTTTTTTTGAGACAGAGTCTCGCTTTGTCACCCAGGCTGGAGTGCAGTGGCACGATCTCATCTCACTGCAACCTCCGCCTCACGGGTTCAAGGGATTCTGCTGCCTCAACCTCCCGAGTAACTAGGATTACAGATGCTTGCCACCACGCCCAGCTAATTTTTTATAGTTTTAGTAGAGATGGGGTTTCACTGTGTTAGCCAGGATGGTCTTGATCTCCTGACTAAACTCATTTTCTAAGTGTATAAAACAGAGTGAATAGGAAATCTCTTTCATGAATGTATAGATCAAATTCATCACCTGATTTCATGACAACTCACTTTACAAATATAAATTCCTCCCAGTAACCATTGTAAAAGCAAACTCACTATATTTTATCACACATAGATTTCCCAGCAGTTTTTTCATGTGCTCCCTTTTTGATGAATCCAAACAAAATGCTGTGTGTGTGAGTGTGTGTATGTGTGTGTGTGTCTGAGATAGAGGTGAATTCACATCCTTCCTTTTCCACCTACTAGCTCTGTCATCTTGGGTAGCTTACTGAATCTCTCTTGGAATACCAGTTTCCTTAACTGAAAATCAGGGTTGAGATATATATTTTTTTTTCCTGAGGATGTTTCATGAGAATGAAATGAGATGATACATGCGAAGTTTCTAGCACATAGTTAATCTTCAATAAATGTTAATTTTGCAGAACAATAATAATACAGAAATATCAGTAAGCTACTCATATGCCTGCTTACTTGAGTTTTTAGAGGAATTTGATATCTAGTGACAAATGAAGGTGAAAAGTGAGACTATTCCCCAGGCAAAGAAAGTCTACTGCCTCCAATGCCCCCAAATTCTCAATTCCTTGACGAATTTAGGCCAGGTGAATCTAAATTATGCACCAAACTACTTCAGTTCTTTGCTTTGGCAGTGAAAGCCACTTTTCTTAGTAATACCATGGAAAGGGGCTTGTAAAGACATTGTGGTATTTGGTTCCTGATCTTATCCAAGTCACCTGGATGAAAATTTTTTATCTTTCCGTCCCATATTTCAGACAGAGGATTTACAATTACTTTAATATATTATTGATGAGGAGATACTATGAAAACGTGACTCTGGGCTGACTTTTCTAGGTCTTGATTTGGAAGCATAGCTTAAGGTTCACAGGCAGGAAAAAATGCGTTGTTTTAAAAATGTCAACATTTCCTGATATAAAAGTGTTTCTTGTTTGTTTGTTTGTTTCTTTTCTTCTTTTTCTCTCTCCTCCTCCTCCTCATTCTCTCCCTCCTCCTTTTTCTTCTTAGTCTGTGTATGACTCCATCTGAGAACATGCAAATTCTGAAACTTTTCACCAGGTTCTTGAAAACCAGCCCAAATGATTTTTCCTGATCAAATTTCCTCTTTTATTTTTGGCCAGGAACAAAGCCACCTAGGCCAAGAGATCACAGTTCACCTCACATGTAGGAAGAAGGAAAATCGATTTCAATAGATTCACAGGGAAAGCATGATCTCAGAAAATTCCCTCAGGACTCAGAAGGAGCCCAGACAAATACGGAGTATAAAAATGCCCCTGTTTCTGATGTTTGTAAAAGGAGAAGAGAGCTGGAGATGGAGGGGCAACTTTATCAGGGAGAAAGGCAGGCAAGGACCTGACATGAATGATACCTTAATGCAGCAGGGAAGGACAATTCAAGCCTGATGGTTTTGGATTGTATAAAAGGTTGAGTTGAGAGAATTTTCCCACAGAGGAAGTTGGTATTTGCAGTCCTTTCTATGGAGTAACTATAAAGCAGACTGTTTCCTGTGTTAAACTGGTAGTGCGAGGGGGAATCAAGAAATGATTATGGAAGGAGAAAGAGAAGGAGGAGGAGGAGGAGAAGGAGGAGAGACAATTGCCCTTTACTCTCCTCACCTACTCTCCACTCTCCTGCCTATCCCACACCTACTCCCCCTGCACGGATTTGCTCATATCATTGAGGGACCAATGGTTAGGGTAAGGCACAGAGGTGCAGTGGAAGGAGTACAGGCTTTGTAACTGAATGAAACTGAGTTTGAATCTCTGCTCTACTCCTAAGTGACCCTGGCAAACCCCTTAACTTCTCAGCCTTAATTTCCTCCTATGGAAATGCAAACATCATCTGCCTTGATAACCTTAAGTTGTGGTGAGAATCACATTAGGTAATGGAAAGGCAAGTGCTTTGTAAATGGTTGAGTGCCATACATGTAAAGTCTAATGATAATAATAACATACAGAATTAATTCATCTTGCATTGATGGATTTCTGCAGATCTGAGGTTTGGCTCACTGATGAAGTCTTGTTTCCTTTTCTTTGTTAAATAACAGATGGGAGGACTTGGTCAGCCTCCATCAGACGGAATTAATCATGTTCCAGCGTAGAAGAGCCAGCCAGCATCTTGCTCTCAGGGTCTCAGCTCTTACTCCCTACATATCTATATTGTGAAAAGTACACAGTGCAGTCCCCGTCCAAGAACATGGTAGACAACTTACCTAGGCTTTCTTATGAACTCTGGTTTGCAGGAGAGAAAACTGAGAATCCAAAAATGAAGATACTCACTCAAGTTCACACAGCTATTAAGTGATAGGGCCAAGATTCTAAGATAGGGATGCTTTTTCTCATGGGGAATATAGAGATATGGTTTTCCCTGTCTTACCTTCCCCTTCTCCTTCCTCTTCCTCCTTGCCTTCTTCCCTTCTGCTCCCTCTCTTCCTCTTTCCCCCTTCTTCTCTTTCTTGTGATATGAAGCTTTCTTCGCCAAAGAAGCAGGATAAGTTTAAAAGAATTAAAACGTAGGTAAGCCTGTGGAAAACAGTTTGGCAATTTCTTCAAAAAACTTTAAACAGAATTACCGTTTGACCTAGCAATCCCATTATGGGGTGCGTACCCAAAGGAATAGAAATCGTTCTACCGTGAAGACACATGCACATGTATATTCATTGCACTACTATTCACAATAGCAAAGACATGAAATCAATCTAATATCCATCAGTGGCAGACTAGATGAAGAAAATATGGTACATATACACCATGGAATACTATGCAGCCATAAAAAGAACATGATCATGACCTTGACAGCAACATGGAAGGAACTGGAGACCATTATCCTAAGCGAACTAACACAGGAACAGAAAACCAAATATCACATGTTCTCACGTATAAGTGGGAGCTAAATATTGAGTACACATGGAGATAGAGAAGAGAACAAGAGCCACTGGATCTTACCTGAGGGTGAAGAGTGGGAAGAAGGAGAGAGCTGAAAAACTACCTATTGGGTACCATGCTCATGACCTGGGTGATGAAATAATCTATATGCCAAACACCCAGAAGACACAATTTACCTATATAACAAACTTGCACATATACCCCTGTAACTAAAATGAAAGTTGAAAACAAAGACAGGTGAGCAAAAGTTGAAACTCTTCACTAAATATGGCTTTTCCAGTATCCCGAGGAAAGCACCAAAGAAGTAAATCTGTGGATACATGGAGTTTCTTGGTGAGCATATCCCACATGGGTTTGTGACTTTCTCCATAAGAGCTTCTTTCTTTTAAAAATGTTGTTCATATTAATTGCATAAAAATACATGAATACATTTTCATTGTAAATTTAAAAAATTGAACATTACAGGTAAAGTTAACATCTCTTTTGACCTCCTTTTTCTCAGTCCCTTCCCCAGAGGTTGCTGTCATTTTAGTATGTATGTTTTTAGAACTTAAAAAATTCATTTATACACATTTATCTAGATCTAGATAAACATATATATCAATTGTATATGCATCAATTGTACTTACCATTCTATAGTTTGTTGAAAAATAGTTATTCAATAACATAATTTGGAGATATTCCCACATCTGGACACAAGCATCTGCTTCATTCTTTTACTGATACACAGTGTGAAGCCACTGTAATTTAAGCATTTCCCTACTGATGAACCCTTTTTTTTTTAGATGGAGTCTCGCTCTGTTACCAGGCTGGAGTGCAGTGACTCACTGCAACCTCCACCTCCCGGGTGTAAGTGATTCTCCTGCCTCAGCCTCCCGAGTAGCTGGTATTACAGGCATGTGCCACCACACCCAGCTAGTTTTTGTATTTTTAGTAGAGATGGCATTTCACCATGTTGACCAGGATGGTTTTGATCTCTTGACCTTGTGATCCGCCCACCTTGGCCTCCCAAAGTGCTGGGATTACAGACATGAGCCACCGCACCTGGCCTTACTGATGAACTTTTAAAGGCTGTTTTCATTCTATTGTAAACAGTGTTCCAACAAAAAACTTATACACATATGTGAGTATTTCTCTAGGGTGGATGCTATAATATTGTGACTCTGGATACAGAGTCACAATGAAATTAGTTGGTTAGCTCCCATCCTCCACTTAACCTCTATTCTCAAAAGGGAGTTACCATGATCCGTTGGGGTTTTCTAATTTCAGCAAATTGCCAGTTGTGTACATTATAATTTTCATGATCTTTATTTTTGGGCTTTTGTGATAGTACAGATTGAAAAATATGGTTTGCATTACTCTTAGAATAATCAACCCTGCACTTGACATGGTTGAGGGCCGTGTGTGTGTGTAGTTTATGGATTAATAGTATAGTCTGAATTGCCCTTCAAAGTGGCTATACCAACATATGCTCCTGACAACACTGTCAAGAAAACTCATTTCCTCAAACCCTCCCCAACACCTGATATTTTTCAACATTACACATTTTGCCAATATAATGGAATGAAGAAAAATAACATTTCATGGCCAGGCGCAGTGGCTCATGCCTGTAATCCCAGCACTTTGGGAGGCCAAGGCAGACAGATCACTTGAAGTCAGGTGTTCGAGAACAGCCTGGCCAACATGGTGAAACCCCGTCTCTACCAAAAATACAAAAATTAGCCAGGCATGATGGTGCACACATGTAATCCCAGCTACTCAGGAGGCTGTGGCAGGAGAACTGCTTGAACCTAGGAGGCAGAGGTGGCAGTGAGCCAAGATCGTGCCACTGCACTCCAGCCTAGGCGACAGAGCGAGACTCCGTCTCAAAACAACAACAACAGCAACAATAACAATTTCATTGTTGGTTTCATTTGCATCTTTTTTCTACTTTTCTTCTCATGGCAAAAATGTCCTCATTAGGGAGTTCTCATGTTCTTATCAAGCAGTGGGGAGTCCATCCCCAGATCTGCTGTATCTCAGCACCCCAGGGTGTGGGCTGGAGAAGATGCCTGGAATGGTGGGGAGGTCTAGAGCTCCACATGTGCACACCTCTCCCGCAGGGCTTAGCTCCTATTTTGGAACTTCTCATAGCTTGCCTATCCATGATCCAGCTCTAGAATATTAGGATATGTTTAGAAATGCTGTAAAATGATCACATGCCAGCTCTCCCCTTGTTTGTTTTCCTATTTATACGTATTGTATGTTAGGCCTAATATGCCAATTGTGTTTAAATTGAGGACCTACACTGTGGAATTTTAACAATACAGAAAAGTTTTGTGATTATGAAAGTACTAAGTGTACATTATTTAAAACTTGAAAAGTTAAAAGAAGTAGAAATCTGTCTTCCATGTAAAGGCAACCATTGTTTCATCTTAACCATTGGTAAGATGAAAAAATAGATGTTTTGAGGAAAACACAGTTTCAGGTACAAGCATATCTACCTTTTATCTAGATTTTATAAGTGCCTGCTATAACCATTTTTTAAACATTCAGGAAGATCATTTTCTTATTTCCTCTGTTAGGTTGTTTATGAGTGTGTTTGTGCTTTTCTCATTCTGATTCTCACACAAGCTTTAAAAAGCTCAACAATCTGTGAAACTATCTTGGCTGAATTGGACTTCAGACCCAGAGGTGCCATGTGTTCTAGGAGTAGACAAGCCTCTTAAATGTCCCTGGAGGGATAGGAGAACTTTACAATTGTCTTTTGTCTTGGAGCACTCTCAGGGGATAACCCTTAATTTGCATGAGGCCCAGGAATCCCAACTGGAAAGAACATGCAACCCTTCCTCAACTGTTGTTGGAAAACATAGATGTGCCCTAGATGCCTGGGAAAAAGTCTAGCAGCACGGACCAGATAGAGGGTAGGGAATCAGTGGCTCCAAGTTAAACATGAGCCTGTGCCTGCCCAGTGTCTCAGCTGCATTTACTAAGCTCCTAGGTTGTGCCAACTGAGGAGACAAAGATACCTTCTTGCTTCCCACTCTCTAATGCAGCCAATGGGAGAGGCAATTGGCTGTTCATTTTGCACACCAAATTCTTGGAGAAAGATTTTCTTCCATAAGTGCAAAAGAATATTGTTTATCATGGTGAAGATAAATGCATAAGGCTGCACAATTTTTCACAGTTAAGAGACATGTTGAATTAAATGTTTGGAATCATTTCAGTTCTATTGTGAAAATTATTTGTTGGCTACTACTTATTTCTTTTTCTAATCCACAGTTTATGGACTTGACTCTGAATATTAAGCAGTGATTGAAATGGTTTGCTTCAGAACAGATGGTTTCCTGCTATTATATAGAAAGTGCTTTCTGAAATCCCCTGCCTTAGGAGCTGTGATGCCCCGCATCTGAACAGTAGCCTACATTACCTTGACGTTGGCTGCAATAAAATAACTCATGATGGGATGGTATATTTGGCTGTCATACTGAAAAGCAATGCTACCCTGGAAATAATAGATCTGTCTTTTAACAGAATAGAAAATGTAGGCACTATCTCAGTGAAACTCTTACTCCACACATGAGGAGTCTTAAAGTGTTGTCAGTAGTCAGCAACAACATGGAGGGAGAACTTGTTGCACTTTCACAATCAATGAAAACAAATTCCACATTCTCTGTATTAGTTTGTTTTCATGCTGCTGATAAAGACATAACTGAGACTGAGTAATTTTTAAAGAAAAAGGGGTTTAATGAATTCACAGATCCATGTGGCTAGGGAGGCCTCACAATCATGGTGGAAGGCAAAAGGCATATCTTACATGGCGGCAGGCAAGAGAGAAAATGAGATCCAAGTGAAAACGGAAACCCCTTATAAAACCATCAGATCTCATGAGATTTGTTCACTACTGTGAGAACAGTATGGGGGAAACCACCCTCATGATTTAATTATCTCCCACCGGGTCCCTCCCACAACACATGAAAATTATGGGAGATACAATTTAAGATGAGATTTGGTTGGGGACACAGCTAAACTGTATCACGCTCTAGTATCTACATTTGGGGAAACAAACAAATTTGTTAAGACTATATGCATGGCATATTCAGACTTAATTCAAATGGGCTATCTACAAACAGACAATGTGGATGTGGAGCCATTTGTGGTGACAAATGCATGTATCTTACAGAAGTCTCCAATGGCCTTAAAAGGCATTATTACTGGACACCAATCTAGGGAGAAGCTTACAACCATTCATCTCATGTAGGTTTTGCTCTTGTTTCAGTAGGTCAACATCTATGGAAAAGAAGCTCTAAAATAATGTTCATACATTTATTTTATTACTTTCACAGAGATTAATATTTTATAGCCTATTCAACTTTTCTTTATAAATTAAAAGTTTTTCTGTGACAAGTAACCAAAAAATGCTCAACTTAAAATGGCCTAAAAATAAGGGGAATTGGTTCAGTAAATGAAAAGTCCAGGGACAGAGCAGGTGCATTAGCTTGCTAGGGCTGCTGTAACAAAGTACCAAAACCTTGGTGGCTTAAAACAATAGCGATGTGTGCTGTCACAGTTCTGGAGGCCAGATGTCTGAAGTCAAGGTACTGGCAGGGTAGTGCTCCCTCTGGAGGCTCTGAAGGAATTTTCCTGTTTAGCTTCTGCTCAACATTCTTTTGAGTTCATTGGAACCAAAAGTGGAGTGTTTGTGGTTGTGTCTCACACTGTCTCCATCTTCACATTGCCTTTCTGTCTATGTCTAATCTCTGGCTTATAAGGAAGCATGAGATTGCATTCAGGACTTGGATAATCCAGGATAAGCTCTTCCCCACAAGACCATCAACTCAATCCCATCTTTTGCCATATAAGATAATGCTCACTTTTTGCTATTTAAGGCAACATTTGTAAGTTCCAGGGATTAGGATGTAGACCTATCTTTGTGGCCACCATTCAGCTCACTGCAGCTGGCTTGAGACATGCTGGATCAGACCCAAATTATGTCATCAGCACTTTGTTTCACATCATTTTTCAACTATCTTCTGGTGTGTGGCTTTGATTTCAGTCTCCATTTATAGTACGATGGTGGCAACAGCTCTAGATTTTATATACTCTCAACTTCAAATCTGGTTGAAGCAAATCTTTTTCTCCCAGATGCCTCAGTGAGATCCTCCTGGGGCTTCCTTACATCTGAGGAGTCACCCATCTGTTCCCAAACTGATCCCAGTAGCCGGGGGGAATCTGAGGTTCTGACTGACATGGCCCGAGTCATATGATCCTAGCATCAGCTCTTCTTCATCATCTAATCACATGGACTGGGAGTGGGGGAGGTGTGTGGGCTGTTACCACAAGAAAGGGAAGTGGATGCCGGGTGACAAGATAAAGAGACAAAAACAAATCAAAACAACAAACCCACAAATGTCCACAACATCAGCCTTGTGGATAAGATGCTTTAATAAGACTCCTGCTCATCTAGAAGAAGGAAGCAACTCTATGTAATGCAGGATTTCAGTGGGGAGAGGGTATCTGGTGAGTGGGGCAGGAGGAGAGACTTACTTGAGAAGGGTTTAATTGAGATTTTGTAAAGCTGTGTTCTGTGTGAGGTGACCCTTCCATGGGCCTTCGTGAATATTTAATAAAATCTAGAAAAATTACAATATGCTTAATTAAACCAATTAATTTCTCATTAAAATAATGAAGGTGTTGAATTTGCATTAAGTTTGGGGGTTGGCCAAAATAGAGTCAGCTCTTGTAGATGAAACTGGGAGTGCAGATCTGGGTTACATGTAAAATAGAACCAATGCTCTCTCTTCATAGGGTTGTGAGGGATCAACTGAGATCAAGGGTATGAAAATGCTTTGTAAACCGTAAAGGGATACACTTCTGGGAATTACCCCTTGAGTTGTTTTCATGACTTTCCTCCTAAGTTCATATTCATGTAGGCCTATTAGTTTCCCTCTGACCATCCCCAGACACTGTTGGCCATCAGGGAATCAGTCAAGAATGAAGATAAATCTCCTGAAATCCATCTTTCCACCAAGAAATACTTCAGAGCACATCCCTGCTGATGGTAAGGCATCATAGCGAACAACGCTGCCAGCTATGACTTATTATGTAGACAGCAATTTCAGAACTTTAGTCAAGCTTCAGTAAATCAGACGGAAGTTGACTTCTTATATTATTTTATGTCAGGGACTTTTACCCGAGACACATTGATAGGCGTGGTTTGCATCTGTTTAATCTTCTGAAATAGCATTCAAAATATGTGTGTCTGTGTGTGTGTGTGTGTGTGTGTGTGTGTGTATCCATGACATGCTTCTTGCATTGTCCTGGGAAGAGGGTCCATGGTTTTCAACAAATTCTCAAGGGAATCATGACCCCACCAAAGGTTAAGTACTACTGACCCATAGTATTTCTAGTGGGATTTTGTTGAAAGGTGAATGAAGAAATGTGAGAAATCTAATCCCACTCAGTTGTCAGCTTACTTCTACCATCTCTTTTCTGAGGCTCGGTGGTCTGCTCTGACACAACATCTTAGGAAAAAGCAAAACATTTTGTTTGCACGTGTGTGTGTGTGCGTGTGTGTGGGACTTGTTCTTTCTTTTTTTAAAAAGGACTTATTTTGTGTTTATATTTTTAATTAGAAAGATAATCACGCTACTTTTAGAAAAATCAGAAACTGAAGAAAAATAGAACGTGATTTCTGCAAAAATCATTCAAAAACCTCATGAAAAAGTTGGCTGGCAGCATAGCCAAGTGAGTGTCAGATACAGCTGAGTTAGTGTTCTGTGAAATTTTGGAAAAGCTGCTTAATCTCTGTGAGTCTGTCTTCTCATTAATAGCATTGAAATAATCATTGTATTTACCTCATAGGGTTCTTGGGGATTAAATGAGAAAATGAATGTAAAGTGCTTAGCACAGTGCATGCCTGGCATTCAGTAAGTGCTTAATATATGATAGTGTTTGGTCATGACTATTGTTCTCTTTCCAATTGTGTTTGCATCCTTGAGATACTGTTTACAATTTCGTATCCTGCCTTTTTCTCTTTTCATTGTACTAATTCCCCATGTTATGTTGTACTTTTTATTAGCATTAGTTTCAATGGCTACATTATATGAAACACAGGGGATACATTCAAATTTACTGGACCATTCTCCTGTTGTTAGATATTGAGTGTTTTCAATTTTTAACTACAGTCATGTGCTGCATACCACATTTTGGTTGATGATGGATTGCATATATGACAGCAGTCCAAAAAGGTTATAATGGAGCTGAAAAATTCCTATCGCCTAATGACGTCATAGCCTTCTTAGTGTCATAGCACAATGCATTACTCATATGTTTGTGGTGATGCTGGTGTAAACAAACCTACTATGCTGCCAGCTATATGAAGCATAGCATATACTGTTATGTACAGTACATAATACTTGATAATGATAATAAATGACTATGTTACTGGTTCATGTATTTACTCTACTATGCTTTTTATGGTTATTTTATTTTTCTTTCTTTCTTTTCTTGAGAGAGGGTCTCACACTGTCACCCAAACTGGAGTGCAGTGGCACAATCATAGCTCACTGTGGCCTCTACTTCCTGGGCTCAAACTATCCTCCTATCTCAGCCTCCCAAGTAGATGGGACCACAGGTGCGGGCTACCATGCCCCGCTAATTTTTTTGTTTTTTGGTAGCTATGGGGGACTCGCTATGTTGCCCAGCTGGTCTTGAACTCTTGGGTTCAAGAGATCCTTCTGCCTCAGCCTCCCGAAGTGTTGGGATTAAAAGTGTGAGCCACTGTGCCTGACTTTTTAAAAAGTCCTGAACACTAGACAACCAGGGATATTTTTATTTTAGAGTATATTCCTTCTAAGAAAACAATTAACTGTAAAACAGCCTAAGGCAGGTCCTTCAGGAGGTACTCAGAAAAAGGTATTGTTATCATAGAAGATGACTACAGCTCCATGTGTGTTATTTACCTCAAAGACTTCCAGTGGGATGAGATGTGGAAATGGAAGACAATGATACTGATGATTCCAATCCTGTGTAGGTCTGGCTAATGTGTGTGTTTTCTTGTGTCTTTGTTTCCAACAAAAAAGTTTAAAATTAAAAAAAAATGTAAAAATAGAAACAAGCTTATAGATTAAGAATATAAAAGAAGAAAATATTTTTGTTCCATTGTATAATGAGTTTATCTTTTAAGCTAAGTGTTATTACAAAATAGTCAAAAAGTTAAAAAATTTAAGTTTATAAAGTAAAAAAGTTACAATGAGTTAAGGTTAATTTATTATTATTGAAAACAGAATTAAAAAAAAAAGTTTAGTGTAGCCTAAGTGCAGAGTGTTATAAAAAGTCTATGGTAATCTACGGTAGTGTCCTAGGCCTTCACATTCAGTCGCCACTCACTCACTGAGTTGCCCAGAGCAGCTTCCCCTCTTGCAAACTCCATTCATGGTGAGTGCCCCATATAAGTGTACTCTTATAGAAAACATTTATATTAAAAAGAAAACTTTTATACTTTTACTGTACTTTTTCTTTTCTTTTCTTTCTTTCTTTTTTTTTTTTTTTTTTTTTGAGATGAAGTCTTGCTCTTGTCGCCCAGGCTGGAGTGCAGTGGCATGATATCGGTTCACTGAGCCTCCACCTCCCGGGTTCAAGTGATTCTCCTGCCCTGGCCTCCTGAGTAGCTGGGATTACAGGTGCCTGCCACCATGGCCAGCTAATTTTTGTATTTTTAGTAGAGATGGGGTTTCACCATGCTGGCCAAGCTGGTCTCAAACTCCTGATGCTAGGCAATCTGCCTGCCTCGGCCTCTCAAAGTGTTGGGATTACAGGCATGAGCCATTGCGCCTTGCTACTGTACTTTTTCTATGTTTAAATATATAAATACTTGCCATTGCGTTACAGTTGCCTACGGTATACAGTACAGTAACATGCTGTACAGGTTTGTAGCCCAGGAGCATTAGGCTATACCAAATAGACTAGCTGTGTAGTAGGCTATACCATCAAAGTTTGTGTAAGTACATTCTATTATGTTTGCACAATGATGAAATTGTCTAATGATGAATTTCTCAGAAAATATTTCCATTGTTAAACAACACATGACTATACTATAAATGAATGATGTCATACACAACTTTGGATTTGTTGGTTTGCTAGAACCCGGATTAGATAATCTCATTAATATAGGACGCTGAGGTAGGAGAAACGCTTGAACCCAGGAGGCGGAGATTGCAGTGAGCTGAGATTGTGCCATTGCACTCCAGCCTGGGAGACAGAGTGAGACTCCATCTCAAAAAAAAAAAAAAAAAAAAAAAAAATAGTTTGACTGCCCTAAAAATCCCTTGTTCTCGACCTAGTTATCCCGTCCCCCCAAGCCTTCGGCAACCAATGGTCTTTTAACTCCCTCCCAAGTTTTTGCCTTTACCAGAATGACATATAGTTGGAATCATACAGTATGGAGCCTTTTTAGATTGGCTTCTTTCACTCAGTAATATGCATTTAAGGTTCCTTCCTGTCTTTTGATGGCTTGAGAGATCATTTCTTTTTATCGCTGAGAAAGAGTCCACTGTATGGATGTATCAGAGTTTGTTTATGCATTCTTCTATTGAAGGACAGCTTGGTTGTTTCCACGTTGGCAATTATGGATAAAGCTGCTACAAATGTGCATGTGCAGGTTTTTGTGTGGAAATAAGCTTTCAACTCCTTTGAGTAAATACCAAGGAGTATTGCTGGGTCAAACATGGTCCTTCGCATAACCCTCTTTTATTTGCAATATACTTTCACATTCATTAATTTACCCAATTTTCACAGGAGTTAAGTGAAGCATGTGTTTTTATTCTTACATAACAGATGGGAAACTGAGGATCCAAGAATTTAAGTAAGACATACAAATTCACATAGTTGGTGAGTGTGTAACCAAAACACTTAATCCAGCCACAGCCTGAAGTTTACAATAGAGCAATTAGCTATAGCCAGAATAATTCTCATGATCTCATCCCACACCTCTCAAACAATGAGACCAGGCCAGTCTTAGAAAAATGGGGAAGTAGCAAGGTCCTTTTACTGTCTTCCTGGGTCCACACCCAGAGTCTGTCTTTCAGACGTCCTCTGGTTTTTTCTCCAGGATCAAAAGCACCATCACTACCACCCTGAAGACTGCCCAGAAACGGGCCAGATAACTCGATGAAGTCATTCGAGTAATTGTTATTATTAATGACTCAGAGTGCTGCCCCTCCCAGATGAAATACGCATTTCATAGTAGTTTAAAGACTTAACTCAAAACAGTGAAAAAATGTGGCAATTTTTAGCACCCTGGCAGGACTTGGAGGGTGGAGAGAGATGAAGTGAGATCTCTCAGTACTCCTGAAATTATACCTCATATTTGGTTCATACAATATGTCATATCATAGGTAATGCGTATGACAGGGTAATTTCCTGACATTGCCATGGCATTTATTCTTTCATTTCATTCCAAGTTGCAGAAATTACCCCCAGAGAATTAGAAGAAGGTATCAATGGGCAAAATGACTTAGGTATAGTTACATTTCCTTTCAGGACCTAGGCCTTAATTTCCCCTTCAGTTATATGTGTGTGTGTGTGTGTGTATAGATCTATATATTTATATAGATAGATCTATATATCTATATATATAGAGAGATATCTATATATATCTATATACACACACACACACATATATATGCATATATTTTAAGTGAAAGCAAGTTTATTAAGAAAGTAAAGGAATAAAGAATGGCTACTCCATAGGTAGAGCAGTGACATGGGCAGCTCAACTGTGTATACTTATAGTTATTTCTTTTCTTTTTTTTGGAAACATAAAATTCTGTTAAAAACATACAACAAATAAAAATTACTAGAGGAAAGCCATAGGACTTGTTGCTGAGACATAGTGAGAAAAATGATTGTTAGTCAGAAAAATTGTTGAATGAGGCATGAACAATCTCTTTTTTTTTTCATTATATTTTAAGTTCTAGGGTACATGTGTACAACATGCAGGTTTTTTATGTAGGTATACATGTGCCATGTTGGTTTGCTGCACACATCAACTTGTCATTTACATTAGGTATTTCTCCTAATGCTGTCCCTCCCCCAGCCCCCCACACCCCAATAGGCCCCAGTGTGTGATGTTCCCTGCCCTGTGTCCATGTGTTCTCATTGTTCAACTCCCACCTATGAGTGAGAACATGTGGTGTTTGGTTTTCTGTCCTTGTGATAGTTCGCTGAGAATGATGGTTTCCAGCTGCATCCATGTCCTTGCAAAGGACGTGAACCCATCCTTTTTTATGGCTGCATAGTATTCCATGGTGTATACGTGCCACATTTTCTTAATTCAGTTTATCATTAATGGACATTCCAAGTCTTTGCCATTGTGAATAGTGCTGTAATAAACATACGTGTGCATGTGTCTTTATCGTAGAATGATTTATAATCCTTTGAGTATGTACTCAGTAAAGGGATCACTGGGTCAAATGGTATTTCTAGTTCTAGATCCTTGAGGAATCACCACATTGTCTTCCACAGTGGTTGAACTAACACTCCCGCCAACAGAGTAAAAGTGTTCGTATTTCTCCACATCCTCTCCAGCATCTGTAGTTTCCTGACTTTTTCATGGTCTCCATTCTAAGTGGTGTGAGATAGTATCTCATTGTGGTTTTGATTTGCATTTGTCTGATGACCAGTGATGATGAGCATTTTTTCATATGTCTGTTGGGTGCATAAATGTCTTCTTTTGAGAAGTGTCTGTTCATATCTGTTGCCCAGTTTTTGATGGGGTTGTTTGTTTTTTTCTTGTAAATTTGTTTAAGTTCTTTGTAGATTCTGGATATTAGCCCTTTGTCAGATGAGTAGATTGCAAAGATTGTCTCCCATTCTGTAGGTTGCCTGTTCACTCTGATGATAGTTTATTTTGCTGTGCAGAAGCTCTTTAGTTTAATTAGATCCCATTTGTCAATTTTGGCTTTTGTCACCTTTGCTTTTGGTGTTTTAGTCATGAAGTCTCTGCCCATGCCTATGTCCTGAATGGTATTGCCTAGGTTTTCTTCTAGGGTTTTTATGGTGTTAGGTCTTACATTTAAGTCTTTAATCCATCCTGAGTTAATTTTTGTATATGGTGTAAGGAATTTTCAGCTTCCTACATATGGCTGGCCAGTTTTCCCATCACCACTTATTAAATAGGGAATCCTTTCCCCATTTCTTGTTTTTGTCAGGTTAGTCAAAGATCAGATGGTTGTAGATGTGTGGTGTTATTTCTGAGGCCTCTGTTCTGTTCCATTGATCTGTATACCTGTTTTGGTAGCAGTACCATGCTATTTTGGTTACTGTAGTCTTGTAGTATAGCTTCAAGTTAGGCAGCATGATGCCTCCAGCTTTGTTTTTTTTTTGCTTGTCTTGGCAATCGCCAGCTCTTTTTTGGTTCCAAATGAACTTTAAAGTAGTTTTTGCCAATTCTGTGAAGAAAGTCCTTGGAAGCTTGATGGGGGATAGCATTGAATCTATAAAATATTATCCTGGACAGTATGGCCATTTTCATGGTATTGATTCTTCCTATCCACGAGCATGGAATGTTGTTCCATTTGTTTGTGTCCTCTTTTATTTCATTGAGCAGTGGTTTGTAGTTCTCCTTGAAGAGGTTCTTCACATCCCTTATAAGTTGGATTCCTAGGTATTTTATGCTCTTTGTAGTATTTGTGAATGGGAGTTCACTCACGATTTGATTCTCTGTCTGTTATTAGTGTATAGGAATGCTTGTGATTTTTGCATATTGATTTTATATCCTGAGACTTTGTTGAAGTTTCTTATCAGCTTAAGGAGATTTTTGGGCTGAGACGATGGGGTTTTCTAAATATACAATCATGTCATCTGCAAACAGGGACAATTTGACTTCCTCTTTTCCAATTGAATACCCTTTCTTTCTTTCTCTTGCCTGATTGCCCTAGTCAGAACTTCCAACATTATGTTGAATAAGAGTAGTGAGAGAGGGCATCCCTGTCTTGTGCCAGTTTTCAAAGGGAATGCGTCCAGTTTTTGCCCATTCAGTATGATATTGGCTGTGGGTTTCTCATAAATAGTTCTTATTATTTTGAGTATATCCCATCAATATCTAGTTTATTCAGAGTTTTTAGCATGAAAGGCTGTTAAATTTTGTCAAAGGCCTTTTCTGCATCTATTGAGGTTTTTTTCATTGGTTCAGTTTATCTGATGGATTATGTTTATTGATTTGCATATATTGAACCAGCCTTGCATCCCAGGGATGAAGCCCACTTGATCATGGTGGATAAGCTTTTTGATGTGCTCCTGGATTTGGTTTGCCAGTATTTTATTGAGGATTTTCACATTGACGTTCATCAGAGATGTTGGCCTAAGATTCTCTTTTTTGTTGTTGTGTCTCTACCAGGCTTTGGTATCAGGATGATGCTAGCCTCATAAAATGAGTTAGGAAGGATTCCCTCTTTTTCTGTTGATTGAAATAGTTTCAGAAGGAATGGTACCAGCTCCTCTTTGTACTTCTGGTAGAATTTGGTTGACCATCTCTCTGGTCCTGGACTTTTTTAGGTGATAGGCTATTCATTATTGACTCAATTTGAGAACCTGTTTTTGGTCTATTCAGAGATTCAACTTCTTCCTCGTTTAGTGTTGGGAGGATGTATGTGTCCAGGAATTTATCCACTTCTTCTAGATTTTCTAGTTTATTTGCATAGCGGTGTTTATAGTATTCTCTGATGGTAGTTTGTATTTCTGTGGGATCAATGGTGATATCCCCTTTATCATTTTTTATTGCATCTATTTGATTCTTCTTCTCTCCTTTCTTCTTTATTAGTATTGCTAGCAGTCTATCAATTTTGTTGGTCTTTTCAAAAAACCAGCTCCTGGATTCCTTGATTTTTTGAAGGGTTTTTTTGTGTCTGTATCTCCTTCAGTTCTTCTCTGATCTTATTTATTTCTTGCCTCCTGCTAGCTTTTGAATGTGTTTGCTCTTGATTCTCTAGTTCTTTTAATTATGATGTTAGGGTGTTGATTTTAGGTCTTTCCTGCTTTCTCTTGTGGGCATTTTGTGCTATAAATTTCCCTCAACACACTGCATTAAATGTGTCCCAGAGATTCTGGTACGTTGTGTCTTTGTTCTCATTGGTTTCAAAGAACGTCTTTATTTCTGCCTTCATTTCATTATTTATCCAGTAGTCAGTCATTCAGTAGCGGTTGTTCAGTTTCCATGTAGTTGTGTGGTTTTAAGTGAGTTTCTTAATCTTGAGTTCTAATTTGATTGCACTGTGGTCTGAGAGAGGTTTTTGTGATTTCTGTTCTTTTCCACTTGCTGAGGAGTGTTTTACTACAAATTTTGTGGTCAACTTTAGAATAAGTGCAATGTGGTGCTGAGAAGAATGTATATTCTGTCAATTTGGGGTGGAGAGTTCTGTAGATGTCTATTAGGTCTGCTTGGTCCAGAGCTGAGTTCAAGTCCTGGATATCCTTGTTAACCTTCTGTCTTGTTGATCTTTCTAATATTGACAATGGGGTATTAAAGTCTCCCATTATTATTGTGTGGGAGTCTCTTGTAGGTTTCTAAAGCTCTGCTTTATGAATCTGGGTGCTCCTGTATTGGGTGTATATATATTTAGGATGGTTAGCTCTTCTTGATGAATTGATCCCTTTACCATTATGTAGTGACCTTCTTTGTCTCTTTTGATCTTTGTTGGTTTAAAGTCTGTTTTATCAGAGACTAGGATTGCAGCCCCTGCTTTTTTTTGCTTTCCATTTGCTTGGTAGCTCTTCTTCCATCCCTTATTTTGAGCCTATGTACATCTTTGCACATGAGATGGGTCTTCTGAATACAGCACACCAGTGGGTCTTGACTCTTTATCCAATTTGCCAGTCTGTGTTTTTTAATTGGGGCATTTAGCCCATTTATGTTTAAGGATAATATTGTTATGTTTGAATTTGATCCTGTCATTATGATGTTAGCTGGTTATTTTGCCCATTAATTGATGCAGTTTCTTCCTAGCATCGATGGTCTTTACCATTTGGCATGTTTTTGCAGTGGGTGGTACCAGTTGTTCCTTTCCATCTTTAGTGCTTCCTTCAGGAGCTATTGTAAGGCAAGCCTGGTGGTGACAAAATCTCAGTATTTGCTTGTCATAAAGGATTTTATTTGTCCTTCACTTATGAAGTTTATTTTGACTGGATATGAGATTTGGGTTTGAACATTTTTTTCTTCAAGAATGTTGAATATTGACCCCCTCTCTCTTCTGGCTTATAGAGTTTCTGCCGAGAGATCTACTGTTAGTCTGATAGGCTTCCCTTTGTGGGTAACCCGACCTTTCTCTCTGACTACCCTTAACATTTTTTCCTTCCTTTCAACCTTGGTGAATCTGACAATTATGTGTGTTGGGGTTTCTCTTCTCGAGGAGTATCTTTGTGGTGTTCTCTGTATTTCCTGTAGTTGAATGTTGGCCTGCCTTGCTAGGTTGGGGAAGTTCTCCTGGATAATATCCTGAAGAGTGTTTTCTAACTTGGTTCCATTCTCCCAGTCACTTTCAGATACACCAATCAAGTGTATATTTGGTCTTTTCACATAGTCCCATATTTCTTGAAGGCTGTGTTCGTTTCTTTTTACTCTTTTTTGTCTAATCTTGTCTTCTCAGTTTATTTCATTAATTTGATCTTCAATCACTGATATCCTTTCTTCCACTTGATCAAATCGCCTATTGAAGCTTGTGCATGCATCACGAAGTTCTTATGCCATGGTTTTCAGCTCCATCAAGTCATTTAAGGTCTTCTCTACACTGTGTATTCTAATTAGCCATTCATCTAACCTTTTTTCAAGGTTTTTAGCTTCCTTGCAATGGGTTAGAACATGCTCCTTTAGCTTGGAGAAGTTTGTTATTACGAGCTTCTGAAGTCTACTTCTGTCAACTTGTCAAACTCATTCTCCATCCAGTTTTTTTCCCTTGCTGGCGAGCAGCTGCGATCCTTTGGAGGAGAAGAGGCACTCTGTTTTTTGGAATTTTCAGCTTTTCTGCTCTGGTTTCTCCCCATGTTTGTGGTTTCATCTACCTTTAGTCTTTGATGTTGGTGACCTACAGATGGGGTTTTGTGTGGATATCCTTTTTGTTGATGTTGATGCTATTCCTTTCTGTTTGTTGATTTTGCCTCTAACAGTCAGACCCCTTAGCTGCAAGTCTGTTGGAGTTTGCTGGGGGTCCACTCCAGACCCTGTTTCCCTGGGTATCACCAGTGGAGGCTGCAGAACAGCAAATATTGCTGCCTGATCCTTCCTCTGGAGGCTTTGTCTCAGAGGGGCACCTGTTTGAGGTGTCTGTTGGCCCCTACTGGGAGGTGTTTCCCAGTCAGGCTACACAGGGGTCAGGGACTTGCTTGAGGAGGCAGTCTGTTCTTGGAGCTCGAACCCCATGCTGAGAGAACCACTACTCTCTTCAGAGGTGTCAGACAGGGATGTTTAAGTCTGCAGAAGCTGTCTGCTGCTTTTATTCTACTATGCCCTGCCCCCAGAGGTGGAATACATAGAGACAGTAGGCCTTGTTGAGCTGTGGTGCGCTCCGCCCAGTTCACGCTTTCCGGCCTCTTTGTTTACACTGTGAGCTACTCAAGCCTCAGCAATGGTGGACGCCCCTCCTCCCGCCAATGTGCAATGTTGCAGGTTGATCTCAGACTGCTCTGCTAGCAGTGAGCAAGGCTCTTTGGGTGTGGGACCCACTGAGCCAGGCACAGGAGGGTATCTCCTGCTCTTCTGGTTGCTAAGATGGCAGGAAAAGTGCAGTATTTGGTCAGGAGTGTACCATTTCTCCAGGGACAGTCTGTCACAGCTTCCTTGGCTAGGAAAGGTAAATCCCCTGACCCTTCCACTTCTTGGTTGAGGTGATGCCCCACCCTGCTTCGGATCACCCTCTGTGGGCTGCACCCACTGTCCAACTAGTCCCAATGAGATGAACCAGGTACCTTAGTTGGAAATGCAGAAATCACCCATCTTCTGCTCGATCTCGCTGGGAGCTGCAGACTGGAGCTATTCCTATTAGGCCATCTTGGAAGCCAGTTATTTCTTGATTATGTGCTAAGCAAGGTGTGGATTGTTCATGAGTTTTCCTGAAAAGGGGTGGGCAATTCCAAGAACTGAGGGTTCCTTCACTTTTTAGACCATATAGGGTAACTTCCTGACCTTGCCATGGCATTTGTAAGCTGTCATAGCACTGTTGAGATTGTCCAATGGGGACAGTGAGGACGACCAGAGGCCACTTTCGTCACCATCTTGGTTTTGGTGGGTTTTGGGCAACTTCTTTACTGCAACCTCTTTTATCAGCAAGATTTTAATAACCTTCTATCTCATCCTGTGACTCAGAATGCTTAAAGTTTCTGGGAATGTAGCCCAGTAGGGCTCAGTCTTATTTTACCCAGTCCTATTGAATATTCCATCCTATTCAGGATGGAGTCTGGTTCAAACACCTCTGACATATTTCCCCCCTCCCTGTTACAAGGGAACCCTTAATCCTAAAGGTTCTAGAGGGACGAAGACCCACCTTCTGTAACTTCTTTAAGGCTCCCATCAGTAATCTTTATGACCTTCACAGGTTAATTACCCTGAGTGAAATATATCACATATGTTGTTGGGGTAGAGGTTGCATGTCACAAGCATAATAGGAGTATATTAGTTTTCTCTCTATAATCTCCATGTCATTACAAATAAACATATAATATGAATACAGGCTACTAATTATCCAAAGGCAGCTTCATGACAAATCTCTTCCAACCGGGTTGCTGCCTTTAAACCCTGCCCTTGTAGAGACTTTATGGCTACCACAGAGAAATCTTTCTTAAAACAGTTTTAGAAAATAAAATAAACATTCCGGCATGGATTTTGACACTATTCCTCAAATGTAGGAAGAGCAATGCCCTGATTGTTACAATGAGGAGCTGGCCTCTATCCAGCATGCTGTAGTTTTATTTTTTGCCACAAAATGACTCAAATTCCTTCCTTTTGCCATTAAAATTTTAGTAGTCGACTGGCCTTGGGCACCTCTGATCTTGAATAATCTTTGACATCTTACAGTAAATGAAAACTTTGCTTGCCTAAATATGATTCCAATATATATATTTAAGATTGAGGATTTCTGGGTCACTGTTTTATTTCTTTCCTGAACTGCAGAGAAACTCTTGGCTACCTCTGTACAGCTTTTGGGTGAGGAAAGTGTAACTTAGAGCCGTCCTCAAAACGAATCATCTTTGGATGGTAATGATTTTCCAAGGGGAGATTTTAATTCAGTTCATTCTGGGTGCCAGTATCAGGATGAGATTTTCAGAGTTCACCCAGAGCAATCATTTATAACAATACCGGTAGAGCATTTAAGTCAGTTTATCTTTCTGTGGCCTTCCATTGCCCTCAAAATAAAATCCAAACTTCTTAACAAGGCTTTAAGGCCCTTTACAATCTATCCCTCTAGCCAATCCAGTGGTCCTCTGTCCTTGGGATCCTTGGGCACTTATCACTCCTGTTGAACTTCAGTCTGCAGTGTAACAGTTGCTTACACTCTATCTCCCCCAGTAAGTTGTGAGCACTGGATTCTCATTCCTGAGCATAAGGCATGGTGTTCTGTAGCAATCCATAAATATCTGATGAATGAATTAATGCATGAAAAGAATTCAGGCCAGATGCAGTGGCTCATGCCTGTAATCTCAGCTCTTTGGGAGACCGAGACGAAAGCGTCACTTGAGGCCAGGAATTTGAGACCAGCCTGGCCAACATAGTGAAATCCCATCTCTACTACAAATACAAAAATTGGCTGGGTGTGGTGGCACATGCCTGTAATCCCAGCTACTTCTGGAGGCTGAGGCACGAGAGTCACTTGAGCCTGGGGGGCAGAGGTTGCAGTGAGCTGAGACTGCACCACTGTACTCCAGCCTGGGGGACAAAGTGAGACTCTCTCTCAAAACAAACAAACAAACAAACAAAAAATGAAAGAGAAGAATTCATTGATGAATCCACACTATGGAATGAGCTATGAGTACTTTACTAGACAGTTAGCTTAAACAAATGTAGTAATATAAGTCTGCGAAGATCATTGGTCTACTATTAACTTGTTTTCCTCACTATGAAATTGGTAAGCTCTTCAGTGGAGAGAGGCCAGAAGAATTCATTCTGCCCTGGCTCCATATACCCTGACAAATTTTCTTTTTTGGCCCTAGTATTGCATTGTCCCAAAGCCTCTTGTCAATGCCTCACTCCTCTGAATCCCACACTTGTGTGCACTGGAATGGGTTCTTTCCTTTATGAGAATTTTAATAGAAATTTTTAAGACTTCTCAGTCTATCTGAATGAAGTTGTACAAAGTTTACAATTTAAGGATGATCCTATTTCAATGACCTGGACTCTTGGTGTTTTTAATTTGCTATTGCTATTGTAAGACCTCTGTGTTGCCTGACCTTGAAGAAGCCTGATTTCCTTTATTGTGCCTTCTGCAGAAAGCAGAGTTCCGCTGCCTCTTCCTGGGGCATTGTTTTCTCTGTTCCATTCTGTCTCTTAGTTTTATGCAGGAGCATTGGCAGATATAATCAAAACCACCACCACCACCACAACCCCTATGCTAAGTATTCTATCCATATTTAATATTTTTATTTTCACTTAAACATTTTTTTTGGTAAAAAATATGTAATGCTTCATGAACTTGTGTGTCATCCTTCAGCAGGGGCCATGTTAATCATCTTCTCTTATCATTCCAATTTTAGTATATGTGCTGCCAAAGTGAGCACTCCATCCATGTTTATTCATGGAATCCTCACAACGCCTATGGAGTAGGTGCCGTAATTATAAACTTCTTTTTGCAGATGAGGAAACTGAGGCATAGAAAGACCGATTTGCTCAAGGTCACATCTAGGGACCCTTGTGGTCTAGCTCCAGGACATTACACTCACCTAGATTTTTCTCGGGACCTCTGTGTGTTACACTAGCAAATATTCTGCATCCTCCACCATCCTCGCTGTAGCAGCCAGAGCTTTTTTATGTCATACTGACCTTCATGTGGACTTTATAGACAGAGCCATGAAAGCAAAATGCTTTCCTTTCATGTGGTCTTCATTTCTTCAGTCTGCCTTTCCTTCTTGCTCAGTCAGCCCTTGACCTTGTGCTGAGTGATCCGTGGGTATTCGGCACTTTTCCCAGTCATAAGAGAATCCTGCTGGAGGAAGGATGATGTGATAGTATGAAGCAGTGGGGGTTAAGTTTAGGGTGCGGCATGTTGGGGGGCCTGTTGGGAGAAATACAGTGAGAAAATGTCTGAGACCCTTTGGTAAAATATTGCAGAATCATGTAGGCTTCGTACCATCCGTCTCTATCACTGTTTAGAGTTTTCAAAAACAGAAACAGTTTTGTGAGCCAGGTGGGGTAGGAATTATCATTATTATTTATTTTTTTGCTGAAAACCGCAGCTCAGAAAGCAAAATGATTGGCTGTAGGTCATCCAGCTACTAAGCAGAGAAGCAGGTTTAGCACTTCTGTTTCCTTTCCCCACAGCGCCCTGTTTCTCTGTGATTGTACAAGCAGACAATGAACAAAAACTAACATCTTCTGTCTTCATAATTGAAACTTTACTTTTGTTGCTTTCCCAGAAAACAAATGAAAAATGAACTTCAGTCCCTGTTGACTGGCTTGGCTATTGCTACTACCTTTCCTCTCACTGACAAATTCTAGTGTGTTAGGGCGGTGATTGTGATGAGCAACTTCAAAGGGGCCAAAGCTCTGGTTGCTGGACCAGTGATCAAATCGTTTTGTCTGGAAATCCAGCTGACTCGTACATGAGTCTGGATTATTGAACCCAACTGGCTAGTATGACTGCAAGAATGTCACCTTATTGCTCTGTTCTTATTTCCATCTCTTTTCCAGGCTATGGGGAATTATTATATGCTGCTTGAAGTATAGTGAAGTAGGAAAAGAAAGATTGTTTTGAAATTTCCAAATGACTTAATTTACTTCCATCCTGCCATGGAACATTCCACCACGTGTTTGTGTGATATTCACTTTTACTTTCCCCTCTCCATCCTTCACCAGGTGTTATTGTTTTCAGCATAAGAATGTATTATTTTTAATTTTTTGAGACTAGAGTTTCACTCTTATCACCTAGGCTGTAGTGCAATGGCACAATCTTGGCTCATTGCAACCTCCGCTTCCCGGGTTCAAGCAATTCTTCTGCCTCAGCCTCCCAAGTAGCTGAGATTACAGGCACCTGCCAGCGTGCCTGGCTAATTTTTGTACTTTTAGTAGAGATGGGGTTTCACCATATTGGCTAGACTGGTGTCGAACTCCTGACCTCAGGTGATCTGCCTGCCTCGGCCTCCCAAAGTGCTGGGATTACAAGCGTAAGCCACTGACCCTGGCCCGGAATGTATTATTTTTATATAAAATGGCCTGCAAAAAATTAACTCTACTCTATTATTGTTATTATTACTATTTTTAACAGAGGGTCTCACTGTGTTAACCAGGTTAGAATGCAGTGGCACGATCTTGGCTCACTGCAACCTCTGCCTCCTGGGCTCATGCGATCTTCCCAACCCAGCCTCTCTAGTAGCTGAGACCACTTTTGTATGCCACTACTTTTGGCTAATTTTTTAAAGGTTTTTGTAGAGACAAGGTCACACTATATTGCCCAGGCGGGTCTTGAACTCCTGGGCTCAAGTGATCCTCCCTTCTTGGCCTCCCAAAGTGCTGGGATTACAGGAGTGAGCTATTGTGCCCTGCCAACTCTGCTTTAATTGTAACTTAAGCCTCCAAAGTGGAATGAAGACTAAATGCCAAATTTGCTTTATAGTAAGGGAGAAAAAACCACACCCAACTATAAGCAATCTTTACATTTCTTCTTCTATTCACTTGTATACATTGTCTATTTTACCTAAAGGAAAAGTTCTTTATATTCATTTTAATTCACTAAAACTTTGTTCCATGCCTATTTTTGGCTTTTTCCTGGTTAAGTGTCCAAACAATGAGACACAGTGTCCACCCTCACATAGCTGACAGATTTTGAGAAATGAAAAAAAGTTGGTTTTCCAAAGATTCTCTGGAGGCAGAAACAGGATTGTGACACACACAGAATTGAAGGGCTTCTACGCACATCTCTTTCCAGTAGTGCTTTGCCAGCCCCCATGGTGTCTGTCCCTGTGCAGAAGTAGGTTGCTGGTCATCCGGATGTTCTGACTCTGGAAAATGCTGCCATCTCCAGCTCTTTCTCTGGCTGGTCCAGCTCACTGCTCATTTGAGCCAACAGTATAACCCTGTTATACTCTCACACATTGATTACAAAGCAGAGGTACTTTGTGTTTTCCCTGCTTTATAGGAACGCTTCAAATTATAAATTGTAAAAAAAAATAAGTAGACAAATAAAAAAACAAAATTCATTCACTTTTTATATTGCAACTCCCTTTTTTTTAGAATTCCCACTAGACTTTAAGTTTAAGTTAAGCTCCCTGAGGTCAGGGACTGGGTCTCTCTTATTTCATCTCCTGCTGCCTATGCCCAGTGCAGAGCCTGGTCCATGTTATCCACTCAATAAATATTTTGCTAAATGCAAATGGATGACTCCATGACTCAGGCATGCATCTCTGTGAACGTGGCCAAGACAAGCTGAGTGGCACACACCATGCCGTACTAAAAATTATCCCTTCTTCTGACACTGGCTGACTGTCCTTGGAATGTGTTAGTGTGACTTGGCCCTCTCTTCCCTCAAGATGAGTTCATTTCCCAGGAGGCTTCTCAGACCCTCATGAAAGTAGAACCTTGGCAAAGCCACCCTGGGGGCCCTCCAGACTTGGCCAGGTCCTGTCTGGATCCTGGAGTGAAGGCAGCCAGGGCTCAAGCCAGGGTCCAGCTACATAAACAATGACAGCTGGGATGTCAAATGGAAGGACAAGAACTAAGAGAGAGAAAAACAGTTACTTCTGACTGGGAAGGTCAAAGAAGACATCGGGCAGGTGATCAGAGGAATGAACCAGCTGCAGGAGCACAGTCACGGGACACAGAGGAGCACAGTGTTCCTGGGGAGTGGTCAGAGGCCTGCTGTGGAGAATAACTCTGGGAGACAAAAAAATAAAGATTGCTTGGGGACAGTTGTGGATTTTATTCTAGAGGCCAAGAGCAGCAATTTGACCTGAGTTTGGGGAAGCATCACTATGAAAGATGGATTGAGGGGGAGAGTTGGAAAATTGCTTAAAAAGCTCCATCAATAATCCAAGGGAGAGTATTGAAGATAACCAAAGCCAGGGCAATGGGGCTGCAAAGTCCCCTCCATTTGCCAGTATTTACTTATTTTTGTATCCACAACACCTCCAAACCCAGTGTCAGGCCCAGAATAAGAGGTTGGGAAGTATAGAAGACTGAGTAAATAAAGCACAAATAGAGAAGACATTGGAAATGTAGAATCAATGAATCCATAGGTTGTGAGCATATTGGGGTGGGTGAGGGGAAGGCAGAAAATGAAGATAAAATGAAGTTTTGGGTATTATGTCTATGTTGTTGGGACATTCCTACAGGAGTACAACAGAAAGCAGCAGCAGATGGTGTTTGAGAGGATTATGACAACATTTAATGAAGCCTTACTTGGTGGCAGGCATACCTCTAAATGCCTTCTGTGTAGTAACTTATTTCATCCATATGATAACCTTATGCGGCAGATACCATTATTCTTTGACAGATGAGGACACCGAGGCACAGGCAGGTAAGGTAACCTCCTGAAGTCACACAGC
Organism: Chlorocebus sabaeus; assembly: GCF_047675955.1. Lineage (NCBI taxonomy): Eukaryota > Metazoa > Chordata > Mammalia > Primates > Cercopithecidae > Chlorocebus > Chlorocebus sabaeus. Next base: position 13,968,821 of record NC_132910.1, read on the forward strand.
TAACAAGTGACACAGCCAGAATTTGAATTTTTGTCTCTTGGATTGGTACCTGTTGTATTGCAGATACCTGTGAAATGCCTGTGGTTAAATCTTGCAGGCCTAGGAAGACAGCCTGCATGCAGCTTTGCAGATGCTCTTTTAGGCCCTTTGGCGTCAACGTCAGTTCTGTGATTCTAACTAGGTCTATTAGTCATGGTCCTTCAGAGAAACAGAATTGACAGGATGTATATGTATGTATATGTATATTCATCCTGTTGTAAATATGTGTATCTATATATCTAATCTATATCTGTATCTAATCTAGATTTATATCTTGAGAAAGAGAGAGAGAGAGAAACATAGGGACGGAGAGAGATTATTTTAAGGAATTGACTTATGTGACTGTGGAAGCTGGCAAGTCTAAAATCTGCAGGGGTGAGCAGGGAGGCTGGAGACGCAGGGAAGAATTGAACTTTGGTCTGAAATCCCCCTTCTCCCAGGGAGGGCAGTCTTTTCTATTAATATCTTCAGCTGAGTGGATGAAACCCACCACATTATGGAGAACAGCCTGCTTTACTCAAAGTCTACTAATTTAAATGTTAATCTCATCTAAAAAATAGCTTCAGAGACACATCTAAAATAATGTTTGACCAAATATTTAGATACTGTGGCTTGGCCAAGTTGATCCATAAAATTAATTAATCATCACACTAAGGCTCAGAAATAGGGACTTCACTGAGCCTAGTAGGTGGCAAGTGCTGAGCTCCCACTGCAGTAGCCTTTGTGGAAGCAGGCATGAAGTGTGAATCATTCCTTGATGAATTTGGAAAATGTTAGGCTTGGATTATCAACACTGATCATCTTTAGAACAATATATCTAGGCCGGGTGCAGTGGCTCACACCTGTAATCCCAGTACTCTGGGAGGCTGAAGTGGGCAGATCACCTAGGTCAGGAGTTCGAGACCAGCCTGGCCAACATGGCAAAACCTGGTCTCTACTAAAAATACAAAAATTAGCTGGGCGTGGTGGTGGCATGCCTGTCATCCCAGCTACTCGGGAGGCTGAGGCAGGAAAATCACTTGAACCTGGGGAGGGGGAGGTTTCAGTGAGCCGAGATCATGCCACTGCACTCCAGCCTGCGTGACAGAGTGAGACCCCAGCTCACTGCAATAATCATGGAAGTGCAGATATCTCTTTGATACACTGATTTCCTTTCTTTTGGGTGTGTATCTAGGAGTAGGATTGCTGGATAATATGGTAGCTCTATTTTTAGTTTTTTTTGATGGACCTCCAAACTGTTCTTCATAGTGATTGTATTAATTTACATTCCCATCAACAGTGTATGAGGGTTCCTTTTTCTCCACATCCTCGCCAACAATTGTTATTGCCTGTCTTTTGGATAAAAGCCATTTGAACTGAGATGAGACAATATTTTATTGTAGTTTTGATTTGCATTTCTCTAATGATCAATGATGTTGAGCACCTTTTCATGTGTCTGTTTACCATTTGTATGCCTTCTTTTGAGAAATGTCTATTTATATCTTTTGCCCATTTTAAAATCAGATTTTTTTTCCTGTAGAGTTGTTTGAACTCTATATATTGTGGTTACCCTAGTCAGATGAGTAGTTCACAAATATTTTCTCTAGTTCTGTGGGTTGTCTCTTTACTTTGTTGATTGTTTCCTTTGCTATGCAGAAGCTTTTTAACTTGGTGTGATCCCATTTGTCCATTTTTACTTTGGTTGCCTGTGTTTGTGGAGTACTACTCAAGAAATCTTTGCCCAGACCCATTTTTATTTATCTACTTATTTTAAGAGACAGGGTCTCACTTTGTTGCCTGGGCTGGAGTATAGTGGTGCAATCATGGCTTACTGAAGTGTTGAACTCCTGAGCTCGAGTGATCTTCCCACCTCAGCCTCCTAAATAGCTGGGACCACAGGTACACACCACTGTGGCTGGCTAATTTTTTTTAAAGTTTTTTTTTTTAGAGATCTATCTTACTATGTTACCCAGGCTGAGTCTTGAACTCTGGGTCTCAAGCAATTCTTCTGCCTTGGCCTCCCACAGTGCTAGGATTACAGGGCTGGGCCATCATGTCTGGCCTCCAATTTATTATGGTAGTAAAAAGAAGGCTGTTTTAGATATCTGGAGTGCATTTCCATCCCACTAGAAGTATATGAGTTTTGTGCCTGACCCAGACTTCACAGGTAATAGTGAGCAGCACCAGCCATCATAGGCAGCCAGGCAAGGCCTGAGCTAAAGTCTTATCCCAGCTCGATCTTGGCATCAAGTTACTTTCTTTCTTCTGAATCAAAACATTCATATTCCCACATGTTTTCTCTATGAGCATTTTTGATGAATATTTATTGGCCTGGTTTATACTGCCTTCTCCCCCAGTATATATTTACCGGGGCTAGCACTTTTAAATTTTCAGAAACTACCACAAGTATTGACATTTATTTTCTAGGCTCCAAGCAAAAGACATCATTTGGTGTCTGGTTAGTTAAGAAATGGAGACATTGAAATCTGATCTTAATTTGGGCTCCTAAAACTCCTTTTTGAGAGTATAATTTTTATCTGTATGTAAGAATTTTTTAAAATAAAAGTATATTTAGGCTTTACATAGTACATTATAAACATGAATTTTCTCTTTCTTATATTTTGAGTAGAGTCAGTAAAACCCTTAAAAGGGTAAATTGGCCTAAATTATTCAGTGGTCAAACCAGGAATTAAACCTTCATCTCCAGATTCCCCAACCAGGACACTCTAGCAGGCAGTGATGGACTGGCTGACATCCGGGGAGGTCTGGTGGAAACAGCACAGACTTTGGAGTCATGGGTTCCAATCTCTGCTCTACCCCTTACCAGCCGCATACATTTGTACAAGTTATTTGATGTCTCTGAGCCTTATTGACCTCGTTAGTCAAACATACGTCCATCAAGGGATTTTTTGTGAGCACTCAAGGAGTTAACTGTATGTGTCTGGCACAGAACACGTATACCATGTCTGTGCCCTTTTTCTCTTGCCTCTGGTTAGTAATCATATGCATGCTTCTCTCACAGAGGATGAATGTTTCTTGTTTTGGATCACTCAGGAAAAACCCTGCTCTGAAGATAAGGAAAACTGTCCACTGATTTTTTTTGCAAGTTATCTTGGACTCTATTAATAATACATTCTCTGGTATTATTTATGAAATAACTTGTATAACATGTATTTGAGCAGTATTTCCCACTAAACACTAATGCACTTTAAAAAAAGCAATTTTTACCTATACAATCTCCCTTTTCTATCCTTGATAACAAAAGTTGAGATATAGATTTTTTTTCTTCCTTCCTCCTCTTCTTCATCTCTGGGCCCAAAGGGTACTCAGGAAATAATTTACTTGGTTTTCTCTTTGGTTCATTGTTAAATTTGGGATGAGAAACACTGATAAATAGAATATTAAAAGTTTCCCCAACCATAGAGAATGATGCTCAGGAGCCACACTTTTAGCCACACTAAAAAGTAGAGTAGGGTGTAAAGAAAATCTAGGCAGGAGGTCCTTTCTGGTGGATCTGAATGAATCTGTATGTGCTCTGTCACTTAAGACATATCTAATCATGAAAACTATCAAAATAAAAGAATTACAATTAAGATTTATTTAATAATAATATCTATCATTTATTAAGTATTTACTAAGTACAGGAAATGTGATAAGCATTTTACATGCTTTAACTTATTTAAAGGCAAGGTTACTATTATTCTCAAGTTACAGGTGAGGAAAATAAGATTTATTCAAGCTTGCATAGCTTGTAGTAAGTGGCAGAGCTAGGCTTTGAATCACCAAGCATATCATCTGTCTTCCAGTAACAATAACTATCATTCTTGGAGACCTGATGATGTGTCAGGCATCATGCTAATTTCTATTCATACATTATCATAATATTCCCTTGATGTAGGCATTAATATCTTCATTTTAGAGTTAAAAAATTGAGACATTCTAATTATATTAATGACTTATTGACTTGTACTTCAATCATGTGTCTGCACATTGATAAATGATGCTCGTAATTTGAGGCATTGTTAAATCTTTTAAAGTATTTAAAGTAAAAATAATTAAATGAAAGTAATTGATATACATGCTTAAAAACAAAGTAGAACAAGGAGCTTGTAATAAAAAGTCATAGTCCCTAGCTCCACTGATGTCTACTCCATTTTAATTCTCCAGAAGCAATTGGTTTTGACAGTTTGCTTGTGTTCTTTTGGAATATCTATCCATAAATCTAGAAGATGTATTTATAGAATTAGTTCTTCTATCCAATTTAGACATTTTCTGTTGATAATTTAGCTCACTCATACTCTTACCTCATCCATCCTTATTCTCCTCTAGATACAGTTGTATCTCTATATTCAATTTCAAAAACAAATTTAAACCTTCATTTCTTTTTTATTCCTTTTGTTGGGCTGGAGGATATCTTCCTGTAACTTCTTAAGAGAAAGTGACTCTTTTCCTTGATATAGTTTTGGATGATCAAATAAGGAAGGCTTTTGTTTTTTCTTTTCTGATTGATTATTTGACTAGGTATAAAATTCTAGGTTGAAAATAGTTTTTTCTCTAAAATTGGAAGGCTTTGAGGTAATACAGGCAAGATAGGAATAGGAGTTCTCAACCTTCATGCTCCCCACAGAAACACTGATTTTGATAATCACCCATGGATGAGAGTACTCAGGAGCCCAGTGAAGAAGTCCCAGTGCCTGTTGGAACAAACAAACAAAAAATCCAAGAATAGATGTATTGAAAAGGCTAGGAAAAACAGTTTTGAACACTTTACCCACATCATCTATCCAATGTGGCACACCTTGGTGCCAAGAGAAACTCCTTCAGCCTGCAATTTCTCCAACAGGGGAATGTGAAAGCATAGTGAGAACTGGCTTCCCTAGTCATGCAGAATGATGCTCAGGAGCCACACTTCTGTCTTATTCCACTCAGATCACTGGGAATATCAGCACAGCTGAATAATCAGGGGATAGCTAGGAGCAGAGGAAAAAGGTGGGGTCTCACCGCAAGTGGGGGGTGGAATTCAACAAAGGGCCATGGTTTCTACTAACTGCCTCATGAACTTCACTAAGAAGACTGCCCACAAACCTCATAGAACACATCACCTGCAGCTCCCCTAACTGACCAACAGGCACCCCCAGCACTCCAAGCCCCACCTCCTGTAGCTGGCATCCCATGCATGCCCTTACAGATGGTGCATGTGAGTCTCTGCAAATTATGCACAAACACATGCAGACAGCTAGATCAGCTCTGCAAGATTGGCAGAAGGTGTAAAGGTGTTTGATATTAAACACTTCAGGGAACTACCCCAGGGAAAATAAATGGGAGACTCCCTGCACCTGGCCTGCCTGTGTGGGACCAAAAGAAGTCATAACAATTTTAAGACCCACCCCCAACCCCATCAACCAAAGAGGGGCAAGAGAAGTGAAGCAGGTACATCCATAAAAAAGGTCTGAGCGACCCCAGAATTACCAACTGGGCTGACTGGTGCAGGTCCTTCTATCCTGAAGTCAGCCAGCAAAGACTGAAGGATGTCACTGCTTCTTCAAATGTAAAGAGAGCAATGTAAGACTTCAAGAAACACAAAAACAAAAAATCAAGGAAGCATGACATCACCAAAACAGCATGGTAATTTTTCAGTAACCAACCCCAAATAAATGGGGATCTAGACATTACCAGACAAAGAATTCAAAATACTTGTTTTAAGGAAGCTCGGCAAACTGCAAAAT